>NC_092590.1:9807575-10110606 GCF_047663525.1 Anas platyrhynchos
CCCTCATGGGAAGAAGGTGCTCTCAAACCGCACAGACTGATGCGTGCTTGCAGTGCTGCACTTGGTGCTTGCTGTGTCCACTGACTTCTGTGCCCCTGCTGCCTGCTTTAGGTGGCTGACAGAGGCACTCAGTTATTGAAATAGGGGTGGTTTAGAAGGAGCTAACTGTAATTGGAAATTGTAATGTCTGTAGACTTAATTGATACTGTGAGGGAATAAGCTGTTTAGTTCATCAGTGACTATCGCATAATAATGCTACATGAGTAAAGTTCACAAGGGGAAGCTGTATATAGTTCATTTTTTGATCTAGTTTTATACAAATTAGAACCCTCTTGCAGGGAGGCATCATTATGCCACATTTGGAGTCTGTTCAGTAAACAGAAGTGTAAACAATTAAAATGTGAACACGGCCCTAAACGTGCAAGCAAACCTCTGACAAACAGTTGTTCTTGATGGCCTCTAATACTTGCTTACTATCATAACAGCATCTCATAAATTGGATTTATCGTGTTCCCTTAACCTCTGTGCACTCTCACTTTATTCGTCAAGATCACTCCCCCCACTGCTCTGAGACCTTGAATAGCTGTACCAATGGAAGTGTTTTTGTCTTCTAATTCAAACTCAATTTTCCTTTCCTCACCACCATGCGTGGCTGTTACAAGACCCGTTTCCCTCGACCTTTATTAAATCTTGAATCCGACTGCAGCTCTTAACATAGTCCTGCAGATCTAATATGAAGAACATTAATGCTATATAATGCTCCTCTCCTTGTCTTCTGGACAGGAACAAAACACTTGTCTTCTCGTGAGAAGAAACATAACATTAGGGCTGAGACTGACAATTTCAGCTCATTTTAAATAGCTGTTAATTTAAAGAGATACGATTTCACTTTATATCTGAGTTTGCATGGGTAAAGCCACAAGGCCACCTTCCTTTGAACAAAATGCCATGAAATCATTCTTGAATAACACATAAATTCAAGCCAGTAAAATCTTTGTGCCGTGCCAAGCGTTCTCTTACTTGGAGGAAATAAAATCAGGGGGCAAGCTGCAGTAACCTATAGCCAACGGAGCCCGGCTGCCATGCAGACACAATCACAGGGTCACGTGGAGGAGTACTGAGCACTGCGTGCACGTGCAGCACCAGAAGGTTGAGGAGAGCCTCTGCAGCAGAACAGTCTGACGGCACAGCGTGGTCCTGGCGGCATGCGGCAGGCACTTACAGCAGGCAGCATATGGGAAAAGACAGAAATGGGCCATCTGGACACAGGAAATCACACAAGCTGGGGATGCAATGATAGTGTAATTATAATCACTGTTTTCTCTCTCTTTTACAGCCAAACCGCACATTCTAGAGAACTTGGATGAAGTCTAAAATTAATTGTGAAACACTCAGGGTGTAATATGGCCGCAAAACGGTGAACGGTAGTTCTTGCATTTTGCTTTTTAAATACAGAGTGCAAGAGATGAAATTCAGTGCCAGATGCATTTCACATTTACTTTGTCTAATAGGCAACCCAGGTCAGACACCCTTCTCTAAATTTATCCATTTACATGTTTCATTGGAGTTCATTACACCAAGTCTTCAAAATCGTAGTCAAAAGAAAGGTAGGTACCAGCGTTCGAGCTGTGTGCAGAAGGCATGTTGCAGCATGCCATGTCTGCCTTTTCTGGCTTTTGCTTTTTCCTGACTGAAGAGCTGGTCTGCTGCCTGAGTCCTGGTCTTTCTTAGAACTGGGCAAATTTATCCCTTTGTGTAGAGCTTCCAGATGAGGGCAGAAAAGTCACCCAGTGCCAAGATGCGGCCAAATATATTCTAGCAGGTAATTGGTTCAACTCTGTCAACCGAGATAAAGGGTTCTGCTGACACTTCAGTTCTTAGCTAACCCCACGGACCTCATGAAGATAATTTGAACAGATAAGTAAACCGTGGTGGTTTTTTTTGGAGGGGGAGAAGGAGGGGTGTCTGCTTAAATGGACAGACTTGCACTTTGAGCGCAAGCTAACTGTTAAAGGAGTCAGCAGTGACTTTTTTTTCTTACTTTGGCATCTGTCTTTCCAAGGACATCATTTTAACTTCAGAGGGAAAACTCCTGCATGTGGCTTGCAGATGAAGAATCCAAGCTGCAAGCAGCACAGGATCAGATAAGACAGTCCTATCCAGTGCTGTGAACTTAGCGGTCCAAGCAAATTTCATTTATTTGGCGAGAGCTGTTGGTACAGACAACAACCTTCCAAGGACTCCTGAAAGCAAAGAGGATGAGTGACTCTGGTAGCTGCTGGTGATAGACTCTCCTGATTCCCCTTCATCCTGGGAAGTGTTTTGCTGCCCTTCTCAGCACTGATGAGAACATTAATGCATTGCACAGCAATTTTCACAAGGCAGGTAGGCGAAAACTGAACTCTTACTTTGATAACCAAAGCAGCAGCAGAAATCTTGGTTTGGATTTTCTACAGCAAAAATACCATAGCCAGTGTTGTTAAGTTCTTGTTTATTTCAGTTGTATAGCTGTACTTTTGCAGGTGGTACTTGCAGAAGATGAAATTATATTTTCTGGTAGGGATATTAAACCTACAAGTATGTACAATCCATGTATGTTAGGGCTCCTCACTGCACCTAACATAGGCCTGCTTCAACACTGCATGAGGGAGGATGGGTGCCTCCTTCACTTTCCTTTTAACTGAGGCCATGAGAGATAGTATTCCCTTCACAGACTTTGAAATACAAGGAAATGGTCGTCTATCTTCCTTATGACCTTAATTTTAGTATCATGTAGAAATTATTAAAATGTCCTTTCTAAAAAGGAGCTGTGAGTGCTGCTAGTGCAGTTCCAAATATGCTCCGTTCCCTTATAAACATGAGCAGAAACAAGTGAAAAACTACTTGTTTTGTAGCCGTAGTTGTATATAGTTTAGCAGCAGTCATCTCTAATAGCGAGCAGGAAGAAAAAAACATTACATAATCAAACTGTCCTAGAGCTAGAGTCGAGAGGCCAAGCTTTACACTGTCGTTCTTCTTTTGGAATAGCACTGTGGGAGAAACAAAGCCACTTTTGCTGTACTACGTACACTGACAGTAGCCGAGTGGAACAATGGAAGTGAGAACAGGATGATGTACAGAGCTTACTTCTCAAACTTAGGGAAAAATCAAATTACCTGAATGCAGAAATATCCTGATAAAAGCTAGAAGTGCACACGGTTGTATATAATAACTGACTGCTGCACTAGGCCGTGCATTGAAAAGCATTGTCTAAACATGTTTTTGTATTTCATCTAGCAATTTCTCCACTAAACCCGAGTAATGGTCTCAGTGTTTATTATACATTATCTAGAATGGCAAACACTACAATACAAGACAATATCATGATGGATCGTCCTCTGTTATAAGTGTTATATCCTAATGGGGTAGTGGTTACAGGTTGCTTTCATCTATTAAGATTCCCGTGAAGCATTTCAACAAAGCTAGATTGTCCCACAGTTCTGTTCCACGCTGTGCAAAAGCAGTCAGGTAACCCACAGTCACATCCTAATCTGCCACGTTTTGCTGCAAGGCAAGAGCTTTAGGTACCGAGACCTACAAGGGTTACAAATGCAGTGATTACTTTAGTTCTGCTGCTGCTGTGACAGCCCTGGTGTGAGAACGGCTTCCTGACTTGTACTTGTTCCAGCACTGGTGATAAGCTTTGGCAGTAGCATGGTGCTCTGGGGCTTCCCACCTACCAACAAGCCAAACAAAATGCTTGTTAAGGAACAGTCAAAACTTCCCTTGCATTTGTGCCACAATTTTACACAACTGTCTAACTTGTACTTCTAAGCAGACCAATAGCTTTTCATTGAATAAAGCACTTTAGAAGAATTAATATGGAGCCTAGCAGTTAAATAAGTAGCATGTAGTTAGTTACCTGCATCTGAAATTAAGCCCTACCACAGCAAAGTTCTGACTTGCCCTAATAACCATTCTGAATCAGTAACAAGCCAAGAATACAGTTCACCTCCCCTTTGGTGGTTCTGTCATTTAACCAGCTCCACCCAGAAAAGTCCCCACTACAAGTAGCAGCATCTGCAGCGCGTATGAACTTTGCAAGGAGCAAATCTGTTTCCTCACAAGAGCACGAATGACAAATGGGAGCTCAGCATAAAGGGGCAATGTTACTGGCTGACCTGTTCCCTTGGAAATAGTGACATTTTTGCAGTTACGTGTTCGTACAAACAAGGCTTAGGTGTAGGAAGTCATTTTATTGGTGAAATAAACGACTTATTTACAGAGACAGTTACTTTACAGCTTTACAAAGCAGACAGTTCTTCTCAGAATAAAATATCAAACAGTGACAGATTTAGCACTGTCTAAACGCAGTTTATCCCAAAAAGAAATCTACAGCCATCATTAGACTAAATCATACCAATCACATAATAAAATGCTGCCCCTTGCAACTACAACAGTATAAAAGACTTCTCAGTCATGATCTACTGGATTAAGCATTCGCTATACTTCTTTCTTCTTGAGTATTAGTGGACCTACGTTATCTCCTGTTAGTTCATTGTGCTTGTTATGCGAGCCATCACAGACAGGGAACTGGAAGAAAACAAACGAGAAATTAGTACACCTCTGTACAGCACTTGCTGCTAGTTTCTCCATTCCTCCTCCATTGCCCCATTTCAACATCAAACTCCCTGTTACCCTATCAGGCCCATTACTAAAAAAACATACACACACATTGTTAACAGGTAGCTAAGTTTGTGAGGTCCTAAAATAGCTGTTCATAGACACAAAGTTAGAGATGAAGCCTTCACCATGAAGGAACAGGGACCAAAGCAGCCACTAGTGGCTTAAGGTTTATTGCAGAGCCAGTAAAAGTGCTCTCAACAGCTCATTTTCAGCCAGTATATTTTTCTGAAGTGATTCGTCTGAACGAGAAGTACTTGAGAGAGTTTTCTAGGTCCCAGGCATAGTTTTTTGCTAAAACAGGAAAGCATTCAGTCTAGAGAGGCCATCAGTGATATCAGGACAATCGCAAGAAGGAGATGAGAATTACCCATCTACTTCTGTTTGATGCAGGGGACACGGACCATCCAAAGCAGTCACCTAGTGGTTGCTCTGGACCAGGTAGGGATATGCTTTCCCTCAGAGGCCCCACTCTACTTTCATTCTAATATGAACAAATTTCGAAGTACTGTTTTTCCATCAGAGAACAGAATCGTAGTTTTTTTCCAACTTTAATGATTCTAACTGATCTTCTAATTAGTTGGAATATATTTGCAAACCTTAAGGTTTGCTTTGTTTTAATCTAAATCACAGATGGTCACTATTTCTAGGAAAAACCCTAGTGTGTGGTGTTTTTTTTATTACAGATTTCAACAGTTGCTCTCTGCATGTAGCTAGGTTTACAGTAGAGAAAAGTAAGAACGGTGCCATTCTCCCAGGATGCTATTCCACCTCCCAAGAAAAGCAAGAGGTCACCTTGTTGCAACTCACTACCACAGAACTGATAAAAATATGCAAGTTTCAACCTCAAATCCTACAGTAGCACAAAGTACCTTACCGTCTTTGAACGCCAACACCTGCAGTAAGCTTTAGTGAGACACAGATCTTCGATATTTATTTCGTTCACTACTTTTGGGTTTTCCTTCTGGATCTTGAGGTTAATCAAGCTATCCTTTTGCTGTTTCTTCTTGTGAAGGAACGGACGAACAGCGAGGTAACCCAGCAAGGCCAGCACGCCCAGGAAAGGCAATAACCGCAGCCATTCTGAAACTGAAGACAGGTGGAACTCAGACTGGCTCTTGACACCATTCAGTCTGGTGCAGCGTCAGCTATTCTCACATGATTTAGGCTTAGGGTAGGGAACAGGACTGCACAGTCAGCAAGGCTCTGAGGGCAGGTGAGACTTTGTGGGTAAGTCATAAGACGAAAGAAGTCCCAGATTAAAATCTGGGTTTTACTGTAGCTAAGGCACAAACTGGACTCCTGGAATTTCATCTGAAGTTTACTTTTTAACACACTAGAAAATGACTTGATGGAAAAAAAATAAGACAAGTAAAAGGTGTACTGAAATGAGGAACTAAAGTTACAGAGGTTCTGCTCACCAAACATAAAACACCACCAAGTACTAGCAAACAGGGCATGATTACACGTGGGAAGTTAGTAAAAATTCACTGTGGTTCAGTGTCGGTATCTTACATTCTGTATATGAAGAACTACTCAATATGCTTTATAATTAATTTTTTAATTGCTCATTTCAGAGTTTTATTCTTTTCCTCATTTGCTTTGTTCCAAGTTGTGTTTAGGAACTTTTGGCAGATCTAATGCCTATCCTCAAATAAGCATTAACAAAACCTTTCCCTTTTTTTATTTTTATTTTTCAAAGCTCTGTTTGCTCAGGGACCCACAACAATTTTCTACAATGCACATAGCCAGTGTCAGGACTCCTTCTCTAGGTACCTCTACATAAGTCAAGCCCCAGGAAACTGCTTTTTACCAACCTGAGACGTTTATTTTAAGTACAGGTAAGACATATTAGTACAAAAAAGACTTATTGAACTTTGAGAGAAATTCAGCACCTGGTAAAAGATGTACTTTAAAGGCTGATACGCTTTTCCAACAAAACAAGCTGTGACAATACTTCGGTGTAATTTAACAATGTATGTAGCAATAGAGAGAGGTGCTTTGGTTTTAATTTCTGGAGAATACATTAAATCTGAGTAGTCATAAAGAAATAGAAGGATGTTCAAAACATTTTAAATTGAGAAACAAAGAACTTGAATGAGCTGGAGCACAATTTCACAAGCACTTTGTAAGAGAAAACAATAATCAAATTCCTCTTTTAAATGATTTAGGATCAGAACATATCAAAATTTTGTTCTACAATTTGAAAGCAGTAGAACAGGCTGAGGATGCTAGGTAGACTGTGAGCTCTCAGAAATCACATTACTTTGTGAGGCTTAATTTTATTTGTAACAATAAAGAGCTTGCTCATGCTAATACTTTTCCCGTTAGAATGCAGTATTTCTTAATAATTTGAAGGTTCTGGAAGTACACCACGTAACAAAAATACTTTGCAGGAATAGCTTTATGTTCTCTGGGCTTTCTATTTCCTTTGGTGTGAAAACCATGCTTACTGCGTTTATCTGGAAATGCGCCACAACTGAATAAATGATAAAGATGCTGCAAGAACCTTCAGTGCTGTCTTTCCATGCCTGCATTTGCAGTGGTTCCTTTGCACAACAATTTTTGACAGTATTTTGTAGGAGTCACCACAACAGACTGGTCTCTGTTCCCTCAAGCAGCTGTGGGCCCTAATTAATAATTAACTGAAAACATTTAAGTATCTCAGTGCTACTCAAAACATCGGGCTTCCTGGACAGCAGTAACTGTTTGTCTTTTCTATCATTACCATAAATAACAGTAAGACAAAATATTTAAGCAGTTTTACTCTCCCTCAATAAGAGGGAGAACACGCTCATTAAAAATGAAAGTTTCCTGAATATTCCAGTAGAGAGAAGCATTAAGTTCTGGACAGACAGAGTGGTCCCCCCAAAGACTGACCATTTAGTTCTCACAGACACCTTTCCCTGTCACCGTCTGAAAAGACAGAGGACAGAATAACGACAGGAGCCACCAAGGCAAACCTGTCACAGAGTGTCCTGAGGAAAGAGGTCTGGACAGCCAGCTAACTAGGCAGCCCCTCCTGGCCATACATGGCCAAACCCCACTTTAGAAGCTGCTGGCATAGTGTCATTTACTCTTTGAGTCACCACTATTAGGAAGGACTTAACATCTCAAACTTTCACAAGATGGTGGTAACTCTGGTGGGACTATGAAGCTAAGAGGTAAATGATACCAATCACAAACACAAACTAAGCCATGTTCCAGCCTTATCATTCATACAGCAAAAATGGTATCACGAGTAGCATCAGTTGAGATGCACTGTTACAGAACAGCCCATCAACAGCCATCTGAACGTGCTTTCTGATTTTATATGAAGGGCTGACTTAAAACATGCTTTGGAAGAGAGGGAAAAAGCTTTGGTCACTGAAAAAAAATTAATCAAATTCAACATTTAACTTGACTGTTGGCAAAGAGCTGCCTATCTACAAAGCTACACTGAACTCCAAGACAGAATAGGCATCCCAACAGCTGCACCATAAAGAGAAGCAGGATGCCTATTGAATGGTAGGAATCCCACTGGACTAAAAGTGACACACAAAAAAGAGCAGTCTGGCCAGAATTAAATGTTAGTAAGAGACCAGCAACTGAACAGCAAGTGGCATCTCAGTACAGCTTTAAACTCCCTGACAGGACTCTGAAGTCAGAACACTCACTGGGCCACCAGTCGTGTCTGTGGGAGGCTCCTAACCAGCTGGGTTCATCCGAGTGAAAGAGGAACATGACAGCTGTAACCTCTTAGAAAGGAAACTAGAAACAGACAGGAATAGGAAGCACAGGGATATTATTTATCATGGGTATTATTTCCCATCTCTACGGTGCTAAGTGCTGATGAAGAGTTTTCTCCTCAGCTACCAATGATTTATTGAGATAACACTACTCTGGGGGTCTCTGGAAAGCCCCAGGTTATACCAACTTGTATGTTAATCGTAAATTGACTTTATTGTCAACAAGACTGCCACAGGCTCATACTTTTAGACTGAAAAAAACAACGTGACCATGTTTCTAGGGCATGAGAAACAAGATACCGTCACAAAATAAAAAGTCCCAGACCTTTGGACTAGGAGGGGTAGGGGAGCAGGGGAGCATTCACCCAAATTAACGCAAAGGTATCTTCCTACAACCGCAAGCTGCTGGGTGGTTTTGAAGCCAGTCATACCTTTCTGAAGCAGATGTAAGGCAATTCACAAAATTCTGTTTATTTTCACAGCTGATACTCAACTACATTGATTCTGGAGATTCTTTATCAGCTCTGCTGCTTGGGAAGAGGCAGTCTTTGGAGCCAGAAATGGAGAGCAGAGGATCGAAGAGGTTAGTCTTCAAACTTGACTTGTATTAGGATAGAGACCAATCCCAAAGATAAGTCCTGGAAAGTATCAGGAACATCACTGAAACAGGAGTGCCCAGAGAACTGCAAGAAGCTGAGACCATGGACCACAGGCCATGGCATTAAGTTTTTGAGAAAAGGTTTTTCTTAACTTTTAGTCCAACAGTAACAACTCCAAAAATAAGAAACACAAACGTTGTGAGCAGAACAGGACCAACCAGCCACTGAGAGTCAAATCAAAGCCAGTGTTTACTGCCTGGATGTCTTTCACCAGCCCTTCTTGATCTTTCACTTTGATTTCATGTTTTAGCTCATTTACGCGGAAATGACCCTGTGCAGACTCAAAAGCAGTTTCTGAAGATGATAACTCAACCGCAAGCCAAAGTTTTAACAAGTATTAGCTACCAGTCAAAATGAATATTGGAACCGTGGTTGTCTTCTCTCTGAACAGCCACAATTCTTCATGCAGGCTCAAAATATCGACCCAACTATTTTCTCTTCAGAACTAATAGCTGTTCTGGCCTGTTTTCTGTTTGTTTGCTTGATCATTTATTGATGTTGTCATTGCTAAACAAACTAAAATCAAAGGACTCTGCACACCACTTCAGTGTTAGCTTATTCAGCAGGTGGGGAGGTGGAGAGGTGACTGTCCTTTTAACAGCACAGCGCACTAAATAATAAAGTAGAAAGCCAAAGCAAGGGTAGGTTAGCAAGTTAGTCTGCAAACGAGAAATTCATTGTTCATGACCAGAGAGTATGCAGAGCTTATCTGATGTCAGCCCTCCTTCTTTCTGCCAGCAACAGATGACCCACAAAACTGTCCTCTTTCTGCCTGGCAGCTTGTCACACTCAAGTCCCTCTTAACATGTATGCCAGGTGCATGACAGCCCACACAGGAACACATCATGTTTATAGAAAGGAGACTGGCACCTAGAGAGACCTTGAAATTCCCTTTTCTCACTCCTGATCACATGTTATTCTGAGGTTAATTGCTGTTCCAGTTTAATGAAACTTACCAGGACAGAAAGCAAAGCCAGCAGACGGCAACACTGATCGTTTTAGTGAACTTGAGAAGGGAAGGGTAAAGCAGCTATGACAAGGAACTGAAAGAGGCTTCTGAGCAGCAGCAGTGCGATAATTCAGCTATCCATTTTCAAACCCAAGGTCAAACACATTCGTTCCCTCCTCCCTCCTTGCTTTTACGTTCAGGAGTTCTGCACTGGACATTAAAAGCCTTCCTCTCTCCAAGCAAGCAGTTTTCCACTGTGGTCAGGCGAGATCATAACAAACAGCAGGTGTCTCAAGGTCTATGATCAGCACACCTTAACAATACCCTACAGGAAAGGTTCTTCCCTGTGCTTTTGGTCTGGTGTTTCTACAACTGATGCACCACAGGAACTGGAGCTGCATCTGCCTGGAAGCTACCAAAGGTTTATAGAAGCAATAAAAGCACTAACAAGCAAAGCACTGCACCATTCCCAATTTCAGTTCTGGCCCGACTTTGTGAACAAAGTCAACACCAGCAAGTGCTTTGTAGGGCTGGTCCCTGAGTTCAGCAGATGCCAAAGGACAAATACTAACACATTTAAATGATTGAAGATCAATATTATTTCTGACCTTCCAAAACAAAGCAAGGAAAATGCTTGATGTATTATTTGCCAAAGAATATGATGCCCTAAAACTTCTAGTAGTAGTAGTAAACACAGAAGGAAATTTAAATCTAATCTTCACTATTGTTTAAGAGTCATTCACTGATGTTATTCAATTAAAGGTACTTATAATTACCATTTTCCTTCCAGTTTTTAAGTTGCATTATACTCATTCAACAGTCCTGGAAATTTGATTTTAAAGCTAGAAACCGTATCTGTTTTATGAAATGGTGAATTACTATTCAACAACGTAAAATACAGCCCCTTACAGTAGGGTTGGTGCTACCATTACCCTGTTATAAGGGGTACCTTTAAGTCACTGCTACAAAACAACTCCCAGAATCCCCTACCTTTACAGGTCTACAAATTCAGGATGGGGCACGCTCAGAACACAACAACACAGAAGAGGAGATGCTTGCGGAAGCACACTTATTAGACAAAACTTGAGACTGACAGTGGCTCTGGGTGCAGGTAAGTACAGAAATCTTTCATGAGCAGTGAGGTTTCAGTGAATTTCAATAACTTTTAATAGCATTAAGATAGGATCATTTTAAGTTTATGTGCCTAGGGTGTAACATCCCAGCATTTTCTGTTGAAAAGCTTCAGTCTGTTGCATCTACCCTATGTCTTATTAAGCATCTTGTAAAATTTTGCTGTTTTTTCTCCTATTTTCATTCATTTTCACTTCAGATGAAGATATCTAAGCAGGACATCAGATATTATTCTAGCTGATTGCTGAAAAAATGAAGTGTGTCAAAACATTGTCTCCATAGTTATGTATTTTTAATTATCCCTCTGTTTCAACTTTTCAGTGTTTAACATGAAACCAGTCAAAGAAATCACTAATAATTAGAGGTAATGCCTTTTTTTCAGCTATGCCCGCTGAATTTTTAAAAGGTCTCAAAGCAATTTCCCACTCTGTTCCTTCTTTTACCTATGTTTCATGTTTTGGGGACTGACATTTCATACGTTTGGTCTTCCCTTGAGGGTTTCTGTTGCTTACTTATTCCCCTCCCTCCAAATTCAAGCAAGTATTTGTTAAGGGGGTTAACAACATGACAGTAAAACACTTCTATTAAAAAAAAAAAGAAAAAAGAGAGTTCTGACCAGAGGTTTTCAGAATAAGTTCAATTACTTCACTGTGCAGTATGAACACATACAGAGGCTGCACAATAATCCTGTAACAGAAATGTATGTCTGGAAACGTGAAGCAAGATAGTAAGCTCAGGTATTATTCAGCTTAAGAAACTTGAAGCACCACTCGTGGTTAAAAAGACAAAGACTTAATTAGGAAACTTTCAAAAGCCGGGGTAGGAGAAGCTGCTTTGTTCTGAATCTCATTATATCCCCTCCTCCAACTTTATAGCAACTAAGCTTCTCTTTTGGTCAATATAATTAGCAGCACTTTCAGATGAAAGAGTAGTTATGGGGATGGAAGGACAGGTTTCCTTGTCCTGAGAAAGATAATGGGGCTTCTAAGTTTACAAGGAGCATGCACACTGTAAAAAGTACTCAGAACTAGTTTTAAATGAACCCATTTCCCAGCACTGCTGAAGTCATACAGCTTGGTGCTGCAAGAAAAACACATGGGCTTGATCCTACACTTTGAAGATGTCTTCAGCTTCCAGCCAGCTCCTGTTAGAATATTCCTCTTGTTTAGTATCGCCAAACTAATCTTGTTATTCCAGCTATGTGAGGCTCTGCCTGCAGTACCGTGCCAGAGCCTGAGCTCGCACAGTTCCAGTTTGCAAAGCACTGAGATGCCCTGAGCACACAAGGATTTAACGTAGAGTTTTCTTTCTTGTTCGCTCTGGAATAAGGCTATGACTAATAGATGGAATTTTTTCCTGGGCCAGGGAGGGAAAATATCCAAGGCTTATAAAAAAAAAATATATATATATAGAAAGACATTTTAAAAAAAGCTTCATTTCGCGTCCAAGCCGGACTCCCACACGGAGCCCTCTCCAGCTGCGCCCGTTAGCTCTGCACAGCGGCTACCTTGGGGCTCGGGCCTGCAGCCAAACCCCACGTCCTGCCCTGACGGGACCCCCGCTCGCCCAGCCGGACAGGTGAGGCGGAGCAGCCCCCTTTTCCCCACCCCCCTCACCTCCCCTCACCTCACGGGGCTTCACCGGGCGCTTTAACGGCGGCCGAGCACCGGCTGCCAGCCCTCTCCTCCCCCCCGGGGGACAGCCGAGGAGTTCAGGGAAGGCCCCGGGGCCGCCTACCTGTGAGGCGGAGGAAGCCGCCGACGCTCTCGGGCAGCGGCAGCCGCTTGAGGTAGGCGGGCAGCTGCACCTTGACGATGCGGGCCAGGCTCTCCAGCACCATGGCGCCCGTTAGAGGGGGGGGGGAGGAAGGCAACGGCCGCCAACCGTCGCCGCTGCTGCCGCGCATGCGCCGCCGGGCGGGGCCCCCTCAGGCTTGCGCCGCGCGGGGGCGCTGCAGCCGCCGGGGGGCGCGCGGGCGGCGCCGGCCATTAGGGAGGGGGGCGCGGCGCTGAGGGGATGGGGGCGTGTGGTTGCGCCTCCGAGCGCCGCGTACGATTTTCGCTAATTTTAGGGCACGGGGAGCAGTGTGTTGGGGGTAAAAATTGGGCAGTGGGAAGGTGGAGCCCGGTTCGCAGAGATCCGGGGCAATGTTAATCAAAATGCGTTGTTTTAAGATTAAAATGGCCATGAGGAACTGAGGCAGAAACTAAACGCTCGAAGCCAGGCTTAAGGCAAACAAACGCAGTTTGTCTGTGCTTCTGGCCTGAATGTTGCTTTCCTACCTGTGAGCCTACGTTAACTGTTGCTGATGAATCATCTTTAGCTAGTGAGAATATTCCTGTGATCTCCGAGAGTCTCAGCTCCCCGCCTCACCCAAGTTTAGGCTGGTGATGACTGTGTCTGATGTTCTGAGAGGGTTCCTCCTTATGCAGGCAAATGCCTGCTCTTTGACGAGATAATGAAAGAGCAAAACGTTTGATTATTCTGCAAAGATTGCAGATCGGACCCGTCATGACGTAACCTTGTTTGTGAAACTCTGGAGGAAGAATACGCGAGGCTGAAGGTGCATCAAGTAAATCCTTCAGCTGTGAATCAAACAGCTTCACGCCCCCCTGTCCTTCCCTCCCTCCATCCTTTCCTCTGCTCTTTCAGCCTCCTCCGGATGCTCGCTATGGCCCGGGGAGCACAGCTGACATTTCACCAAGCCCTGCTTTGATCTGCGCCCCACTCAGCACCGCTCGATGCTCTGCACATGCTGCAGAGAGGAGCCGCTCGCACTGCGCCTCGCCTGTCTGCACGGGCATCACCTGACGTGAGGCGTGAGTAGTTTTGGTGTATGAAGGGGTGATGTCACTGCTTGTGGAAAAACTATAAAGAAAGTGAAGCCTGAATGAGATTCTTAGCTGAAGGGGAGGCAAAAGATGGGCTTTGGGCATCCGGTGTGAGCTGGGGCTCGGGAGATCTGTGTTTGCTCTCCAGCTTGGCCGCAAACTTCCTGTTTGACTTAAGGGGGAAAATGTAAGCTGCAGGCTCACTCAGTCCTGCAGAAAAGAAGAGGGTTTTACGCAGTTGTCCATCTTTAGGGACCTAGTTACAGGGGAAGGACTTATGATTGGTTAATATCAAGAGCATGTGTGACATCTTCTTTCTGTTACAGACATTTAACCCCCTGTGTGGACATATATATGGACACAACTCCATATCTCTTTGTGTCTCAAATCTCAGTGCTGCTGGGTATCTGGAAACTCTTGTAGCATTTTGGGAAGAATGGCAGGGTCACTTGTTGTTGCATATTTAGCTTTGGTTTATGAATGTTTAAAGTAGAGATCGCCTCTGCCTGTGTGTTTCATGTTGAACACGGCCACTGAAAATCTGGTATTGGGCAGGGAATATAGGAGCTGCTGTAATAAAAGCAGCACAAAAAGCCCAAGCACAGCTACTGGAACAGAACCTAGGTCACCAATACTGAAATATAATTGTTGCTTTCAGCTGTAGGTATCTTCTATCACTAAGATTTTTCAGCAACTAAGTACATTACAGACAAGGTGCAGCTTGGAGGCCACGTGAGTAGGTCTACATCATTAGTGCTAGCTCAGGTCTGTTACAAGGAGCTCCCCAAATACAACTCAAAAGAGAATCGGCAAGAGGACTTGCTCCTGTACATGCTTCGGTGAAAACAGTGGAAAAGTTCATGGCAGAGGTGCAGATCATGTTTGGTGGGGCTTGTTCTGTTAAGTGCAATGTTACTGAAACATAGCTGCATTGGTCCAGCTCTCAGCAGAAGTAAGAGTCGCCTTCAGCATCCGAATGCTGGTCAGCCCTGCTCCATCTGAATGCAGGTGAAAAGAAGCTGCTGTTGTTCCTCCTCTCTAACCCTGCATAAATTGCTTAATGCCCCTGCGCCTTTAATTCAGCTGCAGAATGAGATAATGCTTGCTGGTCTGTCTAGAACACATTAAGATTTGCAAAGGAAAAGAACATTTATAGATGATATTGATGTATTTTATTTTACCAAGTACATACCTGTAAGGATAAAAGATGAAAGATTCCGAGGTAGCAGACACACAATCCTTCCATCTCCAAAACAAGCTTAAATAGCGCAGTAATTTGCTCAGCTTTCTTTCATGTTTATGAGCTTTTCTATCAACAGGATGTCTTGTGTTGTTAAAACCATTTTCTTGGAATTGGCATTGCCATTATCCATACCAAGTGCCTCGAATAATCTCCGCAGCAGGCAAAACTACTGTTGTCAACTAAAAACTAGCCTGTCGCCAAAGGGCTGGCTTCTGGCATCAGCAAATGCATGGCTCTATCTAGGAGGAAGCTAGATCTCTCCCTTTGTATTTGAATCATTTCACAATGGGGGTTGATTAGCTGCCGTTCCTGCTGTTTGTAAAGATCTCTTATTCTTCTGCTTCCCCAAAAGCAAGCAAAATCATGACACCCCAGAAGGGCTGCAGGAACTGTGATTCATTTCATGTGGTCTCCGTCAGTATGCAGCACTGTCAACACCCGAGTATTAAAAAAAACTAGTCTCAAAGAATAAGTAAACTGGTTTCAAACACATAATCCGTAAGACCATATGTATATATAAGGTTACTTTCCTGCTTTATGAACGTTGTGAGTGAGTTGCAGTTGTGTTGCAGCCAAGTTAGGTTTTCATTTGTTATTTTTACATCCAGAGGCTTAATTGCTGTTAGAAGAAAACTGAGACTGTCGTGCTTTCACTTGACTCTCTGAACTGGCACTGGAAGTGGCTTCTGCTGGAGCTTGTGGAAAATATCTGCTCCTCTGCAGTGTGCACCATGCTCGAGAGGAAAATGGGTAGAGAAAATAAATCACTTATAAACGAATCAGGAGGGTAATTTTGGGATAGCATAATTATCATATTATAAAATTATACTAAATTATTTTACAATCAATGGGGGATGAAAGGAGAAATCCAGACCGAAAGAAGTTAGCCTGCTATTACTTTTTAATCTAGCTAATGTCTAAGCATTTTACAATGTAACTATTATGTTTTGAAAGCAGGTGCTATTGTAATTGCCTAAGTAGCTGCAGTGTCCTACCGCAGCATGTATTATTGTTGCATTTTTAAATGTCCCTGTGGCTCAGAATGCTGTTTATTGTCATGGGTTGTAGAGCGCTAATTTCCAAAAAGAATGAAAACAGGAATGTAAAGAAGAATGGCAAGATTTCTAAGAATTGTATCAAACTCCAAAATGCTACTTTGTGCAAGAAAGACCAGAGCCTATGTGCAATTGTACCTAAGAAATAATCAGTCTTTGATCTCTCAGCCACAGGTTTAACATTTTAATTTCTTCTTCTGACTGCTGTTGCTGGGGAGTGTCTTGGGGAAGTGCTATGCATAAATTATAGTTGAGGATATGAAACGAAGCTGAAGAAAATCCCAACCCAAGAAGGAATAGGTGTCTTCAGTGTTGATTTCCTAGATATCCCCAGATAAAGAACAGTTTGTCTCTTTTTACATCGTTAGATTTCTACAAGCCAGGACTGTCTTTTTTGCAATGGTTAGCATTGGTCCACAACAGTGGCTTTCACAGTCAGTAGAATATTTGCAAAAATAACGCAGGATAAAACTATCCAAGTGCTATGTTACTGATCCCTGTTGCCTTTAAATAAAGCTGAGGAAGTAACTGAAGTTGTATGACGTGATACTATTGCAGGTAGCATCAGTGAAGTAGTGCTGATGATGCACATTAAATATAACATTGCAACGAGTTTTAAACTTTAATCCAATCTTTCCATCCTCATTAGTAAGTTGATCCAATACGTAACACCTCATGACGATCCAGACCGACCCCTGGTCACATAAAGAATTGCACAGGTTTGGAACTTTATTGGCTTCCAGAGAGTTGCTAATTCAAATTTTTACTCGTATCAGAACAAGTATCTTTAGGATACCCTAATAACTTCAAAAACAAAGACCAGATACGTTACTGATTTGTGGCAGGTTCTGCCTGGTTTGTTGCAACAAAACAGACTACAAAATCCCCAGACTGTCCCCTGGGAGGAAGCTGCAGTGATGAAAAACAGATACCTCCTCCCCTGCGCTGAAGGACCGACAGAGGACAAAGCCGACATCAGCGGCACACTACTACACGGACAGCTGTAACACCACCAACAACAAATCCAACCAGCTCTCTCAGCATGGGAATTCCAGGGAAAAGAAGCACCGTGTGTCCGTGCGTTCTCAGCAGGGAACCGACTGCATCCTTTTGAACTGCATTGATCTCTGATGTCAGGGAAGACTGTAGCCTTGACCAGACAGCTAAGGCTGTCTTTGTCCCCTGAGTACTTTACTCCCTGGGGTAATAGCTGTCACTGAAAGATATTTCCTTCATTTTGGAAGGCAAAGGTGAGCATGCCACAAGACTGATTCCTGTGACGCAACGTGCATTTGTTGGCAGTGCCTAATTATAGCACAGAAAAACTACCGGCTTCCCCTCCCGAGGACAGAGTACACGATCTCCACAGTACGCCTGCACTCTGCTCTCAACTTCTTCCTGTGTCACGCTGCCCACTGACACCGCAGTAAAACGGCACTTGATCATTCCTCAGGCTGCTGTGAAACAGCAGTGCTCTGGAGATTTCTCAGCCTGCCTCCCTCCTCAAGGCTAAGCTGTGCCAGATCTAGGTAGTTGGCTGTTTCCTCGAAGATTTCTAAGTCACTTTCTCACTCCGAGATACCATCAGAGTCTCGTATCAACTCTGCACATCACCCCAGTGCAGGGAGATGCAACATCTGCAAAGTAAAAGCATTTTGTAAAAATCTCTTTATTTTTCCCCTCTAATCAGCAGTGAAAGCAACCGACACGAAAAGTAGGCTATAATCACATCACATCAAAGTTCAAAAGGTTTCCTTACTTTACGGGAAAGGTGAGCCTAATGGCTGTGAAAGATACAAATTAAATGGAAAATGAAAAAGAAATACACAGTAATTAAGAGGCATTTGTCTTGATCAACACGCTAGGAGAGTGCTCCTGGAAAACAGAAAAAGATTTAGTGCCCCTTCTTTTTAGAGAAGAAAGTCTTTTATTGAAAATTATTCTTGTCATAAGTATCTATATTCAGTTTATTAAGATACTTGAGAATGTTTTAAGCTGCTTCCCCAGGAGGCATTGAATTATTTTTCTTCATTTTTTTCACACTTTTATGTGCGTTTGGTGCCTGAGCAAGATGTTATTTTGATAGCTTCAGGGACAGAAATGTTCTAATTTTTCAACAACCAGGTACAGTAGAAATGAATGCCACACACCATCCCTCAGAATGTCTGTCCAACAAGACTTGGTTTGTCAAATATCCTGAACTATGTAAGGCTGAGCACATCATTTAGTCTTCAGAGTACCTGAGCCCTCCACGCCTAATTGCGGCCGTGTTTGTTTTTCTGATACAGGAGCTATGCAGAGATCACAAAATCATTTAACAAAGGCCACCAAATATTCAGGAAGTACTAACAAATTCTCTTTTTCCCAGTTAACTTGAAATTTAAATTGCTATGACGGGAAAATTAGTATCTCTAGATGCCACTAACAAGTCTTTAAACCAGTATTTTTTTTCAGAGTTTTGAGGTATTTTTTTCCAGATAAAGTCCCATTATTAAAAAAAATAAATAAATAATGTTACTTTTTCTTGAATGGCTGCAAAGAATGCTTGACCTAGAAGAAAAAAAGTTTTCAGGAGTGCAGAAACAAGGTCACCCTTGCTTTCTATTTTGTAAAATTTTCAATGACGTGCCAACCACGTTTCATGACTATCATGTGTGTCACAACCCACCCGCCCGGAAATACTGCCCTGATCCATCCCCGTAACCATAATGATGAATCGTGTAACACCTGGCTAATTTCAGTATTGGTGATTTAGAGTCATCAGCAATATTTCCCAAATTACACTGACAGCAAACTAGAATAATATTCCTTCCTTCCAAGAGCTATATTTGGCTGTAATTACCTGGGCATTTGAACTCCAAGCAACCTCTTGGACATTTTAATTGGGACATACCAAAACCTGAAAAGATCAGCCAAATCTTTAAAGATGAGGTTGCTCAAGGGACGGAGTAAAACGAGTCGAGTCGTAGTAACACAATACTTGGATAGTTACAGCCATTGTCCAAATACATTGCATAAACTTCTGGCAGTTCAAAGACAAACCAAACCAAACAAAGAAACATTAAAGTATTTCAGTGGACTTTCCTATTTACCTAAATCATTAGAGTGAAGTGTGTCAATATAGTATCAGACAATTAAAACACGGCAGTGTACGAAGCTATGTAATAATTCTGCCAGGGAAACAGCATTAGTTTGTATAAAACCTCCTGTCTCAACTAAGATGAAGGGCATTAAATACACAAGTATAAAGTACAGTATCAGTGTCCTGATTGGCACGGGCCAACTAATTGCCTGTAAGTAACCAAACAATGAACTCAGAATGTGGCAAGCCAGCTGAATTGAAGCCTACGCATCTGATCAAGCAATGCAGCACGCTGTGAAGCCTGACCAGCCTTACCCATAGCAGGGAGCCCATGAAATACGTTACCTACCCTGTCTGAATAATGAACTGTCATCCTGATCGTCGGATCTGGACTTTTACCTTGTATTAGGCAAATTGTTCAAAGCGTTTGTTGAGCCCAAATGCTCCTCAAAGACTGCGGTTTGCTCGGTACGTTTGCATCCTGGAACAGGCATTGGAGGAACAACCAAATGAGGATGGTCTGAATCTGACTAGTAATCAGTTACCTCAAAGTAATAAAAAACCAGACATATCTTGAAAGTGCAACAGAGACTCCTTTGATGTCTCCTTTAGTAAACACAATAGGCCAAATTAGGTACTGCTGTCAGCTGCTGCAAGAGCCTCTGTCATTTTCAGTAAGAGTACTACAGCATTAGCACTCAGTCTGCTGGCAGCCGGAGGGGTCAAAAAGCAGGTACAACGAGGAAAAACAACCGACTCCGAAGTCAGGGGGTGAAGCAGGTCACCATTAAGCACCTTTCTGAACGGATCTCCAAGTGATGTAACCCAGCCTACCGGAGCTGATAACACTGCTTTGCTCCAGAGAGGTGTTTCACCTGCTCAGTTCAGCCTGCGTTAGCTGATCTCAGCAGCTGTGCCTACCCTCTCAGCCCCTCACACCCCTACGTTAGGATGCTATTTTGCCATATATATATATATATAAGTATAATTTGGGCTTGCTTATGAATGTAAACAATTCATCCAAAAGGAGAAAGCTAACGTAGTTAATAACTACATGGCAACACAACTTTTTTTTTGCGAATGGGCATCATAATTGCACCGTGCATATGCCCACCTGTGAGGTTTCATGCTTCAATATCCATAGGGCTGAATCAGCACAGAAAATAAACATTCCTTTGACTGCTGCTGACATGAAAGGAGTATCTCTTTCATTGAGATCAAATGGTAGTTTTTCTGGAAAAAAAAAATAAAAAAATCTGTGAATACTAATAAATATCCTGTAGCAGTTTTCAGACATTCAGTTGTTTAGGTCTGTGAAAATAACATAATGAACTTTATGTTGTCAAAACTTTCTGCTTGTAAAATAGCTCTTACTTCTCCTAAGGATTTCAGGAGAAGATAAAAATCTTCAACTGAAAAAAAAAAAATGTCACTACAAGACTAAAAAAGTCCTAAACAATGAAGTGCTAAGCAAAATTCTGAAGGCCAAAAGATTTTGTGGAGTCTGTTGATCTTGGTGTAAGTTGCTGAAGTATTTTAAATTCTTGTGAATCCCACACGGCGTTGTGTGAGCTCTGAACCCTCAGCATGCTATTATTCAATAAAGCCCTCAAGCTTTTCACCGAGACTTGCATGTGGACCTAGATGTTAGATCTGACAACTCCCTGCATATAGCAGCAAAACCTTAAAATAGCATATTGTGCTTTGCCCCATGACCTAGCAGTGAGACAGAAAGCCCTGCTATACAAAGGGAACATGTGGGATAGCTGGGAAATTGTTTCAGTGAGGATGTCAGAGAAGCTGTTGAAGAAATAATGCAAGATGAAGAGTTGCCAGGCTGGATCTTTGATCTTGTATTCCTTAGAAAGGTAACTGCTGCCTAACACATTGACCTTGGGCTGGACTCCAGATGTGAAAGGGTTTTACCACGTCTTCCCAACAGAAAATGAAGAAATGGCCCTGGAGGTAGCAGTCAGGAGCTGAGCATGTGCTATGAAGGCTGGAGCTGTGACCTTGCCATCCTTCTTGAAGGGGAGAAGCCCCCAGCTATACAGGAAGGGCTTCTGGCCTTTGGTATTTAAAACACGGATCAGATGGAACCCAGTGACATCCCCAAACCTGTTTTTCTTCCAATGTCATGTAATGGCAGCACTCGGGTTGGCAAGCTCAGTCTTTTTTTTTTTTTTTTTTCAATTTGTTGCATTAAAAATGTGATCGAACAATCTTATTTTATCAGCTTTCCCCTGTGATCTTATTCCTCACGGTCTCTGCCGAATCAAATGGGTCCCCAATAAGGTGAGATTTGCTCAGACTGAAGAGGGATTTGACTTGCAACCTCGATTTATGATAATTAAAGGAAAAACAAGTTGGACAGGATGCTGAAGAGAAAATTGAGGCCTGGTAATACGTGCAAACAGGGAGAAGCTGTTGTTGTTTTTCATCTTCTTAGTGCTTTGTTTTCCAGCAGCAGAAGCTGTTGTGTTTTGTCTCTTCCAAACAGAAACTAATAATGATCTACTGGATACACTAATGAGAAGGGTGGCTTTCTTTTTTTAAAGTAATTTTTTATTTTCCTGAAAAGGAAGACATTTTCCTCTTTCCTCTCAGCTATATGAAGTGTTGCATATGGAATGCTGCTCGGAGCCTTGGGTGCTCGGTTGATCCACCTGTTTTGGAGACAGGTAGCATGGGAGAAGTGTAAAAATGGCTGGTCTAAAGCAAGCAGAAGCGAAAATTTAACACTGATGTGCAAGCCAGCTACACTTAACTAAGGCTGGGCTGCTTTTCCCTCGAGTCCTCTCCATTCTGAGAAAAGTGCTATAACAATATATCAAGGCGGTCTCCATTCGTGCTTGCACTGCTGGAACATCATGAAACGGCTGAGAGGGGGTGGCACAATCAGCCTTCAGAGGGTACTGACCATTTGGCTGCACTGGGCCCTGTAACGCTGTACTTAAAAAACAAACAAATACAATTTAGGGAGAGAATTCGAGTCAAGTAGGCTATTCCCAGTATTTTTGCAAACCATTCATTACCATGCCACATCTACTGAGCTATTGTGCATAAAAAAACGTCAGAAAACCTAACCCAGCTCCACTGGCACACAAAGATTGGGCATGGTAATACCTCCATTCAGCCACTTCTGAGGATTAGCTTCAAAAATCAAATTAAAATGAAACAAGCCCAAATAGACCGGGCAGTTGCACAGTAAGTTGCAACGCCCATCTTCAGCAACCCTCATCTAAGCCTCTTGCATTTTGCATTATTAATATGAGGGATTTGTGCAAGTAGCATGCAGTACACCCACTGCGTATGGTAAAGGTGAGAAACCTGGGTGCGTGCCACATCGTGGGTATTCCTATTGAAGTAAAATATTTATTTGAGGTTATTAATATCCCAAAACTGAGGGGAAAACACACAGTTTTCACTCTGCAGTTTGAGGAAAAGGAGATGAGGGTGAAGAGCGTGACATTGTCCAGGCAGGGCTGTGTGCTGTGACTTGCAGAAGTTGTCCCAGCACTGTAACTACACTTGGTTTTCGTACCTAAACAAATCGTTATTTTTAATCTATTGCCCCAATTGTATTTAATGGCATTTAAACTGATGTGTTTGTTTGAAAAAATGACCATTAAGCACCACAAAGCGTTTCTCTAAAAAGGAATACTGAAGTGATGTATGCAAACCTATTTCTGAGGAACGGCTGTAACCAAGAGGTATACTCAGAAGTAATGTACTGATTTCAACATGTAACTGCTGAAATGCAGGTAAACAAAACCCGATTTACCAAATTAACAATACCCATCGTCAATTTGTTAATTATTACCTATTAGCAGGGAAAACTACACACTATCAGCAACATGTTTGTGCAGTTCTTTATTCCTTAAATTGTACTGCAAAATGATAACGTTAAGGTAGATCTAGAGTCTTAATAGAGAGGTTATTAGTCTCAAATAGTAATTAAAAGATGTGGAACTGAAACGTTGCTAGGTACCCCGGTTTCCTGAGATGACAATAAAGTAGTCCAGGAAGTTTATAAGCAATTTAAGAGAGAGGAAACGTCTGTGACAGAAAGAAAGATGTACTGAAGATTTGGAGCAGTAAAAATATCCTTAATCCAGACTGCGGCAAGGACCAGCAAGGTGTTTTTCAGCAATATTCGTGATTAGGACAACAGGAATATTAACGCAGTAGCGGGGGCTCCATTTCCTGACTGTGGTATTTAATACAATTGAAGCGATAAGCAGAAAACGTAGATTACAACAGAAAAAATACAAAAAAAATCCAGATGTAGGAAGAACGTAGACGGGCTGAGAGTGCCGCCCCCCCTACACCCCCCCCCCCGTATCTCGGGGCCCCGCTGCCCCCGGCCGCCCCCTCAGCAGGAGCAGCGCTCTGAGGCGCTCCGCGGAAGGAGACAGCAGCGCGGGGAGAGAGCGCGGGCGGAGGGATACCTCCCGCCCGCCTCAGCGCAGCCGCGTAGACCCGGCGGCCGCCATTTTGTGTGCGCGCAGCCACGCCGGGGCAGGGCGGCGGCCGGGCGGGGCCCCGCCGTCATCAGCCGCGCCGGGCTGCGGGGCGAACTCTCGCGAGACCGCCCCCGCGGGCACGGACAGGGGCAGGGGCGGGGGCGGGGAGCGAGCGCCTCGGCGGCCCCGCCCCTCACCGGGAGGCCCCGCCCAGTGGGCGGAGACAGCGGGGAGGTCCCGCCCCCTCCCTCCCCTCCCCTCCCCGCGGCCGGGCCAGGCTGAGCGGCGGCGGTGCGCGCCCGGCGCCTCGCGGCTCCTTCCTCCTCCTCCTTCATCTTCCTCATCTTCCTCATCCTCAGCCCCAGCCCCGGCCTCCTCCCGGCTCCCGGCCCCGCCGCCCAGCAGGCAGCCCCGGCTCCGGGTGCTCCATCTCGGGCGCCCCCCTCGGCCAGCTTCCGGAGGAAGGAGCGGCGCCGCGCGGCTGCCCCCTCCCCCTGCCCGCCTTCCTCCTCCTCCTCCTCCTCCTCCTCCTCCTCCTCGCTCCGGAATCACCGCGGCGCACGGACGGGCCCGGCGGCGGCGGCGGCACTCGCACACAATGGCGCTGAAACGCATCAACAAGGTGAGGAGGCCGTGCCCTCCCCCCCCCCCTTTTAATTAATTATTAATTATCATCATCATTATTATTATTATTATTATATTTTTTTATTTAGCCGGTTGCGCCACAACCCTCGGTGATCAGGGTTTTGGGAGGGCACCCAGCACGGCTGGGACCGTGGTGTTGCTGTGTGTGTGTGTGTGGTGTTTAGGGGTGAACCCAGCCCGGCTCGGCCCCGCAGCCGTGTGAGGATCCCAGCCCGGCTCCGAGGCCGAGCAGCAGCGGGGCCAGCCCCGGTGTCAGCCCTACCGGGGGCTCCGTGAGGGCGGGGAGCGGCTCCCTTCCCTCCCCCCCCCCCCCTTCTCTTTTCCTTCTCCTCCCCCCCGCGGCGCGGAACTTGTTCCCCGCATCGTAAGATGGCGGCCGGGCCGGGCCCTCACCGGGCTCCCGCAGCCCCGGGGAGGCTCCTCCGCGGCTCCCCCCGAGCCCTTTTCCCTTTTCTCTCCCCCCCTCTTCCTCACACACACACACACCCCACAGCCCCCCCCCCCCCCCCCTCACCCCATACCCTCTGCCTCACGGAAGCTGCGTTGCACAATCGCGGCTTTCGCAGCGCGAGCGGGAAGGGAAAAGGGAAAAAGAAAAAAAAAACACCACAGAAACAAAACAAAACAAAAAAAGGGGAAAAAATAAAAAATAAAGTGGAGGTGAGGGAAGTTTAAAGCGCTGCCCGCTGACGGGAAAGGCCCCTTTTAACCTGCCCCCCCCCCCCCCCCCCTCAGCAAGATGGCAGAAAGGCGCCGTGTCCCGGCACCTCAGGGCGCCCGGGGGCTGCTGCTGCCACAGCCCCGCCGCCTCCGTGCCCTCCTCCCAGGGCTATCGCCGGGCTTGGGGCTCGGTTGGGATACTCCCTGCTCTGCTTTGTCATCAGCTCCTGCTTATGAAACTGCAGCCGGGCGCCGCAGGTGAGAATTCAGGGTGAAAAGCAGGGGGGTGGTTGTGCCGTGGAGGGAGGGTTTGCCTCCCTCCAGCCACCGGGCTGGTGGTCGAAGCCTTGAAAAGCCTTGAAACGATTCATCCGAACTTGGGAATCGATAACCCACCCGCCTGGCTTCACGGTTTGGGCCTCTTGTGTGCGGTTTCCAGGCCTGCATTAATCCTCACACTCTACAGTAGCAGCGAGCTGCTTCGCTCACCCTGTGCTGGAGTTTAGGATTTGTGCTTGTTTGTTTGTTGTTTTGTTGTTGTCCTTTTTTTTTTTTTAAAGGTGCTATTTTTAATCTATTTCATCACCCTGCTACAAGATACGCTTCCAAATTCACATGGGGGTTTACGGTTTCGATTTTGTTTTCGCCGGCCTGGAAAGTCAAAATGGTGATGAGCAGCCAGGCTGAAACCAGTGCTTGCGAGGCGCTTTCTCCTTCAGCGTGGTTTCTGATAAAAGTGTTTACTCGGATTGAGGCTGAAATCCAAAAATAGGAGGACCGATTTCATGACGAGGCTGTTTTGAATTTGGATTTTAATCTTACCGAGCTGTAAAGCCAGGGAATGGCCCTGTGACACCAGTGATCTGGGATCCCCGTCTTCCTATAGTAAGGTCACAGATCAGACCTTGAAACTCTGCTTCCTTGCAGTACGTAGTTGGCACTAGATCAGAGCAGGCTAAAGAGAGACCAGGACCTCACAACATTGTAATCACACGTAGCTGGTTTAGTCTGACTCCTGGCATTACCTGTCAGGGCTGGAACTCATTGTCTCCTGCAGCCGATGACATCCAAAACATACTGAGAAGGTGTTTTCAGGGTCTCTGACCCACTTCTTCTTTATGGCCTTGTGTTCTGGGTAAAATAAAATCCTTCATTATCCATGGATAAATAAAAGCAATGCGTGTAGATGTAACCTGAAGTATGTAGCACCTTCAGAGTGCTGCCGAGCTAGCAAAGTCGGCTTTTTGACTTGGAAACGAAAGCACATGAGTGCTCGTGTGTTGTGCGTTGGGTTACCTGCTTCTGGAACGTGCTGTACTGAGCTCTTCCAGCTGCAGGAGCCGTCAGGTACACAGCCAGTCCCAGGAAGATGACGTTATGCTGGATCTCATCCTCGCATCTGTGCCGTCTGCCCCGAGGGTGGCCTGCATTCGATCGGCAAAACTCGGCTTTATTGACACGGCTCGCTTTGCGAAAGAGTGGCAGTTGTTTTATTGTGCCAATAAACGGCTTTTGCCACGGAATAATGGGAAACAGCTAAAATTAAGATGTGGGTTCCTTTCCTGAGGAGGATGATTATTTTTTTTTTCCCCCAAATAAGCACAAGGGCAGTGGAACGAATGAGCATCTGTTTATGAGCTTGTACGTAAATGCTCGCTGTGTGCTTGTGGAGCGGTAGCTGCTAAATTAGCATCCCGTGGTCGCTGCAGCGCTGGCGCCTGGGTTCGAGCAGCATCACGTCTCCGTCGAGGGGAAACTTTCACATTGGAGTGCGGGGCCAGGAGCGCATGAAACGGGGAAAAACTCGGGGAGGTGACGTCATCGGCAGGCATCCGTTTTATCACTGCTGTGTACATCCGTTAGGGCGAAGCGGTGTGGAAGGCCTAAAAATAGAATAAATGCAGGAGGTGGGGATGTGTGCACCGAGCGTCTCATCGGCGAAATCCTTCGGAAAACTTGTGCCTGCCGCTTTTCATGTCCGTTTGGTGAAAGGCAGTGCAAGCCAGCATCGTGATGTCAGGGGATGTTATTAGGGAAAAATTAAGTGGAGCAGGCATCCTGGAAGCTGGAGGTGGCAAAACCTTTTACTGCTACGTAAGTACAGATGGGAGGCTCTGTTGGCAGGGGTAGAGTGGAGACTAAATAACAGTTTTCCTCAAGGTTACAGCCTCCAGCACTATTCCTAGATGTATATTTAATTGCAGCTGCACTCCCCCCCGCTGCCCTCCTATAAATGCTCAGAATAAGAAATGCTACGAACCCTGGAGGCATTCATCATATTTTTAGGAGATTGGATGCAATGTGCAGGGATGAAGGCAGCACGAAAATCTGCATCACTTGAACCGAAGGTGTAACTTGCGTCGAGGCAATTCAGTTGAAATGTTATAAAACCTGCTTGTTACATTCGTTTGAAATTACCACTTGTTTGTTTTCAACTTAGGATAAAAAAAATAAAAGTGGGCCTATCTAGAAAAGCTGACTGTTTGGAATTAGACTTTGCTGGGTGAAACCTGCATGACTTTATTTTTGCAGGCTGTCTTGATTTGCTGGACTCATTCAAAATCATTAAATACCTTGAAGTTAGGGGATTGATCTTGCGCTTTGCGTGAATGTCTAGAAATAAGTCTGAATTTGTTTAGGGGCTCAGGAAGTTGAGGTCAATTAGCTGATGAAATGCAGTTGATGTGAGATTAGTTTAAATGCTTTAAACGTTTGTGAATGCACTCTGTGTCTTGCGTTCCCTTTTTAATACTTGTGTTAATTCACCTCAGCCTGTCCAGGGGTACTCAAAATAAATGAGTCGTGTGTCAGGTAGGTAACGCCATGGGGCCTTGGCGCTTGGTGGTTGGAAGGGTCATGGGTAGCCAGAGGGCAGCAAGGGATTTTGAGTCCTGACATTTCAGGATGGAGTGTTTGGGAGGAGCGAGTGTTGAACACCTTCAGTGTTTTGTTTGAGAAACAGAGCAAAATTACTCAGCATCACCTGGAAGCTGTCATCGTGTAAATTCTGTTTAGGATTTGGCTTGCTTGGATAGTCAGAAGTGACATTTATCCTGCAAACTGACTGTTATTAAAATGGAAATAATGCTTCTTAATTGGGTAGGTTTGACACCCATATTCAAGTACAGCTCTTCCTATAAGGCCCTGAGTGTGCTCTAAGAACGGATCTTTTTTTTTTCTTTTTTTTCCTGGAGTGGAAGATGAATGCTTCCATACCTAGGAAGTTTGAGCTGCAGGAACTTAAAGGTTTCTCCCATTAATTGGGCTCTGCGCTTGTGAGACAAGTTGCCGGTCAGCATAGGTCTTGAAGCGCGCGCGCTGGAATCGGGGTTGTAATCTCGCTTAGGTAATTTACAGGACTTGGGGGATCAATAGTCCATTAGATGAGTACTTCTTGCATACCTTAAAAACAGACTTCTGGTCTGTTGAAGGATTTGGGTGGGATAATGCGCCGGGTAAAAGGTTGTCTAGCCAGCGTTTTCTTTATGATCATTCCAGCTTTTAAAGATCTGTTTTTTGAAAGGAAGCCAACGCTTTGGGTATTACTACCTACACGAGTTTCTTCTTCTGCAGGAGAGCCGAGGCACAGCTCTGCAAAACGAGCTCCCTTCAGCTGCCTCCCTGCTCCGTGAGCGGCTCCGAAGTGCTAATGCCTTCCTTCGCGCTGCTGCATGGCCGGGTGGGATACAAACAGCTGTAGCAGCAGCTGCTGAACGCGCAGCAGCGATCTGCCTCCTGCCAAAGGCATCTCTGTGCCTTGCAGAGGCCACCTCTCCAGCCTGCCATGCTCCCCTGCCAGTGGGTGTTTTCCTGGCAGACCTGGGTCGAGCTGAGTAAGGAGGGAGAGAGGATGGAGCTCCTTGGCCTCATCTAGCAGCTGGTAAGGAGCGGTGGCAGGGGTAGCGCCTCTCTAATTCGGATCAGGACATCGATACACAACGTCAAATAAGCCTTTCTGCTGTGGATAGGATGGTTTTGCTGCTTTAACTGCCCGCCCTCTGTGCTCCTACGGGTTCCTTCCTGTGCATCAGAGCTGGCAGGTGGGAACACCCCAATATAAGGTGACCTCGGTTGGTAGTTCACACTAACACACTCTGCATCGAAACGGCTGAGGTACAGGCGTGTGTTTTCTCCTGTGACTGACGTGCTGTAGGAATCGGCCGGTAACGACGTGCAGGAAAAAATAAACTAGCCAGGGTACGAAACGAGAGCAGCTGGGATAATGTATATAGGAGCACAGTCAGCAGCGCGTTCCTAAACATAATTGTGTCTGTCAAGTTGGCTTTAACGGTAGAGAGCCTTAAACAATGTTGAGTTGCACAAGCTGGATAGTTTTGGGAACTTCTTGAACCTACGTTTAATCCTTCAAACTCTAAACAGGAACCACTGAAGGCTCTTTTTGCTTTTTTTTTTTTTAAAAAATGTTTTAAAACTAAACTTTCTCATCGGTGGACTTTTTATGGGGCGCTGATCCGTTACGTTAAATGTGGTAGGTTGTGCAAGGGAAGCCATGCAAAAAATTAGTTAAAATTACATTTACAAGTTTAAATTAGCCTTTATGCCTTCGGCAACTATTCATCAAACACTTTGGTGAAGACAGGGTTTACTGAAAAATGGGCATTGCAGGATTCAGGACTGCAAGATAAACGGAAAGGATTTCTTTAAAACATTGTTCAGTGCATATTGATGCACTACAGTTAGCTTCAATATTAAAATTTTGATGATAGGAAGCCTTTGTTCTGAACATTGCTCCTATAAGATGTGTGATAGGTTAGGCATCTTCAAGGTCTCACTGTAATTGTGATGATTTTTATTCTGGTGTTAAGGAAGAGAGAAGGGAGGATGTCAGGCTGCTTTGCAAATGTTAGGGCCTAGAGAAAAAAAAAAAAAAGGAAGGAGACGAAAGTTTAATCCTTTCCCCGAGCATCTGGCCACCAGAGTTTGAGGCTGAACTGAGGGCGGATGCTCGAGTGGTGTAGGTTGTGGTGGTGGAGGGGGGCACGAGGACTGTGCTAAGCTCTCGGCTGGTTTTATGGGGAGTTTCCTCTCCAACCTGGGCTGAGGTTGGCCCGGTGCTTGTCGCTTCCATCGTCTTCGTGTTCCTGGCAAACACGAGTGCCCCGCTCTCAGGCTGTATTTCCCAACCTTTGCTCGCCTATCTGAGTAATTACGCCAGGCAGTACTGTAAATGACTGCAAACTTTGTTTTTCCTTTTGGACTCGGTTTTCATTTGTCCTTTCCCTGTGTAGCAGAGGAGAATCCCCTGAACGATGATGTGCCAGATAAGCAACGCCCCCCATCTGTTCCCCCAGTTCAGTGTGGTGGTCGCGGTCTGTTTATAAACACTTTTTAAACACCGCTTGGTTTTTTTTTCCCCTCTTCTGCTCTTGAAGACCCTTCTGGACACCAATATTCTCTGGGTAGCTGAGCTGGAGCTGAACTGTGAGAGCATCTGCAGTTCACCTCGGGAACAGCTTGGGAATTTTTTTACACCGTTGGCTCAGCGTGAGCTGATTCTGTGCCTAACTATGCCTCGCTTTGAATGTAGTTTTTTTAAATTTGTTTGTTTTTTCCAAGTGCATCATTCTGAGTTTATGTTGAATGTAAGCTGCCCCTTCGTTCCCCAGCCGTTCTGCTTCAGTTAGCTGTGTGCCTCTCACTTCTCTTGTGGCCGGTTTCCACCGCGTGCCTTCGTGTCTGGGTGCTGCTCTGGTTGCAGAACCGACGATCTGTGGTTCTCACAGGGGAAGCTTGTAAGTGAAAGTATGTCAAGTGTCAGGATCCAGCCCTCAGAAGCTCGGGAATGGCAGAATTAAAACCCCCAGTTATCACTGAACGAGCAGGAAGTGAACCCGAACTGCACACCACATTTTTCCCTTCAGAATATTTTAGGCAGTGTTCAGTCTTCATCCTGTGCTGATGTGCATTTGTGTTTCTGTAACCCTGTGATTTTCAGAGAATGGTCGTTGTTGTAATAGCCCAGAATTGGTGTGTGTAAAGCAGTCAGATTTTCTTCGTCTTGACTAAGACAGCTGCTGTGGGTTTTGGTTACTTGTGGGGAAACAAGCCGTATTTCTGAGTCCAAAGCACAACTGTAGGATTTGCTGCCACCTTTTTTGAGTTTGTGCTGAATGCCTTTTTGGTGAGTGACCTCCTTTTCCTGTCAGATCTGTCCAGCTACAGAGGTGAGCTCTGGGAAAGGCTGTAGTAGAATAGAGTGATATTTTAGCTGTTGTAACAGTGAAATTTGCTGGAGACCATTGCCTACATTGTACACCTTCCAAATTTCAGAACAGGTGAGAAGAGCTGTAGACAATAGCCCCTTTCACAAAGGTCTGGGTGCTGAAAGGCAGGTTCTCTGGCGAGATAGCAGGTAGTCATCTGAGTAGTTTGCATCAGTCCAGGCACACAAAGTGACTTAATTACAGCTGCACAGCAGTTTGGCATTTCCTTTGACTGCTCGGTTTAAAACCTGGATATTTCAATGTCTGTTTTTTAAGACATCATCATCGTGTTGTTGCTAGACGTTGTACAACCAAGATGCAGTGGGTTGCCTGAAAGGTTTTACGCTATGGAGATGACATCCTGAAAATTAGAACAAGTGAAATAATCAAGATTGAGATGATCCCAAGCCTTATGTTCCTGGCCATAGTGGCTTGGGTTTGTGAAGAAGCACTCTGCTCTCTGGCCCTCGGTTTTCCGTAAACAACAGCCTACATCCTTCTGTATTATGCACTGTCATTATACGTAGTTTGTATCCGTATTTTTAAGCCTTAGCCATCAGGTCAGTCTGTTTGAAATGGATAGTTTGCTGGTGGCTACACTCGTGTGTTGTGCCAATGTTGTCGTATTCAGCTTAAAAATCCACATTCAGACTTTTTTTCAAACGGTTATTTTCTGCTTCCAGGGATAATTAATTTTCATGCTGAAACGAATGTTGCAAATGCAGGTGTGTGGGATAAAGCAGTAGTTCTTTGCTGGCTGACACTTCTTAATCTTCAAACAGGCTTAAATGTTCTTCCCCTCCCTTTATAGCTGCTTCCAATCCTTTCTTTTTTAAAGCTGTTTTCAGCTGTGAGCTAATGAGTAAAGACTAATGGAGTGAATTTTTGGATGCTTAGTTATTCGAGCTGTCCTGTTTATGACAGACTATATTAGACGAGCGCTCAAATGCTGGTTTTTGTGTGGTTTAGTGATTTTTTTTTTTATGTGTGGTGTTTCTTTTCTTTTAGGCTTCTGATCTAACTGCATATCACCTTTCAGTCCCTCCAGTGTAGAACAAGTCAGTGTCTGGAAACTTAAAGCAAATAAACTTCATTCTTTTCATTGTGCTCTCTTGACTAGAAACCAGCAAGCCGCAATTTATGATTTTAACAAGTAATCGTGTTACGAACCGATATTAAGTCTAACTATGCATTTATGCCTGTGAAGATGAGTGATGTTCTGCCACTCTGTATTTAAGTCAGCTGCTACTATCATTAAAAATAAGCCCTGGCTATTTCCAGCTTAAACTAGAAAAATGTAGCAGCGGAGCTGCAGGGAATGTGAATTCTGAGCAATGGGAAGCGAAGGAGCTGCTGCCACCGACGGCTCTGCTTGGTGCCTTGCAAGGAGGGAGCTTGCCTGGGCAGCAGGCTGCCGTTTGCTACTGGGTTTGGAAACCTGAAAGGCCTGGAAATGTGAAGAAGTGCTGTGAAGAAGCGTGAGGAGAGCAACTAGTTGCCCGCAGTACTTCCCTTCGTGGTCCTGCTCGTGTCTGTTTGGATGAGGCGTCCTTCGTCATTCTTTAAATGTTCTTCACCCTTTGGATGACTGCTGTAATCTTTCTAAACAGCTGGCGGAGAGGAATTGTTTGAGGGTTCTTTAGCAGCTCTTCTGTCAGGAAAAAAACCAAAAGGCATTGGTGGTTTATGGTATTGCCCAGGATCCTGCGTTCACAGTCACGTGCCAAGCTTTCACGTCATCAGCCAAAGCATGTACTACATATTCTGTTAGTTACATGACGTATGTGCAAAACAAGCAGGCGCTTAGCTTTTTAAACTATATCTGTCTTGAAGCTACTGGTTTATTTTTGGGCTAGTGTTTTGCTGAATTCACAGAGAGGGGGCAGATGAGCCCAGAATACATCTGTTTTTCCACAAAAAACTACATTTACTGCATACTTGAGGTGAACCTGGCGGCACACCGTGGTGCTGGATTTGTGTTGAAGCAGGTTGGTGTGTGGCAGGAGCAGGTATGGTGGCTGCACTTCCAGTTATCCACCGGTTTTCCAAAACTGGTGCAAAGATGGACCTGTGTGCTTCATTGCCGTTGCCTCTGACAGCAGCAGCGCTGGTCCTCGGGCCTTAAATAGTGCTTAAATCTGTAAAATGCCGGGTGACTAATCCACCCAGTGGCGAGGTAGGCACTATCACGACTTTATATTTGGAAACTGGGGCACAGGAATGGTGATACGCCGGAGCTGGACCGGAAACCTGCGGCAGAGCCAGAGCCTGGGAGTCACGGTTGTAATCCAAGACTAATCCGTCCCAGCGCATCGCCCTGAGCCCAGCCTGCTGCAGCCTCTTCTGTGCGAAGCCCTGGGAGTTGGCGTATTGGGAATGTCGCTTTTTCTTTTTCCTAAGCCACCTGTAAAATGAAAAACGACAGCAGCTGACTCCAGGAAAGCGTGGGCTCTACTTGGGCATTTCTAAGGAAGGTTGGGATGTAGCTCGGGATCCTTTGACAGAGGAAAGCACTGCGGAGACTGACTGGGAACAAGGAGGAGCAAAGCTGGAGGGACTGCAGCACGAGCAGCATGAAGCCCTTATGCTTAGATATTTTACAGAACAGTGCTGGGGACTTTGTCTTTTTACCGTTTTACTTAAAGTCTAACAAACTTCCCATGGTCTTGGTAAGAAATGGTGAAAGCAGGAGAACAATTCTAAGCTGCCTTCTATCAGCCCCTGGTAATTACCAAGCTTAGTTCTGCTTCTAGAAATACTTCCAGATGCAGCATTTGCCTGGTAGCAGTCAAGATGGGCTATTCGATAAGCTAAGAAGGCAAGTCTGTTTTTCCGTGCTGACTTGGGGGGGGAAGCTCCTCCCTTTCCTCGCATGAAGCCCTTCAGCTGCGCTCCGAATGTCGCAGCCCATATGTCTCTGCTTGCCGAGCTTCCAGTTATTCCAGTTTGCCCCTTAGATCCGGCAGCAGGCGCTTCTTCAAGTCACTCGGGGAGAACTTTCTGCTCCCCGTCTGCAAAGAAAAGCCTCCCTCCTTTTGTGTGGATGCCGAGTGTCACACGCTTAAACGGCGAGGTAAAAATAGAGCCGGTGCTGCTGTAAGCAGGAAGAACCTGCCCGCAGTTGTTTGGCCGCTGCCTCCCTTTTTCCCCACATTTTAAACTCTGCTGAAACAAAGAACTTTGCTACAAATTTTACTCCGCTGACCGCCCTTTATGTAGCCCATTGGAGTCACTGCTTGCTTCTTCTCCAGGCTAGTTCAAATGTTTCAGAGAGGTAACTCTCCATGGATATGTATTTTGAGTCTGGATGACCAGAATATTAATTGTACGCTATTCTTAATGGTACTGACACCTTTTTGATTTTTTTTTCACTGGGACTTCCTAAATATTTTTCTTACACTTGGAATTCTACTTATTTGCCTTTCCTTCTTGGATTATTGACATACTCTTAGCATTTCTTTTCCCCTGACGTGTTAGAATACCTTATTTGTCAACTGTTTCTTACCTTGAGTACTGACTTCTTGTTTCTCTGAAGATAGTAGTACCTTTAGAGGAGCTCTCAAGGCTGTTGTACATATCTTCAGCAGTACGCTTTTATGCTGGTCTTCTCTTGCCCTTCTTCATACTACTCATTTTAATAATTTTGATAAACTGCATGAAGAGCCTTTTCATACTTCTTAGTCCCCATGACAGTTTTCCAAAAATAGGATCCAATATTCTTACCTGATTAAATCAAATAATCCAGTAATAACTACACAGCTACATTAAAATACAAACACTTGTCTTTCTGCTCATTCTGTTGCTACAGTTCACTATAAAGGGACATAAAATCCAGTGGAACTTTTTGCTTCCAGGTATCGGAAATAAGTGACTGATCATTCTTGTAATGGAAAGGCTTCTGGATGAGATGTAAGCCTGGTTAACAGGACTTCTTGATTTGCCAAGTGCAGGAGATGGGGACCCTGAAAACTAAGAAGAAAAAAAAAAAACAAACACTTTCAATCTGAAAGTTCTTTCATATTTCGTCTTTGCCTTTACATGAATGATACCAATCTAACTTAGCAAATATACTGAACAGAATACGGACCTAATAAGTGGTATTTCCTTGCAGAAATAAGGATTTCACAGGGAACACCAGCAATAGGTGGGGAGTGCTATATGGTAGAGGAACGTCCTGTAAAGGGATGTACTGTGGTCTGGAAGGAGCTGTTGTCCACCCTCGGAAGTAACAGCAGCAGTGAAATGGACCGTAATAGTAATTTCACTGTGCTATTGCTTTTGAAAACTGGTACGGTTCAAATTTGCAGGCTAATCTCATTCCAGTGCAAAAGTCAGATCTGGTTAACTGGGAAGGTGATGAAAATTGGCCTGTGTAGGGTGGTGAAATGCGGGTCTAAGAACATATGGACTTAGGGACTTGTAAAAAGTAAGGGTTTTTATATATAACCTGTGGACTTCTACGCATTGAAATATTGTGTTCTCTTCTCTTTCTGTGTTTGCAAGAACAAAGGTGTTCAAGCTCCAAGTAATGTATTTTTCTTCTCGTTTTGTGTTGGCTTACATGTACTACATTTTTATCAAGTGCGGAATTTGTCAAACGCGGAGGATATACATCAGGCTCTTCCTAGGCTGAGTTGTTAGCTGTCTGGTCCAAGTGTGCATATTTCCAACATAACAGGGATGCCTGGGTTTCTTAAATGTCTGAGAATGTAATGGAAAGTTCTTGTTTTAGTGGCTTGTGTGGACTTGTAGTAAAATAACTTGTGTGCGACTGTTAATATACGGGAGAGGAACTGAAGATTTTCCCCTTTCTTGTGACTTCTAGATGCCTTGACAAGTGCAGATTTATAGAAGTTCCTGAAGCCATTTTTAGATTCAAAACTGAGCAGGGAAGAAGGAAGGTATCTCTTACATTCTTCAACTGAAAGCATACATTTCATTTTAAAAGACACCATCCAATCAAGTAAACTGCGGAGTGTTTAAACAAATCAGTGATGTGTTTGAGTGATTCATCACCACAATCTTGATCCTAGACAAGGAATCCTCCATTCTAAGTTTCTGTTTTCATTCCCCCTGTAACAGGGAGGGAGGGGACTGGTTTCTGCATTTCGGTCAATTAGGAATTTTAAAGGTATAATTATCATAAATATAAAGCTTAAAATTAAAAAATGCAGATATTTTGCCTGGTTCCAATACTTACCAGCTTTCTTGTCTTCTTTAATATACACAAGATTTATACACAAGATTTATCCCTGCTGGAGGTAGTGGAGAAAAAGAAATGGAGTTTCTGGCATTGTTCTGTTCTTGTTGTCATCATTTTGAATTTTAGTACTGGATATTATGCACTTCGTGCTTCTTACGCCATGAAGACTGACTAATCAGTAGCATTCTCAATTCCAGCTTAAGGCTCCTCTAGCTAAGACTTGATCAGTAAAAATCACAATCAGAAACTGGTTAGACTTAGCCCTCTTCAGGCTGTGTCCTCCTGTTGTCTCTGTCCCTTCTCCAGCAGGGTTGTCTTGACAGGAACAAAAAGTAATGACATGTGTTTGGAAAAGCAGTCCTTGTAACTGTTCAGCTTCATAGCCAGTTTTGGGAGTCATCATCTTTTACAGAGATGTTTCTGATACTGATCTGTTGGCGCTAATAGTTGTTACTGTATGTTCTTCTGTGTTTGTTTATGGAAAAAGTGTTAAAGCTTTTTGTTGGATGTTGAGTGAAAATGGCTGTTGAATTCATTAGTGTTCCCTCTCTGAGCAGATTTTTTTTTTTTTTAAAGGAACTTAGTGACTTAGCCCGTGATCCTCCAGCACAGTGTTCAGCAGGTCCCGTCGGAGATGACAGTAAGTAATCTTAAGTTTCATGTTTTGCTCTACTAACTCAAAGCATACCATGCCTAGATAATAATGCGGAGTTTTTCTTTTGTAGTGTTTCATTGGCAAGCCACAATTATGGGACCTGTAAGTATTCTAATTCTTGTGACGTAATATTGAACTAGTAGTTCTGATTCAGGAACAACTTGTGTGTTTTTTTTTGTTTTGCTTTGCTTTTTTTCAACTCCCATTATCAGGCTTTAGCTCTAGAGATACTCCTTACAGAAACACAGAATGAAGGAGGGGGGAAAAAATGAGTCTGATTATTGCATTGCTGTGACGTTTTACCAGGACACGTATTTGAGCTGAAATAATCTCTAGAACAATGTAAGCTGTTATCACTTTACTTAGAAACTTTGCCTTTAATTGTTTCTGCTGTTTGAATCTAGCGTGGGTTTTGCTTGTAGTAAGAGCTCATCCTGGTTTTAGTAATTACTTTGGGATGCTTTTGTGCAGATTTTGCAGCAGATGAGGGAATCTATTTGATCTAGTGTCATGTGCTGAGATCTTGAGTGCTTTTGGGAGTAGAGGGTAAAAGTCACTGCACTGTGAGGTTCTGGTTATGACTGAGGAGAAGAGTGTGTGTTAAATGTATGGTACGTATCTGAAACCTGAACAAGGCCATTTCCTTGTTAAAGAAGGCAAATGTTTCCATTTATGCTTTTAGTGAAGACAAACACTTGACATCTGGAGTTCTCAGGGCTCATTATTTATATTTAGGAAACAAAACGTTTTGTAACTTGAGGAGTCCAATACGAGATGCCAGCAGGTCTGGAGCCCTTAAGTGATGCTTCTGGTGAGGCTACAGAGCAGGAATTAAATATCGGTGATGCGGCATGGCCCAGACTCTCTCTATATATATCTGCAAGTGTGGTTTAAGTAGATCACTGCAAGTTTGTGTATTAGAGGTTCACCTGATTGGAAAAAATGGCTTTCTGTTCCCAAGTCCCTGGTCCTCATTGATTGTAACGAGGTGCCTCAAAGATAAAATCGTTTAACAGCTGTATTCATGTCTGAAATGCAAGGTATTTTCTGTGCTGTACTCAATTTGATTTTATGTATCTGTGGGGTTGTAAGGTATTAAACATCAGTCAAATTCAAAAAACGGGATTATTATTTTTAGCTTCTCCTTCTGGTTCAACAATGTACAGCTCCTTTCTTTCCCCATGTGGTTTTTGTGGTGCCGGTCAGAAAGGCCTGCTTTCCTGTTTCAAAACCGGGCCTTGGAAATATCCTGACAGTGTGGTGTTGGTAGCTCTAGTGCTCCCGTGGTGTTGCTTAGTGCCTTTAATAAAAGACGAGGGTTGCAGTACCCAATCATTTAGCATTCCCCTTCTGCAATATAATATTATGCAGGCTGTGATTTTCTTCGTAAGGATGCTTGCATTAGATTATCTTCAGTTTTAACAGATTCTGGGAGGAGTTTGCTCCTGCAATTGCTAAAATGCATCCTCACGGAGTATTTCTCGACCAACTGCAAGAAGTTACATCTTTTTTGCTAGGTTTCGGGTAGAGATTGCATAGGGTATGCCCTACGTGTTTCCAGGTTTCAGTCTCTTGTCTTGTGTTGCAGAATTTAATTTGCTGTTATTTAGCTAAGAAAGATTTATTTTTTGCTTACATTGGTATGATGTTCTTAGAAGGAGTATGAAGGTTGAATTTATAAATAATTCAGAAATGTACTCTTAGATACATTTTTCATAGGCATGAGCCTGGAATTAAGAGTGTTGTGGTCTTCAGGTTAAACAACAAAATATTTGCTTCATTTTGGAAATTTTGTAGTTTCAAGTAAAAACTTCATACATCGTTCTTCTTGTAATTAGTAACTTAAGCAGTCCATATTTAGTCACCACGTTTATCCCATACTTCCTATCGGCTTAAAAATGTTATTTTACTGCTAACAGTTAAAGCCTGAATGAATTATCCCTGTAACTGTTTCTATGGAGCAGGGGGAATGTGTTCCCCCTATACCCAATCATGGTGAATTTTTATTAGAGAAAGGGAGGAAGGATTCACTTCAATCTTGATGGGTTTTCTTTGTCTGTGCCTCCCACCCCAAGGAACAAGGAAGAAGCTGTGTATGGGTAGTTTTTTTTTTGGAGGGCTAAGCAAAACCTAGGCAAAGGATAGAACCTAGATGGAGGCCCTTGGCCACTGTCAAGTTGGATGGTTATAACAAATAAGCTCCAAATGCAGAACTTCACCTTTTTGAACTTGTTAGAGAGGACTTCCACTCTGTTACCATTTACTTCTTGGAGCCACCTCAGAGAGGCATGGGTGCTTTTGTCACATTGCCCTGTTTGGATTGGTAGAGAAGTTTTCTCTGAAGCATCGACTCAGAGGTCAATCCAGAAAGAGACCTGTTCAGTATCTGTTCAGTATCACTCAATCACTAGTAATTGAGTTTTTACTGTGTCCATTACATTGGTGGAATAAATAGTTTGGTCATTTAAATAAGTTTCATTATTTAAAAGCAACATTTCCAGTGAAATTTGTCCTACAGATGGTAATAGGAGAATTGTTTGTTTACTTTGGCAGAATGACAGTCCATATCAGGGTGGTGTATTCTTCTTGACAATTCACTTTCCTACAGACTACCCTTTCAAACCACCTAAGGTAAGTGTTGATTTCTCATTTGTGATGTTAGCACTCTTTAAGGAACCAAAGACAGGATTGAAAATGCCAACATCTTTGTTCCAATATTGTCAAGGTCTCGCTTCTTTCATGTGCTACAATATCTTACATGCCTTCCTATCACCAAAATGAATGTGTTGGCATATATTCTTAGGAGCAAATTCATATATGTGAATTCTGATTGTCTTGGAATTATGCTTGTTTTTATTTCTGTTTTTCTTGATTGTTAGGGAAACTCAATAGATTTGTGTTATTGTAACGGAATTCTTGCTGAGGGGGCTGTCGGGTCTCACAGTACAGCTGTTTGGGTTCTGTAAAAACGTGACCCCATGGACAGAGATCAATTTACTGAGTGCCTGAAATCAGAGGTGATGGTACCTGTTAGAATTTGGCAGTAGTTACAGAATAAGACAAGCAACTAGTAAAACTACAACAAAAGCCTGTCTTCCAAATTCCAGGCAATGTTAAGGTGCACGCTGGCAGTAACTATCATCTTTGAGATTCTTTAGCCCTGCAATGGCTGTGTTGCCATGATTCAAACACTTGTGTTAAGTATCTTCATCGTGGTGCAGACACCTGTGATTAAATTGCAGCTTCCTACTTGCCCTCTCTCTGTTTGAAGTCGAATGCCTGGTAGTTGGAAATGGAGAGGTTGTGGCTCGGCTGCTGTTCCGTGAATCCACGATGGAGTAGAAGTACTTAATTCTTTTCTTTTAGAGTAAAAGGCATTGACTAATAGCTTGACTGAAAAGAGAGGGTGACATCACTGTGGCTATAAGCCGAAACGTGTTCTTAGTATCTTTTTTTGTTGTTGCAGGTTGCATTTACAACAAGAATCTATCATCCAAATATTAACAGTAATGGCAGCATTTGTCTCGATATTCTAAGATCACAGTGGTCTCCTGCTTTAACTATTTCTAAAGGTAACTTTTGCGAAGGAGAAATGTTTCCATCTGGTGTTGAATACTGTGCTTTTAGCTCCGATTGTCTTGAGCTTCTGCCCATCTCTTGAATTTTCCCTTACTTAATCTAGCCTGTGTTTTTGCCAATTTGATAATAATATCTTACAGCATTTTTAAATGGGGGTTTGTTTTTTCAAATACCTTCTGCTACATGGCTGTAGCAGCCAACCTTATCTGGCTGCTTATTTGCTCTGATGTTCATGGAAGAGCTTACTAGCTTGGTCCCAGAGCAAACTGCCAGCATTTGGACTGAAGCAGGCCTGTGAAACTACATAAGGCTGAGGAATTGCATGTTTGCTGTTCTCCATGTAAAAATACTCTTGCATATCAATTTAAAGATTACTTCCATTTTTAGTAGTGAAGTCTTCATGTTGTGTGTGTTTTGTTTTTGTTTTTTTTTTGACTGAGTCTGTCCAGAATTCCATGCAAAATTATATTGGCACATGGCTGTGGTAAACAAGAGAAAATGGTTGTTGATACATGTTGCTTTCTGCTGCCCTGCCTTGGCACTGTATTACGTTAACTTCCTGAACATGGTTTACTGATTATATACTTCAAGATAAGTTGATGTTGTCCTGCAATACAAGCTTTGTTGCTTTCTTCATTTTAGTACAGTAAATAACATCTAATTCTCAAATGTTTTCATGATGATCAAATTTTTTTTTCCTCGAAGCTGCTGGTCACTGTGGCTTCAAAATGATCCATCAAAGTGCTGCTTTGTCTATAGAACTTGTAATTCCTGTCTGTGTGAGGAGTAGGTTTGTGATCTGAATGTGGATTCCCTACATTTTAATGTTGTTACTATGTTTTTCTTTCAAAGCTGCTGTGAGAGTAGAGGATGCAGACTTTGCAGCTGCCTGCAGGAGCCTTACTGCTTTACTTACAACACACATGTAATTTAGTCAATGCAGATCAGGGCATACCATCTTACATGCTACAGTGAAAAAAATCAGCCCGACCAAAAATAAATAAATAAACGCTGGGTTTAATAACTGAAAATATGGAATATGCTGGTCATTAGAATGCATAATAATATGCTTTAGTTGCCTGCTACCTTGCATCATAGTGCAGGGGACAAACAACAGTGCTGTTCTCATGTATGCTTACTGAACATTATGAGTATTGGGAAATAGTTCTTAGGAACTTCTACCTTAGTCTGTTGGGTTTTTCTTGTTGTTGTTGTTTTTTAATTTCAAGCGGTCTACAAAATTATTTTGGCCATGTGTCAGGAAAAGGTTATTTGGACTCTCTAGCGTGCTGACATTGTGCTAACACAGAGAACTGTGCTCCATTGTTTCCAAGATCATTGCTCCTGTTTTGCTATTGAGAATTTTTTTTTTACAGTTCTCTTATCCATTTGTTCACTGTTATGTGATCCAAATCCAGATGACCCTCTAGTGCCAGAGATTGCACGTATCTATAAAACAGACAGAGACAAGTAAGTACGGAGTTGCGTAAGACCAATATTTTAACAAACTTCATGAAGAGTGCTTTGTCAGACTGCAATTGTATTGAGTGAGCCTTTTGTGAAAATCTGGGATGGAGAGAACTTGTGTGTCAAAGTACCTATTCTTGGTAGTGCATAACTTAAAAACAACAACAATCTTTGAAGTTCAGGGGGAAGGAAACTTATCTTTTTCCCACAAGTGTGACAGTATTTGAAAGTATGTGTTGCCCATTTCTTGGCTTACTATGCATAAGTAGGATATATTTAGATTGAGGAAAAGACAGCTTTGTTATTTCGGTGCTTTTTTCTTTTTAGAAGTAGCCTGGACTTTAATTTTGGAGCTCCTCTTGAAAAAGGCTTAACTTTTTTTTTTTCCTATCTGTGTTGAAACAACTGTTTTTGTTCCTGACGTGTTTTTAACATTTTGCACAGATAGTTATATGAAGTAGCCTTTGTTTGTTTTATATATATATTAATGCTAAATATACTTGTCCAATTAGGTACAATAGGTTAGCAAGAGAGTGGACAGAGAAATACGCTATGCTGTAGGGTAAGAATATCTGCACATTATAGTGCATTTAACAAAATGGAGGCTTGTCAGCACTTGAGTGCTGCATGCTTTAAGGCACTGGATTAACTAACAGATAATGGATGTACCAGTTACTGAACCTGAATATTTAACAGCTTGATCTGTGGTTAGTGTGAATTGTATTGGCTAGTTACTTTCTCACAGATACCGCTCTTGCATGGTGGGGGGAAAAAAAAAAGATAGTATGAAATAATTACCAAGTTAGAGCCAGTTTGTTACCCTGTTCTGGTAAGTATTTACACACATTTTGCCAGAATTTCATTAAAAGTGATGCCCTGGCCGCAATACTCTGTGATCAGACCACATGCATGAATTTGGGCAATCCAAATTTCAACTGTTCATTATTCACCGGTGTCCATCTTCTACATATTCTAAGCTAGGAAAATGTATGGGGATTATGTTTTGCTTGTATAGTTGAAAATTAACTTCTTACTGACAAGCATGGAGTTAAGTATAAACTAATTCAGCTCAATTCCTGTGGAAGTAGTATACATAAAGATATTATGATCTTTTTAAAAAAAAAGAATTGTTTCAGTGGTGTGTTCATGTGGAAAGAGAATATTAAGTATGAAGAAAGTTAACTGTTGTTTTACTCTAAAATGAGAATTTTGACATAAATTCTGTATCCAATGATATTATTAACCAAGTAATCTTTACTTATGGCATGTGATCCCCTGTAATCTTTATCTAAGAACAATATTTAAACAAAACACTCCCCTTTCCCCTCCTACTCCAAGTGGTCTCTGTTTCTTCCCCTTGAGTACTTTTTCACAGGAGATTTCTAGCAAATCTGCTTGTCTTGAAGCTCAACTGTTTCAAATAAATTTAAGGACACCCTGGTTAGTCTAGGGAAGGATTTTTTTTTTATTTTTATTTTTTTAAATTTAACTGTATGTTATTACAGAAGGACTTCTGTAATAGTGTGAAGAGATTAGGGAGATGGGGATAACTTAATACCTGATTGTTAACCTTTTAGGAAATTGTTATTTTCATGATGGCACTAACTCAATTCCTGTTGTTCTTTGCAGGTACAACAGAATATCTCGGGAATGGACTCAGAAGTATGCCATGTGATGCTACCTTAAAGTCAGAATAACCTGCATTATAGCTGGAATAAACTTTAAATTACTGTTCCTTTTTTGATTTTCTTATCCGGCTGCTCCCCTATCAGACCTCATCTTTTTTGTTTTTTTGTTTACCTCCTTCCATTCATGCACATGCTCATCTGAGAAGACTTTAGTTCTTCCAGCTTTGGACAATAACTGCTTTTAGAATCTGTAAAGTAGTTACACAAGAACAATTGCCCAAGATTCTGAATATTTTTTCTTAATGGAGCATGTGTATTATGTGGCCAATGTCTTCATTCTAACTTGGTTATGAGATTAAAAAACAAACATTCCTCACTGCTCTAACAGATACTGAAGATACCACCTGAAAGGGTGGAGGGGAGATGGATGTTCAGTTTTCTCCTATCAAAGGAGCAACTTTGCTGTCGCAACATCCATCTTGTTCCAAACCTTCCAGTGTTAGAGAACTGAGGTTTTATTATATATTTTTGCTCATAACTGATGTGTCTGGAGAATTGGTACTGAATCTATAGCATCAGCAGAACAGAAAATGTGATGTATCTTATGCATGTCAATAAAGGAATGACCAGTTCTTGTTTTACAGAGAATGGAAATTGGAAGTCAAACATCTCTTGTATTCCAAAGTAGGGTCTAAGAACATTTTTGTAATTCATTTAAATTTTATTAGGAGGCTTGGAGCTATTAGTTAATCTGTCTTCCAAAACACTGTTTAATATAGCACTGAATAAATGATGCAAGTTGTCAATGGATGAGTGATCAACTAATAGCTCTACTAGTAATTGATTTATTTTCTTCAATAAAGTTGCATAAACCAATGAGTTAGCTGCCTGGATTAATCAATATGGGAAACAAAATCTTTTGTAAAAGCAAAGCTGGTTTTTGTATATACTGTTGGGATTTGCCTCATTGTTTAACATCAAATAATGATGTGAAGTTCAATAGAGTGTATCTTTTGCCATTTTCAGTTATAATGCTCAGTCTGTTGCAGGTTGACACATTGTTCGGCCTGATGTATGCAGAATTAATAAGCTAACCTAGTAGTGTAGCCTTAGTAGTGTGCTACACATGGTGCTGGGAGCCCAGCGTTCAAGGATGGACTGGGGACCCAGCAGATCTGAAGTGGTGTATTGTGGAGACACTTCCTGATGCACCTGTGTTTGATGACTGAGAACCTTTTTCTTCACCTTGTACACTTGACAGCTGAAAGATCTTAACGTGGGAGTAATGATGAGGCAAAAAAAAATATAAAATAAAGTACTGTTTTGATGTGGGAATTGTCATGAGGCTGTGTTGAAGTGACTTTACTATGTGGGATGTTCGTTACCGTTGAAAAGGACTTGTTCAGCCATGCTGCCATTTACATTAATGACTATTTTAATGCAACAGACACTTTCCTCATGTCAGGTGACTAAACGTGAATAAAGACTCATTGCTATTGGATTTTTGTTCTACAAGAAACACTGTCTTGTGCCATTAGTTTATCTTTGCAGCAACAAGGGCATTATTAAACATCCGGCTCTCCTCTTTCCTGCCCTCTTCATATTTTTCCTTGTTTAATTTTTTTGGTCTCCATTCTTAACATCCATAGCTTCATTTTCTCTAGTCCTGTACTATCAGTTTATTGTGCACCTGTGACTTCGCACTGGCACCACTTTTGCACTGCTTATAGTTATGTACATTCTGATTCCTTGTCCCCACATGGATGTGGAAAGCTAGATGTAAAATAAATGTTAAACCTTAATTTTTATAAAAATTTGCACATGTAGTTTGGACATGGTTTGTTCTGGTTTTAAAATATGAAAGCGAACTTTTTGAAGTCCAGTTGGCTTGAAATTAAGAGACTTGGGCCGTCCTTAACAGTGCATGCCTCACTGAAATGATGTGGTTGTAGATTTGTTGATGAAGCTGCAGTTCGTGCAGTGTTTCTGCCTTGCTAACCAAAGGTTTTTACTTGCACCGTTTTGCTGGAATTGGTTATACTTGAAATACAGCTGCCAATAGCATTGCTACTGAGGTAAAAGCTTGTATTTTTAAGCTGGTGAACCTGTTGTTCTTACCTTTTGGGGAATTGTGTTAATCTCATGCTTATTGTTTTGTCTTGGAGCCATAGCCACTGAAGTCACCTATGTGGTCAACTAGGAAGGTGTCCTGTGAGATGTAAGGCACCGGACTTTGTAAAACTCAAAGGGGTGTGGATGAGGGAGGGTGAAAGAAGGAGAAGATAGTAAAATATTACATGGAAGTGTTCTTTGGACCGCTGCGTATTTCTCTTGTATATCTGTGATGATACTTCTGTGGTAATTTTCTGTAACTGGAAAGCATGTTTTTGATGAAAGAATGATGGGTGAATTGTAGATGTTATAACTGAGTGCCGGAGGTCATGCTGAGACTTAAAATCGTATTTTTGTGAGGTGACATAGCAAGTGTTTTGTCCTTGAAGTGGTCCTGGGTAGTGTCGCACGCAGGCTCGCTGTGGCAGTTGTGTTTGGGCCTCACGCTTGAAGGAGGTGGGAGCTTGTGGGGAGAAGCTGGTTAGTGTGGGCCTGTGGGGAGATGAAAGAAGTTAAGAGCTTCTACTGAAACAGAAAGGTTAATTAGTGATTACCTCAATGAGTAATCTACCTACTAAAAGCCTAGGAAGTACATAGTAGGCCTTGATTTTAGCGAAATATACAGAGGAACAAACAGACAATTTGAACTTGTGAAAGCTGAAGGTTGTGGAAAGCATTGAAGTGAGTTGCGCTGTCCAGATCTTAATTAAAAGCCTTATTTTAGGATGATAAATACGGTAATAGCTTCAGAATGGAGGAGCCAGGTTCACACTAAAGTCTTGAAATGGAAATCTAAATTTTTAAATGGCTTTTATTTGAGGGTATTCATAGAAAACGAGTTAAGCCAAGGTACTTAAATTTAAAAACATGTATCAAGGAAAGGAAGTTGTACATCAGTGTGGTTTTTTTTTTTTTTTTTTTTTTTTTTTTTTTTTTTTTTTTTTTTTCTGAAGAGTTCTTGCTATGTTTAAATGGAGTTTGAATTTGACAACACGGTTCCAGTCAGTTACTCAAATTTTACTTGAAAAAGTTTTAGTGACTTCAGGCGTATTGCTGAGTCTTCTCAGAGTTGCAGAAAAAATTGATCTGTAGCATTGCTTAGAGAGGTTCGTTTTCTTTCCCTGTCTGTTGTTGCCTACAGCATCTTTGTCTGTCTTGGTTGAAAATGAGCATAAGTACTTTTTTACATGTTTGTATAAAAAACACCTAGTTGCACCTTGCATGGTTTACTTTATACAAAGATCGTAGATGTTAACTCTGAAACAAAAGTCTGGTTTTAAGCAGACCACGACAGTGAGGTTTGATTTCAGTGGAGAGATGGAACTGCAGCCTGGCAAATGATTAAAAGACAACAGGTTAATGTATAAGTGTGCAGACATACTGTTAGATGTAAAAAAGAAATGGCATTAACAAAAATAATTTAATGGCTTAAGCAGTCACAGGCAGAGGCAGTCTAAATAACTTCTTATTGTGTTCTTTTCTGCAACCTCCATTTGTTGTTCTCTAGTAATTTTACTTCAAATTCTTTATTGTTCAAAAAAGTCTTAAAAGCATCGTAATCTGAAGCAGATTCAATAGGTACATCAGATGTGTGGCTAGTGATTCAAAAGAAATCTCCAGACTGCAAGTCCTTAATAACGCTTAACACATGGTAAAAGCTGGAATGCAGCTGAAGATTTCTTGCTGTGTTTATAGACGTTAGAACAACAAAAATGGAAAAAAGCATTTAATTTTTATCCATTAAGACTAGGGAAGCAAAGGGAACTGTCTCCTTTAGTGAGTTATGTGTAGCAAATTGGCACAAGAGCAATGAAATGAGAGAAATAATCCATGGTCAATAAAGGATCTCGAGGTATAAAGGTTTCACTAGAATATAGACTATACTGTAATCCCCTAAAGCCTGAACACCTCCCCCGTCCCACAAAAAAAAAAAAAAAGAAGGCAAAAACAACCCCCCTGCTGCTGGTAGGAGTAACGTGCTTGTTTTGTGCTCTGCGGTTCTTGGTGTAATTGAAAGGATGGTATTTTACCCCAGTGCCTTTAACATAAACCTAGAATAGACATAAGTTGGAGAAGTGTTGGATTCTGACCTCAACAGGCGATTGTTTGTTTAAATGGTAGTTGAAATTATGGCTGAAGTATTTAGAGTATAAGGCTGAGGGCTTATACACTAGGAACAGTGCAGGGGCAATGCAGAGAAAGCATGGTAAAGCAGGAAGCAAAACTGCAGAAATGTAACGAGAAGATACATAAGGTAAAGATGCGCTGCACATATTGCTGTGAGGTGCAAATGCGTTGCTGTCAGAAATCAGCGCAATGCAGGGTAAAATCTGCTGGCTTCAAAATAACCTGCAATAAGATAGCTGTAATAGTTGTAATTTTAAGTGTCCGAGTTAGCCTGCTGAAGAATACCAGTGCAGACCTGTCTTAGTAAGAATAACTCAGGGTGTAGACAGATGAGCTGTTGCAGGTGTGTATGCAATAGTTCATCAGCTGCTGTCTTTTTATTATTCCTCCCTCTCTCCTGTCCATTGGGAAAGCTTGACTGGGAGAATTCAATATTGTATGCAAGCAGGGAAGCTTTTATATGAGGGAAGGGATCTTCATCAGGAGACCTGGAACATTGACCAGAACGTGTTTTTTGACAACGGTTTCTGCAAGGTTGCTTTTGACTGATCCCTGATCTGTGGTTGTACCTTATTGATGGGGGGCACTGAGTGGGGTACTTTAATCTGTGCTGAGGAAAAGAGAAGTTGATGCTTGTTTCTAAATCAAGCCTATTTTATTTTATTTTTTTTCTGACCAGAGCAAGCCTCAGAGTTTCTTACCTCACAGCATTTGATTCAAGTCTGAAAGAAAACCATGCTCATGTAGTCATGAGTTCTGTCTTGAGTTTTACAGCAACTTTCTGGAATGTGACTTTACTTTTTATTGCACAGCCCAGGCCCTGTTGCCATCTAAGTCAGGAACTGCAAGGTGCAGTCTTGTGTACAGAGCTTAGCATGAGTCTATAACCCTTTCATCCTGACAAACTTGTGAAGGTGAATAGCAAAGATGTGTCATAGCTTTGGCATTTAGTTTAGTATGAAGCTGTTAATTCTTTGGGGAAGGCTGCTCTTGCTAAACTGAGGTCTACTGAGTCTCCACAAAGCTGTTAATCCTCCTCTGATAATGAATACAAAAAAGCTAAGTAACTAATTCACAGGTACCTTAGAATTGGAAAACTAAGTATAACCATTTTTTTTTTTTTTTTTTTCTTATTGCAAGGTTTGGAATTCTTTTATTGAAGTCAGAGGTCCAGATTTCTTCATAAAATACTAGACTTTGTACTCAAAAGAGCGTTGAGGAAAGTATCACTGTTAGCTACTGTAGGAGTTCAGTTGACAACCTTAGTGGAGAGCAAGACAGCTTCCAGAACGTGGTACCAGTACATCCTGTTAGAGAATGGGTGAGTTCTGGCTGGAGAACTGAATTTGGTATGTGGGACTGAGTGCTGTTCAAATCTTTGGATCAGTGAGAGAAGCCCCTTAAAATATTGCTCCTCTTAAGCATCTGTCTTGTCTAATTGACGTTTTTTATTGTTTTGTTTTTGTTTTTGAAAGGCCGGTGGACAAACCATATACAAATGCATTTAAATTAAAAAACGATGCGAGTGAGATCCATGATGTTTAGAGGCCATCTTGCTTCAATGATGCTATGATCTGAGTAGAAAATCCTACCACGTAAGCTTATAAAAGCAGCCTGCCATTATTGTATTTTAAGCCTTTGTGTGATTCTGCAAGCCCAGAACCCATTGTATGTAGTGGGTATAAACATAAGGCCCCCAAAAGACAGAATGACTGTGGCTTTCCAGATGATTAGTTTGCACAGTTATTATGTGTTACTCTTAAAATGTGGTGGTGACCATCGTATAAGGGTTATAAAATCCTTAGGATACAATTATTTCTATATAGTTGGGTATAGCTTGGCATAAATAAGGCATGTCCAAACACTCAGAAGGTGGCAGTTCTACACATTGATATACAGTAGTGCTATATAAACACTACTTTTTAAAGACTTTAATTGCAACGTGTAAGCCAATGGGTGAGCTTAAGTACATACAATTTATACTAGTACAAGCCTCCTTTCACCCATGTTTTTGTATGAAAATATTTGGTTTTTGGGCTCATGGTTTGATTGGGAATGAGCTCTAAGCTGGGTAGTTAGATGCTATGGGACAAATGCTGATAATAAACTTAAATTTTTAAGAGGTAGAACTTGGGTATAGTGTGACCTTTTTCTATTGCCAGCTGTATTAACTTATTTTATTAATGTTTTTTACAGTTTGAGTTGTATTTCATGAGGATATCCCTAAGTCTTGTTTACACTGTGATTTATGTTTCCTGAGAACCAATTCCAAATTCATTGAAAGCTACACTTCAAGGTAGGGTTACTCAATCACAAGCAATTGAATTAGATGGGAGGTAGGTAGTTGACTATTACTTAGATAGTTTTTTTTTTTTTTTCTTGCTTTCTCCACCCCTAATTTATATGCTGCCCCTTGAACTCAGTGTTTTAGTGCTGAGGATGGGAATTTTTCATTGTCTTAACTTTGTGTTTATAAATTGGGGAAGAGGTCAATGTGTGTTCTTTTGGGCTTACCTATAGATGATGTAAGAAAACTCGAGCTTTAAGCAAATGCAGGTAACCCTGAAATGTATTTGTACATGTAATGTTCTTTGATACATAGTGTAGAAACATATTCCAGGTTTTCAGAACAAAAACTGATGAAAAAACAGCCTTCTGGAAAACATTGACCAGGTACCTTCGAACTTTGGGATGTTAAGGTGTTTCAAGGAAGTTGAATCGAGGAAATTCAGTTTCCTTGAGATGATTTCCTTGGAAAAGCTCTTTTATTTTTTTTTTTTAAGCTTAGCTGCTGTGTCATCTTTCTGGCTGTAGATACATATCATGCTATTCTTAACTAAAACAAAACCAAAAATATAAAAACCACCACCACCAAAACAAACAAACAAAAACAGGAAGATGAAAAGAGAAGTTGCCATTAGCTTGAGATGGAAACATCTCTAAGTTCCCAGAGCAAGACACCTGATACAGAAGTGGGTTGGAGCTGACCCGTCCTCCCAGTTTTGTTTTCCCTCTCACAGCTACCCTGCAGTGTTTGCCTCCACCATTTAGAAACCTGAACTTCTTTGCACTTTTTTGTTGTTGTTCTTTTTGTTTTTTGCATAGTGCAGCCATGCTGTTAGGGCTTCTTTCTGCTGCTTTCCCTGGTCCATAGGGGAATCTCTTCCCTATAACTTAGCTTGGCAGTGTCTGGGGATCTCTGAGCACTTCTAAATTCAGAACCAGGATTTCAGGCAATTGCTAGAGCACGCTGTGCTTTGTGAGGTGCAAAGACATGAAGAAAAGGGGAAAGGGTAACTGTTAGTAAAGAATATTTCTAGCAATCTTTAGAATCTCTTAAGCTTGCTGCAGTGGCTCTAGGTAGGAGGAAAGCTTTCAGAAATAATAAGCAGGTTAAGCTTTCTGAAGCTCCAAGTAAATGTGAAAGAACAGCTGCGTGTTAAGATTAGGAATTCAAAGTGCAGATATGCTGGGACAAAGTGAGGGGGAAGATCTCAATGTTGTCAGTCTCACTGAATTTGTAAAGAAAAGTTACGTAGCATAGACTGATACGTGTATCGTGGATACTTCAGGGTGTGGGCAGTGGAGAGAGCAGCCAGATGTACCTTCTGAGCCAGCTGTAGCTAGCTGATAAGCCCTTCCAGAAGAGCTCTGCTAGGAGGAAATAGCAGTAATCACAGTTTGTGGTTACGAGATCATGGATCATTGCCGGGAAGCTGAAAGGATAAACAGTGGATCAGCATCCTTGGTATTAAGAAAACACAACAGAACAGAAGAGGTCTTAAAAAAAAAATCCACAAGTTTAGATTGCCACCGGGACATTTCCTAAACAATCAGTGACTTCTCAGCAATGCAGTGGGTTTTTCACATCCGTGTTAAGCTCTCCACTGTTAACTGTCAAAGTGGACAACAGCAGGGAGAAGCTTGGCTGCACCCTTCTGTCCTCCAAGTTACACCTCCAGGGCTGTGAGCAAGTAGGGAGGCCTCAGAAGGGGGTGATGAGAAAAAATGTAGTTATTTTTCAACTTGGTAGGCATACTGAACTACTACTTAGACTAAATTGCCTAAATAACTTTTGAGTTTTTTTTATCGTGGGTGGGGGTTTGTTTGTTTTTTAGTTTGTTTGCTTTTAACACTTTAAGTATCTCTGGTGTGAATGAAGTTCCTCAGGGCATAGATCCAGGCCTTGAAAACTGCATTTGTCAATATGACCACTGCTGATGAAACCATATTCAAAAAATGCTGAGAGAATCAGCATCATAGAACAGTCGGTCCACTTTTATTGACAGATAAATTTTCAAGATGATTTTACATCTTAAACCGTTAAAGATGAAGAAATTTTGTAAGCGCCTAATAACCTTTTGGAATCATGACAGTTTTCTGTGATGAAGAAGCATTTTAAGCTTACCTTTGGAAATTACTGTTTGCTGAATGCTCTTTATTTTGCTAGCATGTAAAAAGTGCCCAAAACTTAAGTGTCTGGGGTCACTCTAACTCATTAATAATTAAAATGTGAATTACATTCAGAATGTAATAGAACTTCTGTGAAGTGAGACATCAAAATGCATGCCGAATATTTACTTACATTTACATTTATTTCTATACATTTACACACCATACTGAAGTTATGGTGTGGCGTTCCCCACTTCCGTAGGGCTATAACAGTTTACAAGTTACTCTTTACTGTGCTTATAGCCATAAAACTACTACCTGCCTTCCCACTTCCAGTGTAAGTATCAAAATACTCTTTTAACCTTTTGAATAGTAGCAAATCAGGAAATTTGTAGTCAAAAACAGTACATAATTCTTTTTTTTTTTTTTTTTTGTGGTAGTCTTAAGCCTTGCTTCCTTTTTTTTTTTTTTTTTTTTAAAAAAAACAAAACAAAACAAAAAAAAAACATGTATCACTTTTCCACAGGTGGGCATGTATAAAGTAGTTTTTTTTTTTTTTAATATATTGAGACATTAAAAAAAAAAAAATAGAGCCCATAGTAAAGTATGTCTGCTTGGTTAACATGTGTGAGTCAGATTCTGTAATTCTTATGCCTCAAATGCTTGTGCCAGTGCAGTGAATGATGTGGTATGTAGCATCCTGAATGGCACAGGAATGTAGCTCCTTTACATTAAGGGGTTTGCACGGGAATTGTTTAGATGAGTGAAGATTTTTCATAGGTAGGCAGCAGGTTCTTAGGATTTTGCTGTTGCCCAAGCGGGACGTGAGTTCATTCAGCAGAGACTTCCTTGGTGAAGAAGTCTAGCAAGTCTCCTAGGTGCTAAATCACTGTTTCAGGAGGGGGAAGAAGTGACTCTGGAGCACCAGCAGTTTTCAGTAAAGTTATTTTGCATGTTCCCAGGGGCTTGTGGAAATTAATGGGAGGAGCGGGTCCTAATGAGTTCCATGGTGCTGCTGAAGCAGGTGTGTTACCCCCACTTGAGTTTGAGAAACAGAGGTCCTGACCTGGTCCGTCTTCAAATCCATTTAAGTTTACTCATCCAGTTTATCGGCTATAAATTTTTTGTTGACATCCTCATAATATTCACCTGCAAGGAAAACATCCATTAAAACAGCAGGATGGATGTGCCTCTCATATTTCAGTGTAAGCTGTTTGGTATGTCCTGCGCTCAGCTGGCGAGGTGCCAGGCGAAGCACACCACATCAGTAACACTCTGAAGCCTCTCAAACTTCCGTCACGGGAGAAACAGTGTGCTACCTCTGACACCGACATTTTGAGGGATTTAATTGCAGGTGTTTAGGGACAAGTCATATGTTGTAGTGTGGTTACAGGTGACTAGTTTCAGACCTCTGAGAGAGGCCAAGCAAGCTGTTTCATACTGTTGTCCCCAAATGTACTGCTGCTTTCCTCTAAATGCCAGAGAATCAGTTGCGTTTCCAGCTAACTTTTAAGTTTTAATGAGAGTTCACAGGTAGCTTGGACAGCACCATGCCTAGTCTTCAGACGGTAACTTTCTGCTCATGAGACGGGGTGAATGACATTGGTCAGTGTTATATAATCTTATAAACAGATTGATTGTCTCAAAATTGTTCATAAACCAAAGAGAATAAAAGCTGGGAGAAATCCATCTTCTAAGGCGGCTGTCGTTAGAAACCTGATAATGCTGGCTTTTAAGATCCTTACGCCTTTTGTGTCCGTGCCCTGGAAGGTGGTACTGTGAAACCCAAGTCCTTTGGTTTGATCCCATCTCAAAGCAAGATGCTACGTAGAGGTAGAAATACAGCTTTTTCCCTGGCATACCTGATCAAATTTAAGGGCATAGTCAAGGTATTGGCTGCCTTTCTGCATATGCAATTTTAAAATTCTTATTGCCTTTCTTTTTTTTTCTGTTTCCCCTCCATATAGCATTTGCCCAGAGCAGTAGCTTCGCTTCCACATACTTACCTTGAATTGCACATGATTATTAGGGCTGAGTAATTTTGTTTGCTGAGGAAATACCCTTGCAGTGACTTACAGATTTTAAAATAATTATAAAAGAAGCTTAAGGCTTGCCACTTAAGTTGGCATTTTGTATTTTTCTCATGATAACCCAGTACAACGTTCTCTTCTTGTGATGTATTAACAGTGTCCTCATCTAAAAGCAATGTTAATTTATTTCCTCATTTTATTTTTAGCACCCTTTTGGGACAGAATTCAAGATAAACATAAAATAATGCTTGAAATCTGTTCTTTCTGTCCATCCTTTACAAATCTATAGCCGTAAGGCTCCCTGCACTATATTTCCTTTACGCCCGCTGAGAAAGTAACTAGTTTGCATAGCAGTTTTGTTTTGTAGAGGCAGTGATGAAGCAGAGGATGTGATTTATGTTGAGGAGCTGTACGTAAGCTTTCATGCAGATGTGCTATACTGTCAGAAGGGATATATGATGGTCCAAACACCAGTCCTGTTTTTACACCAGTATTTATTTAACACATCTGCGTCAGTGTTGCAGGAAGAATGGCCGAAAGCACGACAGACACCAGTATGGTCAGATCATGCTCCATTTTATTACCCGAATAGCCTGACTTTTATAGTGAACTTAACAGGGGTGGATAGTGTCTCACACATTATTGGTCAAAAGCACTCAGACAAACAACTACAAGAAAACGACCCTACCTGCAAGAAAAAAAAAAACTTGTGATTAGCAGTCATGTAGACCTTGTCCTTGAAGCCAGCTGCTGGCAACAATATTTCTCTAAATTCCTCAATTGGGTGATGTGGGAACACTGTCATGGGGACTTCTTCTAGTCGTCCTGGTAGCTTGGTTTGCTCAGTTGTAGCAAGCCATGGGATCTTTGCTGTTTCAAAAATCCCTCAACACGTCAGTGTTGCTGCATCAATGCAGAACTCCCCAGAGTAGGTGACCCTTCAGTTGTCATGCTGCTTTGACAAACTGCTGCTGGTGGTGGTATCTGCAGTGGCGTACAAAAGACCAAGCTCCAGCACGGACTGGTGTGAACACAAGTCCTATTTTGCTTCAGAGGTGGCAACCTTTAGCAGAAGAATGATACAGGGTGGACAGGTGGGGGCAGTAAGATCTTAAAGTACCGCAGCCAAATCTGTGAGAACCTGTTTGTTTAAAACCTTTGTATGAACTCACTGAACTTGAATTTGAAAGAGAAAGCATCTACAGCCTGTCATGATGATAGAGATTGCATAGCAATTGGCAACAAAGGACTTTTGGATTAACACGGCAGAATTTGAGCAGCTTCAATGGAACTACTCTGAATTTATTCTAATATAGCCAAAGGCATGGTTTTACGTGCAGCTTTTTGTCTTAGTTGATAAAGAATATCTGCTTGCAGTCTTGTAAGAGTCATAGTAACCTCCTAAATTTGTGGCATTTCAGAAAGATGGAATATGGTACACAACACAAGAAAGCTGCACAAAAGATCTTGCTGTGTGTCTTAGAAGTTTAACACAGCCTTTCAGAATGTAGTATCTTTAAACGGTAAAAATGTCATTTGCTTAAAAATACCCTCAAACAAATAAACAAAAAAACAAACCCTATAACTGAGACATGAAAATGAGACATGATTTAACTTGATTATAAGCCTTGAACAAGGAAACAGCATGTTCTCAGAATACTTAATTACAGCATTGTTTTTAGTGTTTTTTGTGTGCTGCCTCAGTCAGTCTTCGGCAGAAAAATAAAAGGCAAAGAAAACACGGAAGTACAGTAAACATCTTGAAATGCAGTTTCCTTCTTACTGGGAAGCTATCACATGACTTGCTGAAAAAGTTTTAAAAAAAAAAGGGGGGGGGGACAAGGAAAAAAGGCAGCTTGCAGTTGTTCTTCAGTAGCATTAAAACTTAATCCTCTATAAATTTGCTTCTTGAGAAATAACATCCCAGAAGATCTCTCAGGCAGCACCACAGTCTTTAAATGCTTTTAGTGTTGTATGAGTGAGTTTAAAGAAAATACACTTAATTTTGTGACAGTCCCAAAAGCTGATTTGCATTACTCATTGACAGATGAGAGCAGAAACAGAACAAGACTTTGTACTGTTAGTGTATAATGGATTTATAGTCTGAACTTTTAAAGGTGAGAAGACAGTTATTTATTTTGACTGAATTCTACAACGTGTGAAGCCAGCTGAGGTAACTCAATCAGGGGTTTCAGAGTGATAAAATGAGAATCAGGTGCTGTTTCTTGGACCAGTATTTATTAGAACTGTGCTCTGAAAAAAAATCACCCATGGTTATATTGTATATTTTATACAAGAGATGTATGGAAGGGCTGGCATTTTTCTCTTAAATTGAAATGAAGGATTGTCAGCCCAAGAGGATGTTCTAAATCTTCTAAGGGTGTATCTAGGGTGGATTCTTAAGGTGTGCTAAATTAGTTGTGTGAAAGCCAGCAGCTAAAACAAATGAACAAACCAACAAAACCCTCGTTATTCCTATTCTTGTCTGTAGTTCACTCTTATGCTCCATGCTGCGTGCCAGGAGCAGCAGCATGTTTTCATGCGTCACTCATACTTCATTCTTATGTGACTTGGAATATGAAGTGTATATACGTTGCTGAAGTAATTAACTCAGGCATCCCAAGGTGCTTTACGTATTCCTTCCTCTAATTTTACAGTCCATAATTACAGACAATAAGGAAACATAAGGCCAGAAATGGAAAAACAGAATAGAGATAAAGCCCCACAGTTAGTTGAGGTTCTTTGGAATGATATTAGTTGGTTGCATTTCTGTGCAGAATCACATGTATGATAAATTACGTGTGATAAACTACGTTTAGTAGTTTTGCTTGCTTTGGATGCACAGTGACCTGACTATTTTGTTTTAAAGAGGGAAAAAAATCATAGAGTAGCAGGAAGCTATGATCCTAATGGTAATGTTATGATTTCAGAGCATTTTGCATGATTTTCTGTTTTTAAGCACATTTCACCTTCTCATTTGAGTGTATTGTGAGACAAGTAACCTACCTGCCTTAGATTCTGATGTTGCTCAGAAGTGGAGTAAAAATTGTATAAATGAAAAATGCACAGGCTGTGTTGGGCTTATTCACGCAGTAGATTTCTGGAAGTTTCATTTAATCAGCTGTGCTTTAAGAAACAACAATAACAAACACCCAGAATACCACAAGTATTAATCTAAGGCTGTGGAGCAGTGGAAGAAGCACTTTAAATTTCGTGTTGAGCTGCGTGAGGGGAATAAAATCATTTGCATCCAAAGAAAAGCAAAACTGCTTTCTAGCCCGCTCGCAGCTAAACAGGCCTAGGGGGAAATTAATAATGAAGGTTCATAGATACTCTGTTGTTTTGTGGTGTCACGACATTATTTCTAGCAGATAGCACTGGGGTTGGTGATTCTGGCAATTGCAGGGGCTCACTTTTCTGTATCTGTAAACACGAGATACAGGGGACTGCACAGCTGCTTTTAGTACAGCTTCAGCTGGGGGAAGAACTCAGCAAAGTGCACACTTCTGGTGGTACATGGCATCTCCAGGTCCTGGTGGTGAAATGCAGTGAGAAGTGGTGGCACTGTGTGCTTTTTACTCCCTCCACTCACGCTTTAATTTATGTTTCTGGGCTGTGACAGAAGGGCCTGAGGTAGCGAGGGCCCGCAGGAAGCCTGTGGTGCGGTTTGAGGAGGGTATCCGCCTTGTTTCCGCGGAGCTTGCCCTTTTGCTCCGCTGTGGATGACTGTGCTCGGCTTTTATAAACAAAACCCACAGCTACCGCCCTGGCGCTTCTCTCTCAGCACCCAGAGCGCTCCTTCACCAGCCTTCTGTTAAAAAGGGCAGAGTTAAAAGAGGCAGCACCGGGGTCCACCTCAAACCCTCTGCCCCATCTCCCGCTGTCAGGGCGGCAGGGGCAGAGCCCTCAACCCCTCCACCTCAGCGCCATCTTCCCTCCCCTCAGCCCCGTTAACGGCCGGCGGGAGGAGCCCGAGGCGCCGCCCCGGGCTTGGCGCCGACGTGGCCGGGCGGCCGCGCTCCGTCCCCGTTCCCCCACCGCCACCCTCAGCGGCCATGGGCGGCGCCGCCATCTTCTCGCTGCTGTTGGCGGTGGCGGCGGCATGGGGCGGCCCCGAGGTGCGCAGCCTGAGGGGCAGCTGGCGGCTGGGCAACGGCAACGGCTCGCTGCGGCTGCCGGCGGAGGTGCCGGGCTGCGCCCACACCGCCCTGCACCGCCGGGGTCTCGTCCAGGTACGGGGGGCAGCCGCCGGGGGTGCCCGGGTGCGGAGCCTCGGTCTCTTTCTGGGACGAGCTGTAGGGCGGGAGCAAAGTTTGTCCTGGTAGCGACATCCTGACACCGCGCCTCAGCACCTCAAGGAGCGTGGTGCTCAGCCGGGGTCGGCGCTGAGATGCCTTTTTACCAGGATTTATGTAGGCTGTAAGTGAAACAAAAGGCACAGAACACGGTGAAGCTAACAGGATCGTTTATAAAAGTGATCAATAAGCCGCCACACTAAAAAAATCCAAAATAGCATCCTGCTGTCCAAGTGTATCAGGCATACCTATATATCATATTAATATTAAGGGCCCAGTGTTGCATTTCCTGCCCGGTGTTTATTTAATCAATACTTTCTGGATGCATGAATTTAACGTTTTCTGTTCTGTAACCGTGATCCTTGAGATATCACCATCCTGCACTAACTAAAGTTAGGTGTGAACAGAAAGGCTTTGCAAAGCAAGTTTTAAGAAATGGTAGAGAATCCGTGGAAGATCAGAGACGAGGGCTGTGCCCCTTCATGCCACGCAAAGTGCATAAGATAAGCTGGATGTCTCAGATGTTTGGCTGTGCTGTGAGGCATTGCTCTAATAAGTGTGAATAATCATCCTGGAGAAACTGTGACCAAGGCACTGACTCACGCACACAAGTTAATGACGGTATGAAAGACTCACATTTAACTACTCGCACATTAAGTGCTCTTACGAAGTGAGAAAATGGGATCGCTAATTTAGCTGCACTGCTGTAAACCGACTCGTAATTTCAGTCATTTCAAACAGCAGTGTGGTATTTGGAAATGATCGTGAACTCTGGTGTGCCTGGGCAGGATCCCGAGTCTGCACACAGGTAGGAGAGCTTAGTCAGCCTGCAGCACACCTCTTGCGGATAGGAAGATGGGCACGAGGCTAATTAAATCGACGATGGTTATTTGTGGGTGATTACAACACGTTTACGTCCGTGCAAGTATGGGCTTGCTCCAGGCACATGCTGGTAGGGCCAGCTGTGAAACCACAGTGGTGTGGAAGCTGGTGCTCAGTTGGTGGCATTAGGATTAGCATGTTCTGCCCGGGAGCCGAGGGGACTGACCTGCCTCACCGGCAGCAAACCTGGGTTGTTTGGAGTGAGCTGGTGACACAATTCTTTGTCACCTTCCTGCTCCAAAAACAGTTCAGCACAGTTGTTCGTCCAGAGTTTTTTTTTCATTGTGGTGAAAATGCTTACGGCCAAACATTTTGAATGCAGCTGCCTAAAATCATATTTTTGTATTTATACAAAAGCATGTACACAGCTGGAATTTTAGAGACAGGTTGCCCTGTTTCATCAGTGAGTTTTCATCTCTAGAAATCAGACCATTTTAGGGTTGTGTCAAGTGTAGAATTAGGAGTTTTACTGCAGTTGTCCAAGTACAAAAGCTTTGATCCTATTTATTTATTTTTTTCCATTTGCTCCTTTTGCTCCCTGCCATGGAGTGTAGAGCTTTTGTTCGTCCCACTGAAACCGTAACTAGGACAGCAATCCAAAATCTTTCTGTTTGTAATCAAAGTGAAGATTGGTCTTCAGAAAACAGGAGAACAAAACTGGTGGGAATTAAATTCTGCACAGCAAGACCCATATGTTCAGGGGCCCAGTGAAGTCTGTTTGCTGTTCTCCTGTGTGGTTTGCACATGGCAAATAGCACCGCATCCTTCGCTTCCTTAGCCTTGGGATTTTTTCATGGGAGAGCACCCAAAACACAAGGGTAAAATAAATGAGTCTTGGGAGGGCCTACACCCAGCAGAGGAGCCTGGTGGGTGCCCCACAGATGATGGGGAGGAAGGCATCAAAAAGAAGCTGCTGGTTTCTAAGCCTGCAAAGCGTGGTTTAGATTGCAAGAGTAGGCTGCAAGCAACTTACTTGCCAATATGTGGTTTGTTTTGAATTTAGGTTGAGGCGCAAAGTGTTTCTGCTCAGGGACGCTGTAGCTGGTTGCACGTCTGTAGCTTCACGTCAATCGGCTGTGCAGGCTGTACATTTGAATTGAAAGAAAGCTCTGGCACTGAGGGTTTGTTACTCATCTCTCCGGATCCTCTTAGGATTCCTTCTAGAGATGTTGGTGCTCTTTGGCTCATAAAATTTGCATTGGATGAACCCATCTTTTTGAAAGCACCAAATGTACGTATCTTAGAAAACGCTCTTGGAGAAGATGCTTCCAAGGTTCCTACTGAAGTACTATTGTTTTGCTGTATTGTTTTAATAAGATTTCATTCAGCATAAGTAGCTCTTATTACTGTTTGCATGTAAAATTAAAACAAAAAAAGGAGAAATGCACTTAAAGGAGGCTACTAGTCACTTGAGTGAAGCCAGTGCAAAGCTTCTGAACGTAAGTGCAGACATTTCACCAATTTGCAGCAAATCTATTGCTATCCCCAGATCTCTGAAAAAAGATTGGAAGATTGAGTTTTTAACTGTGCTGCCAGCGTAGTATTTTCTTTCAGGCACGGTTCTGATAAGCGAGATATATCAGCAGGTAACTCGTGCATTAGATCTTTGTGCTAGAAATAATAGTCCTCCTGCGTGTACTGCCCAAGTGCTGCTTGGTGCCGTTACTGCTGGCAGGTGACTCCTATAAAGTTTCACTCGTGATGAATATGGCTATTGTAGCTGGATTTTCTCATCTGCCAGCCATTTGCATTCATACAGAAAGGGTGTTTTGTCTTATTAGCTGTCACTTTGATTTGTAAAGAACTATTATAGGGGGTGTGCAACTGTGATGCTAATAGAAGGGCTGGATAGCAGTGCAGCTTGTGCCCCATTGTACAACCAGGGCATGCACTTGACACAGAAGGTTGCAGTGGTCTCAGTCCTACTTGTGTAGTAAAAGGTATTAGAAGAGACAGAAGCTTGCATGTCTCGAGTGATATTTCTGCAGTTCTGTAAAGCAGTTGTATTTTCTGTAGCTACTTCTACGTTTATATGAAATACTATGTTGTGTGTTTTCTGGCACTTTTTCATAGCCCAGATTTTTCAGATCATGCCAGGTAACAATTGGGTTTGTTACCATACGGTTCTAACGGGTTAAACAGCAGTCATTGATGAAATAGTTCATTAATACAAATATAATTTTTTGTTGAAATGTTCGTACTCTGATGAGCAGCGTGAGCATATGTGGAAACATCCCAAAACCTTGGTGAAAATTAGGATGAGCAGGAGTTCCTTCAAATGCCTGTGAAGTTATAGTAGGTAAGAGTTGTAGGTAAGAGTTGAGCCTTTTAAGTACAGCAAAGTGTTCAGAGAATATTAAGAAATGACTATTAGCATTGTATCAATTATCCTAATACTGGTCTTGTAGCTTGATTCTGCCATAATATTTGGCTGTGTTCAGCTGTATCACATCTTGACCATCAGGTGACATTCAGTAGCAGCTTTGGCAGAGTAAGTATTGCAAACAAATGGCCTTGGGACAGACTTCCAAAATGCATGGTCCATGAGCATGGGTCGCTCCTCGCTGCCACTGGGCTCAGCTTCGCCTCAAGCCAGGTTCAGTGAAGAACGGGTACTGCTGCTCGAGGTGCTAAGGCATTGGGGGGTGTAGGTAAGCATCCTAACTGATCTGCTTCAAGTCTGAAGTTGGCAACAGCAAAATCATTAAATATGTCCTGAAGGAGTTATTTGGCTATTCTGTGACTTCAGCAGGATTCTCTTAATGGCGTACGTTGTAAACTGTCAGCAGAAGTGATTTGTGAGAGGAGCTTGCAAGGCAGTTTCAGTCTGGATCATAATAACGGTAGGATCACGCTGAAGAATCTGCTTTTTATTCCTGTTCTTTCATTTCATTCCATGACAAGCTGATCTGCCTGGTGTGTCCTTCAGGTCTTTGTGCCATGCTCCCCGAAGCTGGTCCTGCATGCCCGGCACCACACACGCAGGCTTTGAGCCTCCCTTGAGGTGTGTCCGTGTCTCCTCCATTTCCTTCCAAGCTCAGAGGTTCGTGGCTCGTATGACCGCGGCTTTTCCATATCCCCTTAAGGTCACTGCGAGGAGGAGCTTACATCAGAACCCTCGGCTGTTTCATACTGCCGGTGCTTTTCATGTCCTGCTACCTGCAGGGGAAATTGCTTCCTTTCGCTGCTCTTCAGCAGTTCTTCATCTCGGCAGGCTGTCTGCTGCTCGCTTACAGCGCTGAGGATGGGAGCAGAGAACAAGCAAGCAGGGAGCTTGAGCAGATGAGCGTTTTTCCCAAAATTGCAAAGAGCAGGAAAACGCAAGGCTGTCACGTTCGGTGGGCTCTAAAAATAGCCGGAGCTGACTCCACCCCGTCACGGCTTGCTTCCAGGAACATGTTGAGCTAATGAATGTGAAGTGTGTTTAATACATGTGCAGTCTATTGCTTACCATCCTTCCAGTTCTGCCAGTGCCTTACAGGGCTCTTAAATTTGTCTTTTTCTTCATCCGGTTTTCTGAAATGAACCTCGAATTTTAATAGGAGCTGATGTAATGCGGGAGGAAATTCTATTTCAAATAAATCCAGCCGGCTTGACTTGTATAGATACATCTGCCAGCACTCAAAACCAGTTTGTTTTAGTAATGAAGATGCCAGTAATCTCATGAGTTTATTGGAGAAGTCATCCTTCTTTGTTGTGGTCCATTTTCCCCGAACATTGAGAGGATTTGTACACTTTTGTAAGAGCCCATCTGATGATGTAATTTCTGCCTCTGATGAAACTGTCCTACGTGTCTGTCTGCTGCTAGATGAACAGTTTTGTGTTCTCCAGATGTCAGGTCTTTCTTCTGTGACATCTTTAACATCCAGGCTTTTTGACGCTGGTAAGAGATTGTGGCAAGAGGTTTGATTGATAGAACACAACATGAGGCAAGGCTATGGCTTGCCCTCTCTGTGGGCTCAAGGACTGGCATTTATATTGCTGCAGGACTCAGAGGAGATTATGCTGCTGAGAAAAGACACTTAAATGCTGCAATTCCATATTTTTTTTTGTAATATTGCTCTGCTGTATAAATAGGCTTGTGTCTGTATTGCAGAGCCTGCCCCTATCACAAGTGTGAGATATAAAGCAATGTTTTTCAGAAGAATTCAAATCCAGAAGTGTCAGTATTTATACTGACTCCTGAAACGAGAAGAAAAATTGAGTTCCAGTAAAAAAAAAAACTGTTGGTGGCTGCCCCAGATCCCCACACACGGAGCACATCTCCTGTCCTCGCCCTGGTGTGAGGAGCGGGGTGGCAGCTGATCTCTTCAGCCGAGGTGAGGAGCGCTGTGACCCGCCACAAGGTAATAACAACACAGCGTGAAGCCAGGCAGGCCGAGCACGTAGCTTGTACCAGCTGTGCCTTTATTCTTCCTGAGCAGTGTGACTAAAGGGGAAAGAACACATTCGGTATAAATGCAGCATTGTTCTCCAAAGGTAGTCATTTAATTTTATGCAATAAACCAAACTGCGATGTTTCTTTTTGCTCTTTCCCTCCTTCTAAACAAACCAATTTCACGTAGTCTTACCGCATCAGCACAGGTTGACACGAAACAGCTGGAGTATTTGCTATTATTTTAAACTGTAAGATTTGTTCACAGCTGTCCCCAGAGGCATAAAATGCTATTTTTTTCCTCTTTAAAATCCTTTTAATCTTTCTCCATCGTTATTACGGTCATCATGTTTCTGTTCCTCTCATTAAGTCACAAGCTGTCTTGATTTTTTTTTTTTTTGATTTTTTTTTAATTTCCAGGCCAGTCATTTCTTATATAAAGACAAATCCTGCACCTTCTATTTTCAGTATGAATGATTATAGCAAACAGGATATGACCTATACAGTTAAAGCCAAATATTGCCAAAGCTTCGCTTTACATGTTATTTCAAAGGTAAAAAGAAATACCAGAACTAGGTGAGTTTTGCATTTGCAGGGTGTCCGAATTAAGAAGAGCTCTTCTAATGAATATTCATGTAGTAACACTATTACTAAATGAGTCATGTCATTTTCTTTTTTTTGGTCTGTTATTAGGATCCATATTACAGATTTAATGATGTGATGTACAGGTGGATCTCTCTGGATAACTGGACTTACAGCAGGACGTTCAAAACTCCTTTTGACGTCAGGTATGCAATAAGGATATGTCTAAAATAGTTTTACAGTATCTGTCATGCAGAATTGCTGGTTAATCTGTCAGCTCAAAATCTACATGCTACTTCTGTATCTAATAAATTATGCAATAACGTACAGCTGCAAAGCTGCTGCTAAAGGATGCTGCAGGAGTTGCTTTTTCACTTTTTTTTCTCCATTGTTAAAAATTACTTATGAATTGCTGACTGAGGAAGAATAATACTTAGGCTAATTGGAAGCTAGCCCATCTGATACTTTGTGGCTGTGCGAACATGCTGTGCTGCAGAGTTGAGACACTTCAGCTGTCATCTTAATTTGACTAAAGTTATAAAAGTAGCCACACATAGAGTCAAACATTTTTGGATATAGTTGAGACAATTGCCGCCAACAGTAGCGGAAATGTACATTTTAAAATTATGTGTTTTCTGTCTGCTGTTAACTGTAGGTATTCTAACAGTTTTGTATGTGTATTTGCATGTGTATGTTGTCTTTTGTAGAAAGTGGCAGAGAATTAATTTGGTTTTTGAAGGAGTAGATACAGTAGCACACATACTGATCAACAATGTCACTCTTGGGACAACAGATAACATGTTCAACAGATACGTAAGTAATGTGCTCAGTTCTGAAAGTGCTTCTGTTTTTCATTCAAAGCCCTTTTGTGCTGAACACTTTCATTTTTCAAGTACACATGAAACGAGGTGCTTGGACCCAGAAAGTGTTGACCTGAGGGCTGCACAGGGAATCAGATAAGTGTTGGAAAGAGAAGTCGTACTTCCCTTTTCAGTAGCAACAGGGTCAGAACTAGAGGTAAGTGTGTCTTGTTGTGAACAAGTGAACCCATGGAAGAGGATCAAGGATCAGTTCAGCTAATAATATAAGTCTTGCTTCTTGGGACCTGTCACAGCTCCAAGAAAACGTAAGCTTAAATTGGTTATATTAGCTGTAAATCTGCTTACTAATTGGTATTAGAATGGTTTACATTTAAATACTGAAATTAAAATGCACATGGTGCAAAGCCCTTACAAGTGTTTCCGTATTGTTTGTTATATTGCTTTTGATTTTTGATACCAGGCTTTTGATAACATAGGCTGAGTCCAAAGATGTAAGACTAAGTCAGGATGAGACTACTCATCATAGAATGATCTGGAGAGTGGCAAAGACATTAAAACTAATTCTGTAGTTTTAAAGTGTAAAATTATTCTGGGTACTTGCCTTTTTCTTAAAGGAATCCAAAAAAGGAAAAGTTAAAAGAATATCAGTGGAGTCATTGAGTTGAAAAGTAAATCCAGTGTCTTCATATTTCAGCGTTTACCATTCTGGCAGGTTTTATTGCAGAGGTACTGGACTGAGACATGAGAACTAGATTTTGCCTCCTGGGTCTGTGTGATCTGGGACAAATTACTCAGTTTCTCTGTGACTTAGTTTTGCCATCTGTGAAATAAGAAATTTCATAAGGCTGTTATGAAATTGTAATTATTTAATATTTGGAGAGTATTTAAGGGATTACGGGTAGCAGGCTCCGTAGAATTGGGAAGTGCTATTAGTTTGCTCTTATTTCTGCAACTTCATTCTGTCTCAGATTGTAACAGTTCATGAAATAGCCTTCAGGGTAAAACCAGGGTGAACTGTATTAGATTGAGTCGAGAACTGCTGTGACCCAGACTTCTGCTTTGTTCACAATGTTCCACGATAACTATGTCTGCAGGAAAGTCTCTATGAAGGCTGTGTGAGGGGATGCTGTTTCCTTTGCAATTTTCTGCTGAATGCTATAGAATGGAAGTGAGTGATGCTAGCTGGGCTGCTAACAAGGTGGAAAAAGTTGCCAAGATTTGGCTTGTCACAAATGAACGCTCTGAAGAAGAAACAGTTTTTAGGCGTTGTGACCCTATTGTCTTGATAGAACAAGACAATTCTGAAACTTAGATGTTTGTCCTCCTGTCCAGCCACACTGGGGGTTTTGTGAGCCAATGAGGAAGCCCCCAAATGCTTTGTGTGGTGCAGACATTAATGTGTATCTCTACATTTTAGGCATGGGAGTGGAAGTAGCATGAAATACAGCCTTGCTGCATTCATGCAGAAGGCAGCTCAGTGCTTTGTGGTAGAGAAGCTGGCAGCACAGCATGAGTTGGAAGGGCTCCTGTATAGACCAGCTTTCTGAGTTGGAACAAAGTGCCTTTCTAAGCATGTAGATGAGCTCTGAGCGAGGAAGGAAGGTAAAGATTCCCTTGCCATCCTCCTCCTTCAAGCAGTTCTGTGTGCAAGCAGACCGCTGCCGCCAGCAGTGGGGGCTCAGTATGGGCAAAGTGGTTTGCCCAGGAAGACCTCCTTCTATCTGGAATCTTACTGTGTATTTTGTTTTCCAGCTTAAGAAATAACCTTAATTTTCTGTTCCTTCAAAACCAGACCCTGTTGAGGCTTCAGTTCAAATGCTTTTGAATAATATATATATGGTATTAAAGCCCCAATGTGACAGTGATTATAAGTCTTGTAAATAAATGTCAGTGCTGTAATGATTTTATTTTGTTTTCTTGACCTAGAGCTTTGATATTACCAGCGTGATCAAGGAGGTCAATTTTGTTGAAGTCCGTTTCTTATCAGCAATTTCATACGCTGCAGAGCAGAGCAGATGTCACACAGCATACAGCATCCCCCCGGCGTGCCCTCCACCTGTGCAGAAAGGAGAGTGCCATGCCAATTTCATCAGAAAGGTAGGGGCAGAATCTTCTGACTCTGGCTTCAGGCTCAAAAATAGGAATGCACCACGGACTGTCCTTACAGATGTATTCTGAAACCTGCAATGTCATTTTATTAGGAGGGCATATTTTTCATTGTGTTTCCCTTCTCCTGCATCCCCAAGAAACCTGCAGGATGAGGGAGGCATGTAAAGGCCAGGCTGAACGTATCTAGCTGATAAGAATGTTTGAAAAGCTGGCTTTTTTGGGGAGTGCAAGAAGATTGGCTGCTAAGAGAGCAGGCTAGCACTGGGAAATGTGTGATCATTACATTTTGATCCACTGGGTGGGTTTAGCAGTGTGTGCTGACAATAGAGTTCACTATTACAAATACCAGTTTATATTGCCAGAGCTGTAAAAATCTCAGCCAGGCAGCTTTGTGAGTGTTTGCTGTTGCTTGTGTACTGTGCTATTTATACCGGGAAGCTCTGGCAGGTCCTGAGAAGTGTTACCTAACCTAACAGAGGACCCGTTCTCATCTTATTATGGTGTTGTGAAGTGTGACTTCAGAACGTACGTATTCAGTGAAGCCAGCAACGTAATACACAAAGAATTAAACTCAGAGTTAAGACATGGTATCGTTGCTGCTAAAACTTCCTCTGTGTAAACTGTCGTTTGTGTAGCATCTCATGTATTTCTGACACCTTTGCAGCAGCTGGAAAGTGGCTAGGTGAATTTCTTTGGAGTTGCTGTTTTTTTTTTTGTTGTTTTTGTTTTTTAATTTATTTTTCTTGTTTGTCTCCACTTAAATGCCTTTCTTGTTAATAAACTTGGATCTTTTTAAGAAAGTCCTGTAGAGGCTTCTCAAAAAAACAAGGTGAATCTCGTTTATCTATACTTAGGTGTAATTTGTTCTAAAACACATTAAGGGAAAGGAAGGTAGATTTCATGTTGCCCTGGGATCATCCATCAGTATAAGATGTTGCTTTAATCACTACTTGATGCTGCTTTTGTTTTTATTACATTTACAAAGTTAATTAATTCTTCTGAGTCCATGCGCCGTCTCCATTGTGTTTCTTAGACATCAGAGCAGGGAGAAACTTAAAGAGAAGAAGGCACTTGAACAGCTGTAGTCTTATTTATAGAGCAAAAATGGCCAGGAATGATATTATGTTTTACTGAAATATACCTTTAAATTTGTGAGTACCTTAGTTCATTTTCTCAAAGGAGTTGCTTGACTGTGCTTCGAAACTTGCTTCAGACTTCTCCAGAAAATTTTTTAGATCCAAGTACGTGGCAAAAACAGCAGCAATGTCACATTTAAAAGTAAACAAATGCACTAGGACATTGCTAAAGTAAGCTGGCTGCTTCTCATCATACAATAACGGAGAGCTGTACACGCGTTGGAGGTTCAGTGTTACGTGCAGTAAATGTATCTAAATCTTAATAGGAATTTGTTTCGAAATACAAACTGGTAATGAACATCAGTGATACGAGTGTATTGTTCTTATGATATTACTTCTGATAGTCTCTGCAATATTATTAGTGAAATCTGACAATCTGTCAGTGATTCATTTGTTTTTCTTTTATAAAGGGAAAATGACTTTCTATCTGATCTGTTTTCTAAGAATGTATTGTCCCTGTTTTTGCACTTGAAATAGGTGCAGTGCTTGCTTCCTGGAAGGCTCTTTTGCAACTTGATAGGCAGGCTGGCTGACTCCAGCGATGCAAGGGATAGGCCAGGCTTGTGCAATGTGGTTTGCCAAAATTAGTATGCCTCGGCTGTAAGTTATTAGTCTCTAAATTTAGAACTGTAGGTCACTGTGCAAGACTTTAAGGAGATCTATTGTATTTGCTTTGGGGGCTGGGGCTGTGTGTGAAGCTTGGAGGGCAGCTGAATAGATGTCTTCAAGGGATTTGTTAACTAGAGGTCTGTCCAGGTTTGAAAACAGCTAAATGGAAAGCAGCACTTCTCTGCCTGAGCAGCATTTTATAATTCTGACAGTTTTTCTGATGTTAGAACCAGAACAAAGATATTCCTCAACTGTATTTTTGTTCCCTTTGTTTTTGTATGAAAGAGTCATAAAAAGGGAGAAACAGTGAACGAGACTGAACTACACAATTGCACCAGACATGTGCATCTCTTTCCTTGTACTGATCTATGGTGTTAAAACAAAAAAACGGGGTAAAATATTTTAGATATGTCCACAATGTTTAATTTGATGTCATTATTTTACAGTACTTCTCTTTAACATTTGTAACCATCAGCTTTCTGCTTACTTTGTCTTTTAGGTATAAAATTAAATACTGGCCTTACAAACTGAGATAATTCAGAATCTGAATTGAAAGTAACCTTCTGGCTTTTTTTTTTTTTTTAATCTTTTTTAATGTTGGAGCAGGTGCTGTTTTGCTCTCCCTAATATTAAGTTTTAATACACTTGGATATTTTAATACAAATTTGTATCATTATATAAAGTAGTGGCAGCAGAGTTTTGTTCAAGAAGTAAGGGAAAAGATATTGTAGGCTATTCTGGGCTGATGGAAATTGGAAAAATTCTTCCAGTGCATGGCAGTATTTCATGTCTAGATAGCAAATCATTTTTATTTCTGGCACAGCATCAATTTCTGTGTGAAAAGTAGGCAATTGTAACATAATCGCTTTGTGTTCCAGGAGCAGTGTTCATTTGGTTGGGACTGGGGCCCTTCTTTTCCCACTCAAGGAATCTGGAAAGATGTTAGGATTGAGGCCTATAACTATTATCACCTGATCTACTTTTCTTTAACTCCTTTCTTTGGTAAGTCACGTTACTATCCTTTATTGTTGTTTTACCTTTGGAATACAAACCGTTGTGTTGTTAAGCTACATTAACTGTCCGTTTAGGAAAGGTGACTTTGTGTGTACTGCTTACCACAGCACACAGGTTTTGGTCTTGAAACAGTACTTCAGTACAAACAATAGCAATTAAAATGTTAGAACTCAGAATCTTTTTTTGCTTGAAGATCACTGAATGAAAATATGAAATGTATATATATGAAAATATGAAATACAACTGAGGTCAGCTCCTGTTCTCTTGTTTCAGAAAAAGTTTTTTTGTTGGCACATATTTTTACCAAGACTACCAATAAATAATTCTCACTTTTGTCGGACCTCCATTTAAAACAAAGGTAAAACTGCTCTGGGAATTTAGTTCTGTGTCTGGAAGGCAGCTGCAGGGTAAGCAGAGTTTCAAGAGCACCACATTTTCGGGACACAACACGAAGTCTGAGACAGAAGAGCAGCTATGCTATGCAAGGATAATTTGTCAAGGCTGCAATTTGAGAGGACAACCTTCTGCATTCCTGCTACCTAGCTTACCTAACCGGTTTCTTCCCTTGACATGGTCTTTGATTCTCCTCTCCTTTGTCTAGAAGATCATTGCAGCTGAGCAAAACTAGTTAATTTTCCTGTTGAAACTTTCTGTAAAAGGTAATATGTGCCTTTGTAGACCACCCGCGTGCTTTCTTTCTCTGCCTGTTGAGCCCAGTCTTCAGTGGAGTAAAGGCTAGCACGTGAGTCCTCTGCACTGGGTTGAATTTCAGCCCTTGGGAATAGAGTTGCTGTGTATGAATAAAATAGGAAGACGTCACTCCCTGGATGCTTTTAAAGCTTCCTGAAATAGCTGCAGGTCTTAGCTAGAATTAACGTGACTGGAATTTCCATGGAAAGCCCCAGCACAGACTCTGCTCTCTAAAATTTAGTTAAAGTAAAAATCTTTTCTGGTCCCTCCCACATTCCCACAACTCCACCTTCTGGTAGGTAAAGTCTTAGTCTCTGGATGAGCAGAGAGAGCAAACCTCTTTCATTCAGCAGAGAGTGCTTGTGCTTTGGAACCAGAGCCGGAGCTGTTTAGTATTCAAACATAATGACATTTGAAAAATAAAGAGTAAATGAACGACTTGAATTTAAACTACATATGCGCTTACATTGCTCATCAGATTTGGTGACATCAGCTTTTTGACCACTGAGTCTGTGAAAGATGAATTGTTCTTGATTTCTGTGCCTAGGCCCACAGGTCATGCGGTTAAGGAGTGGGCTGGAATTGATTTATGCCCATGGAGGGGAGGGAAAATGCTCTGTAATGACTGACCCTTCGTGTAGGTTGTTTTTTTCAACCCCATTAACACTTCTGAAAATTGATCTTACCTGGATAATGCTGTGAGTAATATAAACTTGCAAAGCCCTTTGGTGCTCTTAATTCTATAAGAGTAGTGAAACCAGACCAGGACTGAATGTAATACTTGGTTTTGGAGGGAGCTCTCTTTTTGTCTTGGAAGGAGAGCTAGAATATACACGTGAAAAGAGAAAGTAAGTGGTGAGCAGCTTATGTGTACAAAATGTGTCTTAGTTCTAGTTTTCCTTGTTACAGATGAGCATCTATCCAAACAGAAAGCATATGAATTACAGGATTACCCAGGCTGTGCTTCTAGATAGATAACTTAATTGCTGAAGTTAGTGGGAAATGGAAACATCAGTCCTGAGTACCCTTGACCCTGTCTTGCCTTATCAGGAAGTTGTTCTGTAAAGGGGAGGACTCGCAGGTAGCTGTGGGGATGTCTCAGGCAAGTCATTAACGTGTATCCTCCATCGCATTTTGGTGGCAAAAGGGGCATAATGGTGCAGCCCATCAAGTCTAGACACAATGGGCCCGATTCATCCCCAGCATAACTCCACTCATATTGTGCAGTGACTCTGGGATGAATTGGGCTCGTTTTCTGTTAATACTGTTTTTGTTTCATAGACAAAAGTGATTGTACTGCCCTGTGATTACGATCTTTCCCAAAGAGTACCATGTTCATATGAGTGCTGACGAAAGGCAAATATAATGTCTGTGGGAGTTGGTGGGAAAAAAACCCTTCCTAATAATCAAGAGTGACTAGTGCCGTGCTCTGACTTTTCTGCAGGACTCGGAAAAAGCCCTGGATGGCATTGGAATGGAAAAAAAAAGTGAGGTATAAAAGAAAAATAGCGTAGTTCCTCTTGAAGTCAGCAAATGTAAACACATACCAAATGCACTAAGCAAGATTAACCCTGTAGGTCTGGCTCAAACACGGCCCAAAACCTGTTACATTTAATCTGAGGTACTTAAATTGTTTCTTTGATGGGCGATCACGTTTACTAGTAGGTGTATGAACGCAATTCCTGCATTCCCATTTCTTCTCCCCTTTCTCTTAGTAAAGAGCACCCAGCAGTGGAGTCTTGAAATCGAGTCCATCTTCGATGTAGTCAGCTCCAAGCCAATTGCAGGTCTGGTGACTGTGAACATTCCCAAGCTGCAAACACAGCAAACGTACAATGTGAAGCTTCAACCTGGAGAAGGCAGCATTGTGCTGCTTGTAAACATCAACAAGGTAAGGAGGTTCGTGTGGAGCACTAACCAAATGCAAATTGTTTTGCCCTGTTTCCAGTGGGTTCTTCTGCCTCCATATCAGCTACGGGCCCACCTCCCCTTTCTCTGTTTGTTCCTGACTTTAACAACAGTTCTGTACCCCTTGGAGAATAGGACAGGATTCTTTCCTCTATTAAAACCGATTTCTGTGGAGCTACGTAGTTCAGTGTTAAAAGAGATAGTGAAGCCTTTCCCTTATTACAAAGGGATAAGGGAATTTATCCCTTATTACAAAGATCACATCATCACTGGCCGCTGTAAAAAAAGCTGCTAAAGCAGATAACTTTTGGATACCATGTGTCACTTCACTTTTCCATCAATAGGTGTCTCGTCTCCTATGCTGTTGTTTACCAGGTTGATTGGGACTAGAAAATACTGCAGTAATTTTGAAATACTGACATTTTGTTGAGTAGTACTTCTTACATTGGCTTTTAGTCCGTTAGGTAGACAAAGCCCGGAAGGAATTTCAGAGGTAAAGGATGCTCTAATGAGGAAATAGTTCAACTGAAAAACAATGAATTTGGTAGACTGCCCCAGTGATGGAAAAGGGAGGAATTGGTCTATTCACCTTCAGAGAGTGCTGGGAAATGATCCGGTGGAAGGCTTAATTCGCCAACACTTAGGTCACTTCTGGAGTTTTTGTTTGTGTTTTCTTAGAAACTGTGCTGAGTTTTATACGTATAATTAAGAAAAGATGCCTAGGCTTGAGAAATGGTGAAGAAAAAGAGTTAGCTGTTTGTGCTAACAAATAGGTGGGTGCCTTGAATTAGCCAGTGAGCCCAGTGCAGTGATAAGCAGCATGAACTTCACCTTCCTGCTCAGAAAGTGAGGCCCTGGTGGAGCTGACAGTGCAGAGCTGAGCCTGAGAGCAGCTGAGCCTGCTCCATTGGAGCCAAGCAGCCTAAGGGAGCTGCAATCAGCTTCACTGCCCCAGGGCATGGTTAGGTTGAGGGGTGAGGGCTGCGTTGTGAGTGAGAATCTGGGGCTGTCCTGGCAGGTAATAACAACTGAGGCTCTGTATGTTATGCTGGCCTTTAGTAATTTTCTCGTTTGCTGTGTAACTCTGCATTTGTTTCCCCAGTTTGAACGTGTTATGTGTGTATTCTCAAGTTCTCTTGTCAGTTGTGTGAGTGGAGAAGGAGCGTGTTAAAGACGAGCAGGATATTTGTGTCTTAAAATGCATGCTCGGTGACTTGCATACTGATGACTGTGTTTTATTTTGACATGAAAACATAAAGACATGCAAACATATGATTTTTGTTACTGTTGTCATCAGATGTGCAAGTTACACGAGTAATTACAAATACCCAATTTTATTTCAAACGATCGCTAGCCTTTCCAGGGATTACATTAAGCAGGCACTGCAATATGAAACTGCAAAACTGATTTTGATTTATTTAACCACCCTGTCCCCAGCTTCAGAAGAAATCTGTAAGTAGGGGGACAAGGGCAAGTTTGTGAGGAAGCATATCCTTCAGAGCGGAGGCAGCAGCGTCTTATTATTCTTTGTACACAAAGGGCTTTGCTGCCTGAATTCACGGCAGCTGATTTTACAAGAAGCCCTGCAATGTGTTCCTTACGTATTGGTGCGCCTAACGGAGCCCCTGCTCTGTGCAGCAGCCCCATGTGGCGCATGTTAAATAGCGAGACCTCGCCAGAAATGTGCTGAGAGTTCATTGCAGATCGCCTTGCAAAGCCAGCAGATGCTCGAGCGGTGCCTATCAGCTGAGAGGCGGAGCGGGTCTCCCTGCAGCGTGCCGTGGTGCTGACATGCCAGCGTTTTGCTTATCAGCTAACGGTGAGCGTGGGGGTGACATCACTCGTGGCCAATGCTCGGCGGCTGCAAATGCGCCCTCGCTGCTGATTTTGTGCTTCCTTCTGCCTCCCTGTAACTCCAGATGGAGGAAGCTGAAATGTTGGGAGATAACGTTAATGATAATGTCCAACCGTGGCTACAGCAAAACATATTGTTGGGCTGCTCTCTGGCCTCGTTTTATTCGAAAGGATTGAGGCACTCCTTTCATGACTCTATTCAGTGCTGATCCCTCCATTGTTAGGTTGCATGCATTATTGCTTTCTTTTCACTATTTTTGTGTTGTGCATTCAACTGGGAAATGTTGGCAGTAGGACTGAGCAGCAGAAATAGGCTACTGGAATGAAAATAGAGAGAAGTGTAGGAAATTCTTTACATAAATACTACCCTCAGTGGCTAGAAAAATTAGAAAATTAAATCGTTCTGTCAGCTTAGAAGTAGTTTTTTGTGTTTGTGAAAATCATGGAGTACCATTGAAGTGATCAGGAAGCACAGAGAAAAAGCAGAAAGCACTGAAAAGGGAACGAAACTTTTAATTTGACTTAAAAGCTTGACATAAATGAAACAGCCTGGTCACATATTACCATGGTCACAACTGAAAGGCGTCACTTTGGTGTATCAGATGTTACATACAATGGGTAAAAGGGCCAGTTGGAGGAGAGGTAAAATACAGAGGCTAGTGAGCAGTGTCTACTCCTGAGACTTAACGTTTGGGTTTTGGAGGAACTTTCTGTCAGCATACCTCAGCAGAAGGGTAGTGGCTAGATGTGTGTGTGCATGTTTGTTCTCACGGCCTGTTGTGGACTCAGGGTGAAGTGATAGCCTGGATTTGAGTGGTAGAGATCACACCTTGAATTCTTTTCACCTGAGTGCTGCAGCTGGAGGGATCCCTGTTACCGTGGCTCAGCTGAGGCACATAAACTCATGAGGCTTGTAGTAATTCACTCGAAGGCAGCTGTGCCCCCAGGTGCATGTTATGCCTCCAAGTCATATGCAACTTTTTGATTTTTCTTCTTCTATTTTCAAGAGTTCCACAGTGGAAGCTTGGTGGCCGAATGGACATGGGAAACAAACTGGATATAACGTGACAACAACTTTCATCATGGAGGCAGGATACAAGATTGAGAAAATTTCAAAGGTGAGCCCTCAGCTTGGTTCTAGCTGGCATTGCTCTGCTGGAACATTTGCTCTGCATATCATGTATCTAGAGCTTTAAATTATTTTACTGGATTTTAATATACATATGGAAGAAGCAATGAGAAACAAGAGCTTTTTAATGTCACAGTTTATGTTTACCTCTTTTCTGGTAGCATTATCCAATATGGGTGCCTTCACTTTTATTCAGGCTGAAAAATGCCTCAGTTAGTTGGAGACCTGGGAAAACAAAAGATGTTTACTTATGTTCTCTACCTCTGAAAAAGGCTCTTTTAAACATGATGTTTCACCGTGATATTGTTGTGTCATGCATAGAAAAGCCCTTTTAGAGTTCTATAGATGACGTGAAGAGGAAGGTTTGTTACCAAGATTTTTCTTGTTTTTTTTTTTTTAATTATTTTAATTTGCAGAATAGGTATATTCTTAAAAAGCTAACGTACATTCATTTATTAGAATGTGATAGATGTGCTTCAGGTTGTAGAAGAGACAACATTTTAAATATGACCACAAAAGTAATATTCAGGGATATTTGCATAAAGGTTCCTGCAACACACTGGCTGCGTAATTACCTGATTGTTGTTACTAAGAAGCCTAGAAGAAGTATTTTGCAGCCATCTATTGAGAAAAAAATCACATAAATTAAACTGGGTCCCTTATGCCATCAACACGTGGAAACAATGACATAAACATATGCATTTATTAGGTGGTTCTGATGCATTGTTTCACTAAAAGCTAAGCTGGTCACCAGGCACCTAAAGCTATTCACTGTAACATTTGTTCATGTAAAAAATCTTACAAAATGCAGCAGCTTCTGGAGTCATAGTCCTTATGGGGCTACTTTGATTATGAAGTCCTCATAGTAGTTCTTTGCTATTAATGGTGAGATTATTTAGTGTAGTTTTTTCAATTATTTCAAAATTAACACACTGCATCGTGCTTGGGGAAACAGGTTGTAGGAAAGATGACTAAAAGGCCCATAGAAAGGAAAATGGCATTGTTACTCTGTGAAACCTGTACAGTGATTGGGAGATGAATTGATTCCACTGGGGTAATTGCATCAGGGTATTTCACAGAGCCCTGGGGCATATGACCATAAGGACTTCATCGTCTACAAAAGATACTCAAAAGCCTCTTCTTTTTTTTCTCCTTAAAGGGAAAGAGGGAAGAAAAAGGCAAATGCACCACACAGCGTGCATTATAAATTAAGCAGCCTGTGAAGTGTTTATAGTGCAAAGTCTGGTCATCCTTCGTGTGTTCTATGAAGCTCTGTCTTGGTTTCTGACACTCCCCTGCTGCAAGCTATACGAGTGGAAAATGACTCCACAAGCATTTTTTTTCATTTTCCAGCTCAGTTTGCTCTCATGTCAGCAGGACTAGCAACGTTTAGATAGCTTAATAAGAACTTGAAGTAGTTTAGGAGATACTAAGCAGGGATAGAGATTCCTGAATGTTCTTGTGAGATTACTGTCGGTGACCTAGTGCTGTGTTCTAGTGAGATACGTTTTTTCCCTTCTCTTTTTAAAAAGGCAAATAATGGGGATGCAGTGTTTCTCAAGGGGGATGTCTCTGGATGAGTTCTGAGTATCTGCATACCTTTGGACAGGCAAACGCTAACGAGCGAGAGCTGTGTGTGCAAGAACATGCAGCGTGAAGTCTTATGTCAGATGGAGCTATCCTTAGCAGGAACTGCTGTCTGTTTTCTGATGTTAGAGTAACCTCAAAACATTAGCAAATCCCTTGGGAAAACTTCTGGGAAGCCTCCAAGTTTGTACTCGTGGAGATCTCTAAGGCTTTAGCCAGCTCTGCCGGGAATCTCTGGCTGAGGAAGTACCTACTTACTGTCGTTGGGAGTAGCAGAAAACCAAAATAGAATGAAGCCAACACCCAGGACGAGGTTGGTTTTTGTTTTGGTTTTCCATTTGAATACTTTGGTTTGGAGTTTGTTTCTCAGAATAATGTGAGACAAAGTCATAGCCAGAAATTACCTTAATATAAAACGGGTTTTCTTGAGAGAGTTCCAGTTCTGTTTGCTGTTGGTCAGTTCCTTGATGTAGGCACAGCAAGAAGAAAAGCAACTTACTACCTCTCCCGTTGCCTCTTGAGGCATTTATTTGCTTTTGGATTCAGTTTCTCCTTCTTTCTGTATGCCTATTTCTACAACACTGCGATCAGAGTTTTTTATTTCATGATGCTATTTTCAGAACTTGGATCTTAACCTTCAGCCATCGTTCCTTCCTTCCCTCTACACCCTTACCTCCCTCAGGCCTTTGACATGACTTCCAGAAGTCTTTTAATTTGACTTGGTAGTTTTCATACTGCCTTCATGCTGCTTGCTAATTTATTAGATCACTGAGGCATTCTCTGATCTTATTACAGCTCTGGGCATCTTCATCCCTGTTACTTTTCCTGTTGCTAAATCTGAGAGTGCCAAGTGTGATCTACAGGCACTTATCAGGTACAAAACTTTTGTATGTGACTTAAAAAGATGGGTATTTATCTGTTAATCGTGCAGAGAACCAGCTGATGGCATGGTCTTTGGTGGCTAGAAAGCCTCTCTTGCATGCTCCAAGACTAGGAGAAACATTCAGTCCTTGGGGATCAAAATACGTCACCCAGAGTTGCTGTGGTCTCAGTAGCCAGCCAGAAAGGTGCATGCTCAAGCATGGCAGATCCTACTCCTCTCCCTCTGCCCTTCTTTTATTCCACCTGGCAGAAGGAAGCTGCAGCAGGAAGAGGTGCTGTGTTACCAGGTGGGTCCCTGGGGAGCAAGGAGAGCACAAAGGCACTGAGTTCTGGCAATGTGAGATGGGGTTGAGGAGCTTTTCCCTGTGCTCGTGCTGTCCGGGTGGTCCTGGCTGGGTCTTTCAGCCTCTCAAATTGCCTCTGGTTTGGCCCGTTGCTTGAGTTCCACTTGAGCATGAGTAAAACAGTATCACGTTATTTCTGGTAGTAATATAAATGCTCCATTACAAATGTACTCTGAGGCAATCCCAGCCTGTGTGATGACATCCATTAAGAAGACATCCCAAATACGTTGGGAGCCCCAGCTATAAATCCCATTTCATTTTGTGCCACAAAAAAAGATGCACTGCAGGCTAAGGAGTTTTTTTTTACAATAAATTTAGTTCGCTGGAATAAGGTCAGAGATTTTAGCTAATGTAGTACTCATAATGTAGTTTTTCTTTTTTAGTGTTCAGTAGTTAGGGGAAATGTGAGAGTTGCGTGATGATGATTATTATTTTAATTCAACTTCTCATGTTAAAATAAATATGTAAAATTGTAGGAATAGGTGCAAGATTTCTGTCCTAAAGCTCAGTTCGGTGTGCTGGTCTGTGTTTAGCTGACCTGGTATGCAACAGGAACACAGTAGAAATAAGTCAGGACACACTCAATGCTTTTTCTACGTGCACAGAAATATCGGTCAGGTAGTCAGAAGTGTCCTCTCAGTGGTCTGATTTTGTAGCTTTTCTGTAGGGCAGCTCTGTCGAACACTGCAGGACTTGGGCAAGTCCTCCCCTTCTTTTTTTCCATTTAAGTTTCTGGCTTTTGGTCACTGCCATGATGCGGAGGTGTTCAGTTTGAGGTAAGAGATCTGTGGTTTTCACTCGTGCTTGTAGTTTGCATTGCATCTGTCCGGGGGTTAATTAATTATTGTTAAGTTGACTAAGAAGCACCAAAGAGGAAGGAAAGAAAAAAAACACATTTTTTTTTGTTGTTGTTGTTTCTTTCCTGCCACTGGAAATAATTTTCTGTCTATCCGCATGATTTTTGGTAAGCTGCAAACTCAATAGTCACGTGGTGGGATTAGTCACTCCCTTGTTGAATTGCAGAGTTGTTTGGTGTGTGAAACAAATAATTACGTTTTGTCTTAAAGATAGGTGTATCAGTTGCACTTAACTAGGTTAATTTTAGCCCAGTGTACTGACAGATACTTGTCTCAACTGGAGCTTATGGCAGAGACAGAACAGCCTGTGCTCTGCCAGCTGACCTTTTGAAAAGGTATAGCAAATAGTCATTTGAGGAAGAAGTGGTTGCTAGCTCAGGGGTAGCCTAGGAAAAAAAAAACACTCGGGTTCCTGCCCTGATGACCCAGGTTTGTTGCTTAGCGTGTGCTGGCTGAAATTTGCTATTTGCTTTCCTTCACTTCGTTTAATTTCCCAGCTCTCTCCCTGTGGCAATGAGCAACAGGTACCAGAGGGGAAGAGTGTTTTCTTTCTGGTCTAGGTAAGTTGAAGTGCAAGAAGGATGTGGGAGAAGAAGAACTCTTAAAGTCTTGCTGAAAGAGATGTATTCTGTGAGTCTTTGCAGCTGCGCAGGACCCCAGCACGGCAGGTGCTCTGCACCAGCCCCATGGCAGGTAGGGAAGACACCTCTGCAAGTAAGGGTTCAGTGCAAGCTATTACTGAAGTCCACTAAATGTTGGCTTGTGACTGCAGTGTTATCTGTTTGTCAGGGCAATAGGCACACCCAGCAGAGCAGCACCATCACTTGGGCTGAAATAAAGTCCCATTAAATGCCCAGAATGATTTCTTGAGAACTTTTCTTGTGCTTGCAGGAAGAAGGAACAATTTTTATTTTTCCACTGTCTGCAATGTACAATCCCAGATGTTAGGCTGAAAGGGCAGCTGTAAAGGATGTGCTTTTATCTGGAATGACCTTTAATACCTTACACGGAGCTACTGGTGGTTTAGCTGAACTGGTCCCTCTGAAACCTTGTAGCTGAGCATGCTGTTCAAATATATGGCTGTGATGGCCAGAGAGGCCTTTGCTTCCAAGCCAGCGTTTGTATTTGCGTATCTTTTTCTGTTTAATTGCCATACCTTTTAAAAGCTTTTCAGAGCAACAAAAGAAGATGATTTTGTTTTTATTGCATGAACCTGAATTATGATATTCAGGGACAAGACCTGCAGCTGAGCTCCTGCGGTTTTCTTCCGTAAAGAGAAAATTGCAGATTAAACGGTGTGTCTGATCTAGTGCAACCGCTGTATTCCTCTCAGGGGTCCCCAGCTGGAATTTTGACTGAATTTTGCAGGAAGCAAACACACATCTCTCTCACACATACATACAAATACATGCACACACGCTCTTTCTGTCTCCAGCCCCCTACTTCTCTTAATAGGGTAGTAACTTTCAGAAGTGAATAGGTTTATCAGAAGGATTCTTTCTAGCCCTGCCACAGTGCGTTGCAAGCAGGAATTTAGAGACAGGACCATGTCTTTTGACTTCTTGATAAATTCTTAGTTGTTATTATTCAGTTGAATCGCTTTTCTCATGGTTTTCTTGATTTATTTTATTTTTATCTGCTTTAAACCTAGGTTTCATGTCTTCACAGGCCTATTTTCGGACAGTGGAACTTGTTCAGGAGCCTATTCCTGGGTCACCAGGTCTGAGTTTCTACTTCAGAATCAATGGCCGACCCATTTTCATCAAGGGCTCAAATTGGATTCCAGCAGATTCTTTCCAGGACAGAGTGACCTATGACAAGTAAGCCACGTTTGATGTTCTCTTAGAATAAAGGGTCATCTTTTCCTCCTTGTGGTTCTCTATCAAAGGGTGGTGTTGAGGGCTGCGACTCCTTTGGCAGGACAAATTGTTGCGGGTCAGGGAGCTCAGATTAAGGGTTAATTATCACTGAAGGATTGGAAAGATGTTCAAGGTAGGGAGGTGCAACAGCTGCTGGGAAGGCTGTTTTTTACACAGGATACTGGCCTTTCTGTTATTTTTATTAAAGTACTTTTGTAAAAGCACTTTTTTACATGTACCACTCCATCTATTTTGGCAGAGTTAACAGTACCAAGTAACTTTTTCTAGACAAAAAACTGCTTTTTGAGATCCAGATATATAGGATTAGAAGGTATCAAAACAATCTGGCTTCTACCAGAGTTATAAAGATTGCCTGCTAATGATGAACTTTTTGTAGAAACTCCTAAGTAATACTCTTTCACAAAACTTATTTAAATCTTTTTTTTTGTATTTTACAGATTATGGCTACTCCTGAAGTCTGCAGCAGATGCTAACATGAATGCACTTCGGGTCTGGGGAGGAGGAGTATACGAGCAAGATGATTTTTATGATATTTGCGATGAACTAGGAATAATGGTAAAACAAAAAGACAAACCACATATTTGAAAATGGATAAGAACTTGCAAATTAAAGTCTACTCTAAATGAACAAAATAAGAGAATTAATGCTTAAGTTCTAGCCATCTTTCCAAAGAATGCATAGTAAATTACCAGCCTGATACATACATACGTATGTATATACTACATATATATAAATCCTTCTTAATTGTTGCTCATTAGTGAGGCTGTCTGTTGAAACTGGAAGTGATCTAGTGATATTTTGGAGTCTATTTTAGAACCCCAGTTTTATTTTCTCTTATAATTAAGGCTGTTCCTCACCTTTCCTCGCCACCCTTCCCAGCCCAGAGTCTTGCTTTCTCTTTCCCTTCCTTTTCTCTCTACTGTCGCTGCTTTTCCTGCTCTCTTACACTTCCCAAAATCAGAGCTAGAGGCTTGTGCCTTTAGCTCTTTCTCTTCCATCTCTTTTCAGACCAAAACTCTCATCTGCCTATATTGTACCTCTCTACAGTTCTGCATTTCCTACTCTCATGGAAAGGAATGAGAGGAAATAATGAACATCCAAGGGACTGGTACAAGTGATGTCACTTAATGCAGGATGTTGATGTTCACTGTGCTGATGAGCATGAAAGGAGAACTTTTGTGGATTATAGGCCTGGAGTAAGCAGCAAAAGGGACTTGAAATAGTTGTGAAACACTTAGTGCATGGGAGGAGGTTATTGATGAGCTCAACTAATATTTTTTGCACTGCAGCCGGACTGTGGAGCCTTTTGTTTGTGTTTAGTGCTTACTTGTGTGAGAATAGCCCTGCTGAAAAATCTGAGCACTTCAGTATGTGCCCCAGGTTGAGAGCAAAGGCCTTGGAATCTGACCTCAGTGAGGATTTAAGGTTTGCTCAATTTGACTTCTGTGCTTAAAGCTACCTCTCAGTTATCAAAACACCGAGGAAGGTACTCATGTTTTTCCCTGCTGGTGAAATGAATATTATTTCTTTAAAAAGTGTTTTTTCTTTTACAAGGGTAGTCAAGATAAATATTTAAATTTTACTCAAACTTTTTAAGAAAAAAAAGTTTAATTTGGCCATACACCAAGGTATTATCCGAAGGACAATAAATAGGATGAAATAGGGACTGGATGAGTGAAGGTTGAGATGCATCTGGTATTAAAATCCCAAGAAATGTTTATGGTCTTTATCTACAGCATATATAAAAAGGAAAACAGAATTGACACCTTGCTGCCTTCTGCTGGGTGTGCTTGGCAAAAAAAAATAAAATAAAAATAGTAGTTACATCTATTTTAGTCATCTGAATGAATGCCCTGATTTTCAGGGCTTCTGAGCACTTGCAGTTCTTTCATTTTTGACACCGTGCATCTAAGTAGGCCACGTAGATCTGTGCCTGGGCAGTGCTCAATACAAGATTTAGATCTTATTTAGCAGCCGGAATAGCAAGTAGATGCGGAAAATCAGACCCTTATTCTGGAGCGGAGCGGTGCTGGAGGCTTTGGGTTTTATTCCTTCTGATGGTCTTGCAAAGGCTTAAAAGAGCATTAGAGTCAAACTGTGTTTAAAGAAAAACAGTAACAGCTCACCGAGGGAAGTAGTGAAAGAAAGAGTTTAATTTGATACAGAGAGCTTTGACTCCACACAGTCACTGAAGAGTCACTGAAGGATTCTGAGTAGTTTTCAGCAGTAGCTTTGTTTTCTCTTCAAGTGTGGGACTGTAACAATTATGGATGCATTACATACACATGCCCTGTCTTCTTCCATATCTCCATTTTTTTTCCTGCAAGGAAATCATGACTGTATGAGGAGCTGAGCTGGATCTCTTCGCCATATATGTAGTATGTTGTTCAGAAAAGTGTAGCCCATTGGGAAGGACTCCCTCCTTTAGGTTAATGCACTCCTTCAAGAGATTTTTCCATTAACATTTGAGATAGACAGTCCAGAGTTAGGGCATTAAAAAGAAAAAAAAAAAAAGAAAAGAAAAAAAGAGGTAAAACAAGAAATCCTACCCATCCCATTGGGCTTCTTCCTTTCCACTTCTTTGTAATTCTCCTTCAAGGTACAAATGACGGAGTTCGTTGTTGAATTGAAAAGCTTGCTGTTTTCTAGCAAGGTCTACTTGATCTTTCTTTGAAGAGAAAGAGAAGCATGCTGTTAAAGTTTGTTTCTGCCCCTCTTACTGAGTAAGATTTGCTCTTTTTAAGATCAGTTTGTGCATTTGGTGTGCAAGTGTTCTGTTCAGGAGTACACTTGAAGCATGCATGATACCTCATCTGAAGAATTGCTCTCTTCTTTTAACAAGTAATGGGGATTTAATGTTACGTATGCAAAGCATTAAACACAAAATTGTTCTGTTCAGCTGGAGACTGCCCCATATTAATGTTTGAGCAATGCATGGGTTCTATTTATTCCACAGAAACCTATTGAAGTACATCTTACTGAGAAATGTTCTACCGCTCAGTGAAGGCTGTCAAGCTCTAGTTCCTAGGGGTAAATATTTTATAATTCTTTATGTTGAGGAAAAACACAGTGCAGTATGCACATGCTGAATGCCATAGGGGATGTGATTGTTTTGGTGATGCTTTCCAAAACTAACGAATGCAGCATTTCAGTTTAATTCTCTTTGATATAAATAACTTCTGTTTGAACAAAGTACTGTGTATCCAAATAAACATTTATTTTTTTCAAGTGTGGAAAATTATTTGCTAACAGATTTTTTTATTTTATTTCCTATTTCTCATAGATTTGGCAGGATTTTATGTTTGCATGTGCGCTGTATCCAACTGACCAGAATTACTTGGAATCAGTAAGAGCAGAAGTTTCTCATCAGGTATTTTGTCCATGTGATTTATTTCTCATAACTTGGTTTTGATTGAGTGACTGCGTAATTTGGCTTCCCAGAAATGTTTACTTGAAAGTTTTTGTTAATGTACATTTAGGTAGCTGGCAGAAAAAGTAATCTTGGTAAATCCTCTTTAACTTACTTGCAGGAGTAGTAAGTGAAGCAGAGGTCCAGGCCTTCCTCCTGTGCAAACTGCTCTCTTCTCAAGGATATTTAAGAGCATCCACTGAGAGAGTGAGCTCTCATGGTAGCAACGTGCCTTAGCACAGAATTTACCCTTCACATGTGGCTGAGTGGAAGCGGTTGGAGCTACATGTGTGTGTATAATGGATGTGTGTTGGCGTATTAAAGGTTTGTGCAAGCATACAAAAGTTTAAGCCTGATCTGGAGCTGGGGAAATAGTGAACAGTGTGGATAAAAACATGGGAGTGTAGACTCAGAATATGTAAAATATGCACATAGACTTGTAATTCAAGTAATAACAAGTGATTAATTTTTTTTTTATTACTTCTAAAATACATATTTTGCTTAACCTCTGAAACTGAATTGTATTTCAGGTAAGGCGGTTAAAATCCCATCCATCAATTATTTTGTGGAGTGGTAACAATGAAAATGAAGCAGCAATTGCAAGTGACTGGTTCTCCATACCACATGCTGACAGAGAAGTCTATATCAAAGATTACGTGCTGCTGTATGTGAAGAACATCCGAGAAATAGTTCTTGCTGTAAGTAATGCCAAGAAACCGGGGGGGAAATGTGGCTTGGCAAAAGATTTTAATACTTGCAATTTAAGCAATTTTTTTTTAACCCTCCTTGGAAATGAAAAACAACACATTGAGGGATTGTACTTTCCAAGCTTGTGTAAACAACTCTAAACTCAAGGGTCATCCACAAAACAAAAAAATGACTCTGTGTTAAAGAAGACCTGAAAATGTAGATAGTCTTGACTCTTTTTTCTTTCCTATTTTATTTGCTCCACAAATGCCTTCACTTGCAATAGACAAAAATCAGCTTGCCCATTAATTGATCTAGATAATCAATTTCCATTATCCTGATTTTATTGAAGCATACTGTATGATGGATTTAACAACCCTAAGCTTTTCAACTGCACTTGAAGAAATTAATGAAAATATTATTTGTCCAGTGTGCACTTCTAGTATTTGACTGAAGTGTTTGGCTTACGTATGTTAAACAAAAGCTACACCAAACATTGTCCTTTTCATGCTATTTGGTCTAACTACACAAAATGCTTGCAACATTTTACCATTCTTAGCCAAAAGGAGAGCTATGAATATCACTTGGGTTCAAGCACTGTTTATAAATCCCTACATATGCAACATCAATTTGGGACTTTTAAATCAATTACATATGCAAAAAAAAAAGTTAGTTAAAAGTAGATTCTACAACATAATGAACTGCAATACTTGCAAGGAGGAAGAAATAAAGCTACAAAAACTGTGCTGAGTAGTGCCAAATCACAGATTTCAGGTGCTTCTGGTTTGCATGCTCACAGTTTGTCTTATCTCAAATATTTTATTTTGCTTTCATATACTGTAAAAACATCATTAGTCTGTTTAAAACAAAACAAAACCACACATCACAAAAAACAATAAATTCATAGTACCTTTCTAATGGAAAGATGGAAATACGGGGAAATAATAAAAACAAGGGATGGGTTTGAAAGAACCTGCTGAAAAGGATCCTGCTCTACGAAGTTGTATACTCTAAGTGTTAGTGGTTTCTTAGAATCAAGGTGTTAATCAAGAATGGAGATGCCTGTATCTCAGGTAGTTTCTTTGCAGTGTGTGGCCTGTACAGGTATGCTGTGGTGTTTCTGTGCCTGGCTGCACAATTTGGATGGCCAGTGCATGTTTCACAAAGTGAGGTGTTATGGCTTGATACCGTTTTTCAGTTATAGTCCACTTGTGCATTGTTGCTGTCCAGCAGGGAGCCTCTTTTTTTTACGCCTATAGATTAACTGTTTTAAGTGCCAGAAAGAACCATGCAGTGATGTAATTTCAGGTCCTGTGTAATGCAAACCAGCTGAGGAAACCCTTAACTACTAGCAGAACTGAACTGTATCACTTAAAGACTTTGGGGAACCTAGGATATCCTGTAATAAATTGTTTCAGTTAATTGTCAATTACTCATATTCCAAAAAAAAAAAAAAAAAAAGTACCAGGGGGGTGAGGAGCAGGGCTACTCTTTCTTGAAATGAATTACATGTCTAAGTGCTGTGCTGTGTTGGAGCCAATTGCAGTATCTTGTGACTGGTAATTCAGGCCTCTGCCTCACCAGCAGAGGGATAAATGAATTATACCTGCAGAAGGATTCCTTCAGTACTTTGTAGGGTACTGAGGATACTGATAGAAGATTTATTATACCAAATCTGCTGAGGCTATAAATAAAGGCCACTCTGAATAATTTGAAATGTAACCCTTTATTTAGTGTCGTCTTCCTTGACATGCAGAGCTAGCCAAAATGACAATAACCTGCAATGCCACCATGCAGGCATTAGTAGCAGAATACCTTGAGTTTGTTGAGAGTAAATTTAGGTGATCCCTTAATAATAAAGGGGGAAAATCATGGCCTTGCTGCTGCAAAAACACTACAAAAGTAATGATTTTACATAAAGGAAAGAAGTCATAGCACTCAAATATTAATGTTCCTTGAGTTTATTTTTCATGAGATGCACTTTAAATAGGTTTCATTAAGAATTTAGAAGCATAGAAAGATAGAAAATCTCTTGATGTGAGGAGAAAATTCTTTAGAACAGCAGAGCAAGCAATATCATGCCTAACTGTATTCCAGGAACAGGAATAAGAAGCTAATTAAGCTAGTAAAGATGAGGAATGTCAGGACACAAAAAATAATGTTTCCTACATGGTGACTCAGACTTTTGGAAAAGGCATTTTCTTCCCCTGCATCCCCCTCCCTTTTCAAAATGTATTCCAGATATTTAGACAATAAAAGCCAATCACTTTATAAGGGGTTGCGGGTTGTTGTTTTTCTTCTCTGATCCCAGGAAGATAAGAGTCGTCCTTTTGTTGCATCCAGTCCTACCAATGGCGTGGAGTCAGTTAAAGAAGGCTGGATCTCCCAGAACCCTTATGATACCCATTATGGTGACACTCACTTTTACGACTACAGCAGTGACTGCTGGAACTGGACAGTGTATCCTAAAACTCGTTTTGCTTCAGAATATGGATTTCAGTCCTGGCCATCCTTCAGTACACTGGAAAAGGTAAGGCTGGGCTTCCAAACTTCATTGTTCACTCTGCTCTTATTTAGTGAGGGCAGTGGGTCTCTTCCCAATGAACTAGAGCATCACAACTGCTGCTGGATTAATGCAGTGTTAGGTCTGGTAAGTGGCAGGTGGGAGAGAAGTGCGTGGTGGTGAGGAGGAAGGGGATGAAACTGGACTGGATCCCTCCTCAGTGGTTAATATATTTGCCTTGATGTTTCAAGAGGAACCAACTTTAATACAATCAGTTGTTTTATTAGAGTTGCCGTTATAGGAACAACAAATAGTCATATTTTTTTCTTCTAATTATCTGGGTTTTAAAAATAACTTTTCCTTTCTTAACCAGTAAGCGACACTTTAATGAGCTCTTCAAATGGAGAAGCTTGGATTGATTGAAATGTTAAGGCACTGCTCGACCCTGGCTACTAGCTTAATTTCAGATTTGCTTGTTTTGTGGCTCTTTTCCCATTGGATGTGAACTATAAAAGATAAGCAATATTGTGACCTAGTAATAAAAAGTCAGGTGGCTGAACATGGTAGATGAGAGAATGTTACAAGACTATTAATTTTAATATCAATTCTATTTAATATATAGTAATGATTGCCTGGCATCTGTTTTTTGTGGCTGTATTGAAGGGTATGGGTCAATTAGACACAGAAGAAACCCAACCAGTGCTGAATTGTGCTGAACTCTAAAAATGATTTTTATTCGCTTTTACCTTTTTATTTACCTTTTATTTTTATTTACGTTTTTTATTCCTTTTTCAAGTTACTTGCTTATATGCAATACAGAAAGATAAAATTAAAAGGATTTGTTTTTGTCTCCTATTAAATCAAGATACTGTATATTCTATCTTATTTTGTAATTCAAGTAGAGATATCATTCTGTTTTCACATTTATTCAGGGAGAGATATATTTAATGATGATACCTGTGCATATGTCTAAAAGTTTAGAACATTCCTTTCAGTTTGCTGGACAAAAAATATTATTTGGGATATAATCAGTGCGATCATCCAAATTAATGAGAATGAAAATATTTCAATCTATCCAGACTAAAATGAACAAATTTAAATAAAAGATTTTATAGAGATGGTAATTACAATGAAAGCTTGACAGTCACAGCTGTATGACCTATACTGCATTGTTGTTGTCCTTAGTTGAAAACAAAATAATAAAAATTCACGATCATTTGTTTCCAGAGGCAGATTGCTATAGCAGGTTTTGAATGCATTTTATTAGAATTTATAGTCCTTCTAGCTTCTGATATTTATTAACTCTGGAAAGAATGTGGGTTCTTTCCTTCTAAGACACCAAACATGCCCAGATATATTTGAATAGAGTACATGCTTTCATCTTAATCTAGGGTGTTTCTGACTTGATACAAACCCATGGGAATCTTTGAGGTCCCTTTGTTGAACTCAACCAAAGAACAAATAAGCTTCATGCCAGTAAACTACGCATTGCTCTTGCAGGTTCATCAGCAGTGTCTGTTTTCATGCGTTTGTACAAAAGGGTGTTAGCAAAAGGTGTTACTTACTCAAAATTTCTGCGTGGTTGCAATATAAAAATGTATTACCAATGTTAAAGGTGTTGGGCAATGCCAGCAGAGTGTAATAGAAAACCTTTCCTGAATATCCTGTCAGTCATTAAATGCAAAATGTGAATTCAATGCATGTTTTCATTCAGATATTTTACTTTTGTGTTTTTTAAAAGGTTTCCTCCACTGAGGACTGGTCCTACACAAGCAATTTTTCTCTCCATCGACAGCACCATGAAAATGGCAATGACCAGATGCTTCAACAGATTGGGTATCATTTCAAGCTTCCCCAGACGACAGATCCCATAAAAAAGTTCAAAGATACGATCTACCTCACTCAGGTAACAGTGATATCTTCAATATAAGGAGCTGTTCATACTGGTTCCATTAGATACTATCAGTGTCTCAAATGGGACCATGGCATGGGGGTTGGAAGTAGGTGATCTTTAAGGTCCCTTCCAACCCAAGCCATTTTGTGGTTCTTTGATTTTGTTCTGTTATACGACTTTCAGTCACACAGAAACATTCTGCATTGAAGCATTGGAGAGTCCAGTTTAATTTGGAAGTAGCTTGTCTCTCATTTGTTGGAAAGACTGTAATTTTCATGAGAGAAGGGCTGGAATACTTCATGGGGAATTTCCCAGAAACGAGCTCAGTCAAGAGAGAGCCTGGCTGCATGTGCTACTTTGTTCCTTGTCCTCAGGAGGGCACATGCAGGGATATGTTGGACTTTTCTTGGAACGCAGTTCTTCCTGGGGCTACTCTGCTTTATTCCCTGTTGTAGACAGGGTATGTTTTGCTTTTCATGTGGCCCCAGTAGGCTTATTGTTTCCGATTTTGCCAGAAGAAATACATTAGCTTTTGAAACAAAATTATTTGTAGAGAATGCAGCTGTCTGTGAATGCGATCATTGGTAGCTTTTGTTTTGTTATGAACTCTAATATTTATATTTTAGAGAATCTACTTTGATTTTTTCAATTAAGTAGGTTATATGTTGCTCTTCATCTGAAGTAAGTTTGCCTCATGCTTACTTCTTTTTTCTTTGTGATTTTTATGTGACTAATAAATAATGTTAAGTAACTTTTCAATGTTGCTAAGCAAGATTAAAGTGCTATTAGTTTTTTGTTGTGTTCCAAGAATTTCAGAAACACTCTTGCTGGGAATAACTGCACATTCACTATGTTTTTGATGTTTGAGAGCTGCTGTCAGCAAGTTTTATATAAAAACAAAACAGCTGGGGAACTTTAAGCACTGATGACAGGAGAACAAGGATAGATGATGCTGTGAAATTGAAAGCAGGGGTAAACTTGCACAGTGAGGTCTTGACTCAGAATGCTATGAGAGTTTCTGCAGGGTTAAGTCTGTTGAGACCTCATTAACAGGCTAAACAATTTAAGAATACCAGAATGATGATAGCAAAACAGATAAGGAGAGTTAACTTGGCTCTAATAGTTAATTTAGAAGTGTTCTTTACCTTTGAGCTTTCCTAAAGAAGAACTTCTTCTCTTCATTTTGAGACCTCCTTTAATACTTCCTCAGCCTAGTAACATTCTTTGTGAAGAAAATAACTGCTTATTTGGCTTCTGTTGAGAACCTCGCCAATGCAAAATTACAGCAAATGTTTTATTAAAGATGAAGTGGGGAGGGAGGACAAGAATGTATGCTGGAACTGTGTATTGCGTGTGTTTGAAGTTGTGTGCCGTTGCTGTGACGCCTGTTTTACAAGTCAATATATACACATATGCTTTGAAAGCAAAGCACACTAAAAATAACTATGTTTTTTTTAATGTATTTCTTGACCAAGGTGATGCAGGCTCAGTGTACAAAGACAGAAACTGAATTCTATCGTTTTAGTCAAAGCGAAATAATCAACGGAGAAGGTCACACAATGGGTGCTCTGTATTGGCAACTCAATGACATCTGGCAAGCACCTTCGTGGGCTTCCTTGGGTAAGTTTTGCGACAGTCTGATAAAATGCACCAGCTGTCAGTCTTTGTTTTGCTCAACTGAAAATGTCAGAATAAGAAGCAAGGCTCTGCACTCTCTCTCGGGTCACTTTGCGCAATTTAAGCGTGTGTCTGGCCATTGTTGAGAAATGCTTTCCAGAAAAGTGTTTTACACAGGGTCATCCTAATAGTCTGTGGAAGAGGGTAATGAAAAAAGCAATTATTTTCCTTTGGAAGTTTTGCTCTTTAAGTTCAGATTTTGCAGCCAGCAACTCAAACAGTGTTTTAGAAAGGTTTAGTGTAGAGAAGTTAGAATTATATTTAATTCTTAATTCCTGAAAATATGTTTGTCATTAAGTGGTATTCTGGTTTCTCCAAAGAAAATAAGGAGATGATTGAAGAAGGATAAAGCTGTCTACTAGGAAGCAGCAATGGTTAAGCATGAGAGCACAGCCCCATTTTCCAGAGAAATTTTGTATTTATTTTTTGCTAAAATTCTTTTAAAATTGGAAATTTCTAAGAAATTTTATTTCCAGAAGTGCCTAGAAATCCCTGATTATAGTAGTTGGCTTAGTTATACTGGTGGACGTGAACACCTAGCCACCCTAAATGAGAATGGACAGAAAGACAGCTAGGGAGATAAGATAAGAAGGAGCAGCTATGCATAAAATTATGATTTCCGTAATAATCCCAACAAATTTGGTGACACTGTGTTCCCTGAGGTGTAAAACAATCAAAACAACTCCCTTCAGTGGCAGTAGCACGTTGTCCAAAACCTATGGAACTGTCTTCCTGTTCGAAGCAGGATGGGATTTATGATCTGATGGTGTCCTTAGCTGTATATTAAGTGGGTTGAAACTATCTTCTCCGTGCACAATTTGATTTTCACCAGAACTTTGTATGATACCTCTCACCCAGCATAGCTTCTGGGAAACTCTTTACAGGCAAGATGAGTAGCTGAGATTTGGTGTCTAACTTAGTGTCAGGTGAGGTGAATCACTCTTTGTAGCTAAATTATTTTGTTAATATGCTATTTAGCTAAACTACACGTGATATCTCCTTTTATTCTTTTTATATATATTATTTTCAGAACACCAAAATGGAGGAAGCAGATATATGAAGAGAGAACTTGCTTAGGCAATAAGAAATAGGAGAGGAATGTGTGGTATGAAGGAAGTGGCTGTGTTTCGTGTTTTGTACACTTTATCTGGAAGTCACTAAGAGTTAGTGTTAAGTTCTGGATCTTTCCTTATTACAAAATGCCATTTGGTCTTGTTTTAGAAACTTAGCTTGCCCCACCCTACCTGTCTTCCTTTTTAGCTCTCTGAAAGTCATTTGTCCTTCTCTCATTTTTTCTTCATTCATCCAAGCAAAACAGCGGGCACCAACAAAGGAGAACAAAGTAGTAGAAGTAACAGACTATTTTAGTTAAACATTAAGACAGTGGTCTGGCTATAATGGTCACGTTCCTGGACTTTCTGTTCTTGTACTTGTAGTCCAAATATCCCTATGTTTATTTTTATGATTCTAGCAGTTACTGACAATCTTGGGCTTTCAGTGCCTCAGAAGAAAAAGAGACTTGGAAAAATGCCTCTTTGTAAAGGCAGGTGTATTGATAGATGAAGTGATTGTGAAGACCATAAATATGTCTTCTTAAGTACAGTGCTGATGTCATTGTAGAAAATACATCAAATATTTGAATTATTCATATGTTGTTGAAGTTAGTTTGCAGAAAAGAAGCTGAGCAGAGATGCAGCTGTCCCTTTGTTTCCTTCTGTTCCCTCAGTGGAATGAGGAAAGGTTTAATATTCATTTAATTAGGCACTGTGGTAGAGGGATTTTTGAAATGCTAATGGCTGAAATTATGCAAAACTTCAGGGAAATTAGTTTTATTTGCACTTCAAAAACATGGTTCTGCATCTTGTTAGATGGCACAGTAGTATCACCAAAGCGCTGCTTATTTAAATCTGTTACTTCACAGGGATCCATGGAGGGGCTTGCATAATTTCCTGGACCAAGCGGAAGTGTTTCCTCATGAAACGGGGAGGGAAAAGGATAGGAAACACATCTCACTAACTTACCTTTAAAATGTTTGCTGGGAATTGAATGAAAAGACAGCACAGGACTTCTGCCTTTGGTTCAGAATGAAACATGTTTCACCACAACTGGATTTGGTTTGTTAGCAGCTGGTTGTGAAGCCAGTTGTGTTTTAGCCTCTGTTGTAGTGTGTTTTGGGAAGTGCTGCGACGCACGTGGCAATTTATCACCCTCCCACACAACGTCACCTCGAGGTGCCCCACTGCTTGTCATGAGATTCCCTAGAAGAGATAACTGGCTTTTATTGCAGGTTCAATATTCAAACCCCCGGTGAGCTGAAACCACAGGCTATTATAGAGAATAATAGATCTGAATTCATGAGGCTGATGCGAGGAAAGAGCTAGCAGCATGTTTCTCAGGTTGCATTTAATGATTTCAAGTGATTAATTTAAAATCCATGCCAGGGAGAAGAACAGTTTGTTCCCACTCCTGCTATGAGTGTAAAAGGCTTCGGGGAACAGCCAGAAAAGAGCGTACCAGGGTCTCTTTTCAAACCTAATTTTAGTTTCCTGCTCTGAAGTTTGTTATTACAAAGAATACAGACCCCATGTTATTATCAGGAAGAAAATGGGGAATGCGGATCTCTTCAATAATTTGTTTAAATGTGAGGGGAGGAGGAAACCACCTCAGGTCTGTTTCAAATAACTTGGGACTGTTGCTTTTGGGTATGCTGGCCTGTTACAGGAAAGTTTAAACCCAGAAATATCTCATGATAACTACTTGATCTCATTTCTTTCCATTTTAGGGGTGGGGAGAGTATTTTATGTGCAAATTGCCTAATTTTTAAATCAAGAAATATGACTGATCTTAAGGAAATGAAGGCAACAGATGAGCGGAAAGATGTGGCTTTTGTACCAAGTGAACTTTCGGTCCTCTGCGCTGACTGAAATTACTTGGACAATTCTGTTACCGAGGTCCTGCTGCTGGAGAAGTTATCTTTGGAAGTCCTTTCCTGTGTGAAACTGCTCCAGCAGTGGAGCTTTGTTCTTCAAAGGGGCTGTAGGCTTTTGGGGAAGGGAAATGCCAACCTTAAAAAGCCGGCTTCAGGTAAACAGGCGAGTGGTGTTGTAAACATCCCAGAACAATAGCTGTAGTAGTTGAAGCCTAGACTGAGTTTTGAAATGGTAAAAACTTCTAATCCTGTGGTTTCTTTGCTCTTGTTTACTGAGCTTTTTGTTTGGTTGTTTTTTCCTTGTGAAAGTGTATTGCCAAGTTTACTCTGAATGGTTTCCTCCACTGTGCAAGTTCTTTGAGGATCTCTGTATTTGCTGCATAGGGAGAAAAGCTGTCTTTCCTTCCAGCAGCTGTTGTGATTATGGAAACCAGTCAGAAATGAAGGCATGGGGAAAACCGAGGGTAGGACCCATTACAAGATAAACGGGACTTCACGCTACTCGAAGTAACAGAAACTGCTCTACTTCAATTGCATTGTTCATTTTTGTATTTAAGACAGTAAAGACTAGATTTTCATCATGTAAATAAAGCTGAGAAAAAAATTGAAGTCAGCAGGCCCTGAAACCTCAGCTCATATTGGGTGTCCTGTCTGCAGTCATGGTGGGCTCTGTCTGAGGCCTAGAGCGAGCAGCATCTATGGCCCTGACAACTCAAATTCCTGACAGTCTTGTGGCAGTCCTGAGGGCTTCAGAAAGTTCAGCCTCTCCCAAAGCCTGAGCTTGGGCACAGTGCTCGTTTCTCAAAGACTGTTTATAGTTTTCAGATCAGATACAGCCTTACGGTTTGGTGCTTCGAATAAGCCATCTCCAGTCCAAATTTCTCATCTTCTTAGGTTCTGTGGCCCCGAAAAATAACTGGTTAGTGCTCCCTGGTGTTTGGAGGAGTTGTCCTTTAGACCACCAGTGCTTTATACCAGAAGTTGTCCTTGGAACACAACAGCATGGCTTTGTTCTTGTGCTGAACAGCACCAACATGGGATATTCATCAGTTTAGCAAACTGTTTTGAAGAAACTCTGCAGCCTCTCCTGAAGTCTTCTTTCAGTCTTCATCTCTTCAGTTTGCTTCAGTACAGGTAGCTTGAATGCCAGCGCTGTTTTGTTGGCAGCAGTCTGATCTTTAGCCCAGTTCAATTTTGCACAGGTTGTCCAGGCAGACACAAGCTTTTCTTGTCTGTTCACCCATCTAGCTGTTTGCTAGTGAGCCTGCTTAACACGAGGTGATGTGCAGGGTGCTGAGCTGGAGCTAATGCGCTTTGTTCTCCATAAAGTTCATTCATGTCTGCGTGGAGCGCAGGCTGAGCATGTCCAGGTCTGCCTGGTGAAAGCCACAAACACACCCTGTAAAGACCTACATCACTCTGGATGTGAAGTCCTTAATTACGAGGTGTTTGTAAGTGCAGAGAGCGCTGTACGAGCACCAAAACAGCAAGGTAATTGGTTCCAACACAAGCGCGTTACTGGAAATCTTCTTCCAGCATCCCTGAACTCTAAACCTGTTGTGTAAAACAAAGAGCCAGAAACACAACTGAAGCTGGTATCTTAAGTTTTCTTTCCTCGTGAGGTTATGCAGCTGACTTGCTGCTTCTTTTTAATGATGTTTCAATGATGAGATAGCAGCCAAGCAGAGAGTGAAAGTGCTGACATTGGGTGCTAGGTGCAAAATGAAAAGAGAAAGGAATGGAAATGGTTCCTCTTTCAAAATGTCTGTATGGCAGTGTTGCATCTGGCAAGATTGCTTTTTTTTTTTTTTTTTTGGAAGAGCAGACGAGGTTTGATGCTTTTCCAGCTTGTTAATGACAGACTATCAAATTATTAAAAGTAATGAGGTACAGCTTCCCATTAAATAAGCAGAGCAAACTGTTTGGCATGTCTGCAACATGAGCTTAACTAAATCCCATACAGTAAGCGTTGTCTCTAGACTTCAGTAAATTCATTTTGCCTAACTTAGGAGTTGCCCTTGTTTTGAGAACTTAGGCTTCATTGCTCCTGATGTTCTAAGGCAGAACTGAAAGAAGAGAACTGATGAAAGGGGAGGAGAGATTAATCAGACTATTATCCGTTTCTTTACAGTGGTGGGAGTTGGTGGCAGTGCCACCAGTGCCTTTGTGTTTGTCCAGATGCTCTAACTGCTTGTTTGCCATGTGGTACGCTGTGTCAGTTCTGTTAATGTCACTTGTGTTGAAGTCTTCCTTTAATTGGATGACAGAATATCGGTGATAGGGCGGAAACTTAAAAAAATGTGACTTTTTGGTGAAGATCATAAAAAGCTTGGAAGAGCGTCAGATTCCTTCCAGAGGTGAGCCTTTTCTGGAAGGAAACAAGATTAACTTTGGTCGTTCTCGGCACCTGGTAGAGGTGAAAAAGTGTGGTGATGACGTGGTATTGTTATAGCAGAACTTGAGAGCACAGGAAGGGATCCTGTGCCAAGACAATGTTGGATTCATCAGAGTCTTTCTATGTTTTATCCCTTTCCAGAGTACGGTGGTAAGTGGAAGCTGCTTCATTATTTTGCCCAGCACTTCTTTGCCCCGCTGCTGCCTGTGGCCTATGAAGACAAAGGCGTGTTGTGCATCTACGGTGTCTCAGATCTTCACACGGACCACGAGCTGACTCTGAAGGTAAGGGACAGCCCTCCAACTGCCCTTATGTCCCTCCTTGTAGAACGTCAGCTACTGAATGAATGAAACTGAAATGAGCACATCTTCATATAGACAAACTCAGGGAGTCCATTCCCAACCACAATGGGATGCCATTCATGTCTGTAATATTCTTAGGGGCAATACTGCCCTTTGTTGTTACAGTACTGAGCACTGTTCCACAGAACAAGGAACTAAGTGCCTGTAGGTGTAGGCCTGAAGCTCACTATTCTGTTACGATCTTGTAGGGATTTATGGTTAAATAAACCAGGTCTGTAAAATGGTACCTCATTACTTCATCTGTTCCTTGGGTGTTAGAACTAGGCTGATGAGCTAAAGCAGGGGAAAAAAGGATCCCACCTTCATTCGACAGCGCTTAAACTACACTGCTTTGGGAAAATAACTATATATTATTTTTTTTTTGGTATGTGTGAAATACCAAGAAAACATCTAGGTGTGCTTCAACTGCAGGGTCACCTGTGCAATATCACCATTTTACAGTTGATTCCTTTACTGTGTTTTCCAACACTGCTATAGAAAGTGGTAGGTTTTCTGAGATAGTATTTGGGCTGCTGAGTTGCCTTGTAGAACACAGTTACTCTTTTCAGTTTCCTAAGTTTTATTGCTGTTAATTATATGCAAACCAGACTCCAAGTGAATTCTGTTGCCATTATGTATTGCAAGATACAGTTCTGACATAAAGAGCTTCCCATGTGAAAAAGCTAAGGATAGAAAAAGAGCCCTAGAGATAAGGAGTGACTCACTAGTTGGTTCAGAACTAATATTCTGAGTATGTCTATTCCTATTTCACTGCTCTGTCTGGTAGGTTGTGATGAATTTTCAGATTTATAAGTTTAGTAGGTTTTGTTTGTTTTCAATATATATATATATATATATATTTATTTTTTTTTTTTAATCAGCTCATATGTCTGTTCTGGAGAGGATTTTGGCAACTGACAGCCTCCAGTATGGAAAATGGTTGTCATTTCTGGATCGTCAGTTTTTAGATTAGGATTGCAATTAATGGAATTGTTCATTTCTGGTCTGAGTTATTGTCACAGACTTAAATTAAAATTTTCAGATAAAATCAGAAAATGCATTGGTAGTAGGCTAGTTCCAGTGAATATTGCATTTAGCACTTCAAGAAATTTTGGAACTTCAAACTTTTGAGTCAAACTTTGGAGTCAAGATATGTTTCTGACTGCAGAACCCTGTTCAGGTCCAAAACCAACCTAAAATATTTAAAGAGAGAATTCTGTCATTCTCATTAAGTGCCTGTCTTCCAAATTATGCATTTTGAAATGTAAGGGTGTATTCATAATGCATGTGTGATCTCTGGGTATGTATATTTTACTGTCTTAATATAACTTCTAAAGTCCCTTTTAAGATGATGCAGCAGGCTTCTGTTTAACAGTGATTGTGCAGAAGCCCTAGATTACCCAGTTGGGTTACATCAAATAACACGGAGCAATTTCAAGAAAATCCTTTGTTTCACTTTTTTAATCAGGCAGAGGAGGAAAAAGAGCCAAGTAATTCCATTTCCCAGCACACCCTTGAGAGGAATTGTCAATGCCCTCCTCTCAAGGAGCCTGGAGAAAAACAAAAAGCCTTGCAGATCAGAAAGAGTAGCAGACCCAGGTTGTTTGAAACAGACTTAGTTTTATATAACAATCTAATTATTATTCAGTATTGATTGTTTAAACCTTTGTAAAGTTTCTTTCTATTAGAGTTGAAAATTGGCTGGTACTGTCAGGAGAGCATCTCTTCCTATGACTGATGGGAAACCTAGTGTGCTGGGTTGTTTTCACAGATGTAATTTCTCTTCTGCTAAGCTTTGTGCTCTCTCAACATGCCCGATAGGTCACCGTGCACTCATGGAGTTCTCTGGAGCCGGTATGCACCCTTGCCAAAGACGGCGTGACTGTTAGAGCACAAAGTGCTGTCCCCATCTACAAGGAGTCCATAAACGACTTGCTGGAAAGATGCAGAAATTGCACCAGGAAAAGCTGCGTTGTTACTTTTTATCTTGTGGGAGAAGGTGGGCTCCGGAGCCCCACAAATCACCACTTCCTCTCGTCCCTGAAGGATGCTGTCGGATTGGAAAAGGCGCAACTTAGTGTAAGCATCAGTCATGTTCAATTACAGCATTTGGTTCTGCTAGTCTCAGTATTTTGAGTTGCTTGCCTGCTGCGCGTTCAGTGCCTGCTTCCACTCAACGTTCTGTCTCTCTAGCTGTGGCAAGTTTAGATTCCATGTAGAGGAGTTCTAAATGGTGCTGTTTTTTTCCCCTCTGTGCCATGATATGCATATCTGAGTAACACTTCTTTAGTGTACAAAGTTTTTTTGTTTGTTTTTATTTAAATAATGAAGTCTCCCTTTCACTTGTTTTCCCTCTTTCACCTTACTGCTGCAGCATTGCTCCCTTCATTCTTTTTGTCTCTAGGCAGCAAATAGCATTGTAACAAGTGCTTTTGGTTTGCAGACAGCAGCACAGGTCAGTACTAGGTATGTGGAGTATTGTCAACGGTATTTTTTCTTGAAGTGCTCAGACTCTGAGATCAGTGTGCCATTGCTAACATGCAATATTGCATGCTCATTTCCTCCTGCAAATCCCTGCCCTCCAGCGAGGGGGTTCTGATTTGCATAATAGTGATTATTTCATAATATCTGTGAAGTGTGGCAGTCCTCTGAACAGGCACAAAAAGCATCAGAGTGTTGCATAACATTCACTTACTCCATTTGCTGCTTTTCCCTAGATTTCTTCCATTTCTAGCAAGCCTGCTCTATGTATGTGTACAGACACATTTGGTTAAGCTTCACTTTTTGTTTGTAAATCTTACTGCAAAATTCTTAATCAGCAGAGTGGCCGGATGGCGACCTGTGCCTTCTCACATGAGGTTTCCAAACTGCAGCTTTGCTTTTTAGAGCTAAACTAAACAAGGGGGGAATAGAGGTCTTTAATCTCTTTAAATCTGGACCAGCATAATTGCTTTACAAAAAGAAAATGGGCTAGATTTTCCCCTCTTATCTCTTTCACGGCAGCACGGCTTGCCTCCTCCGTATACAAAGGAAAGAAATCAGCTTGTTTTTTATTTTTTTTCAGCTGGTGGCACAATCTGGAGTCTGAGTCATGCGGGTTTTTTTTGTGGATGACATCACCAATAATAAAAGCTCTGCAACTGGAGCACCGTTGGGAGATCTCTCTCCTTTTTCCCATGGCTGTGTTGTCTCTGCAGTAGTAACTAATAAGGGTAGCTAGCAAGGATAAATGCAGAGTAGTTATTTTAAGAGCATATGCAGCTGTGATTTAAAAAATAATTCTGTTTTGTGAGAAGCTGGCACTTCTATACATAGTTACTAACAATCTAACTAGACTTTCAAATATATTCCTCATCCAAGTGCTACTTTTCACAGTATTCCTTTAGTGTTTTTTCAGAAAGCACAAAATGCAAAGCACATGTATTTTTTTCTGAAAAATTAATAGCATTGTTTTTCTTTCAAGCAGGTTGTGTTTTCTGCTCTTGTTTGCTTTCTACATGTAGTCACCGAGTATTTGAAAATGATGTAGCATAATGTTTAATGATGGGGAATGGAGACTGCTCCTTGAAAATGCATCCTGGTCGTGCTTTTAAACCTCAGAGAGATTAACTACTCGTAGAACTTAAAGCATTAAGCCTTGTCCTGGTATTTTACATCATATCTACCTTCTAAACGCAGCATAAAGCTTTCGCTGCCCTGTTCCATTAAGATGAGGTGACTGCCTCTGTTAGTTTTATCATCTTTTGCATCTATGTGCTTCTGTTACCGATGTAATCACAAAGACCAACTACTTCAGAGCGTGAATTTATAGGTTATGGGTGAAGTATGTTGGTAAAAGGGCAAACCTCTATCACTGCAGTAAGTATAGGATACAAGTACTAGGTACAAATCAGATTACCATGTATTTGGTGATTTTCAAAAGAAAATAGTGAAGTGATAACAGTCCATGGCATTTTTTCACTATCTCTAGTATTCTGTGGGAAGGCTATAACCAATGTTTGCAGTTTTTGCATGATTCTTATATATTAAACCTGTTGGCTTGACTTGTTGTTCCAGAACATATTTTAATAAGAGAACTAGAAGAGAAAAATAATTTTGATAAATTGTGTTTTTTCACAGTCTTTTTACTGACAGAATATCCTTTCCCATTTTGAGAGTAACTGGTTGTTCTTACTTAATATGTGTGTGTATATAAAAATCTATACATATTTCATTTTTTCTTTCTTCCAGGCTGCTGTATCCCAAAAAGATGACGTTTATGTATTTGATCTCCAGACAACTGCAGTTGCTCCTTTTGTGACTCTGGATGTAGGGAGTATAAAAGGCAGATTTAGTGACAACGGTTTCCTCATGATTGAAAAGAAGAAAGTGGTTGTGTTTTATCCTTGGGAGCCTACCAGTGCTGAAGAGCTAGAAAAGTCGCTCACCTTGACATCTCTGATGGACGTTGCCTGAGGATTTCTTTCTAGTGTGAAAGAAAGAAGTGAAACAGGAAGAGGAAAAACTCAGAAGAATTTGACTGAAGTAGAAGTGTGGTGTATGAGATGAGCTGACTGGAGAATATATTGTCCATTCCTGTCCTGTGTGAATTTTAACTGCTGGTTCAATGTAAAGATACCAACAACAAAGCTTGCTTATAATATATATGATGCATTGAAAGTGAGGCTTTGTCAGGTAACTGGAAAAATGTGTCCCACATAAAATGGGTGGGGTCAGTTGATGCAAGAGAGCTGGCTTGAGTCCTCCAATTCACTTGAGAAGGATCACAGGGTTGTGGATATCTCATAAGTAAGAGGGAGGACAAATATGTACCTCCACACCCTGTTTGTAAAACCCCATATTTTTTCCTGGATAATGTGGTGTGAGACGTGTCTGGCTGTAGGAAAAGGGAGAGGAGAAGAGTTGGCCAAAGGTGCAAGGAGAAGGGAGGCGGTGGAGAGAAGAAATGGTCATGTGTGAGGATCACAGAATTATAAACGGTTCCCTTTTCTCTACAAGAGGCACAGGGCCTCCTCTCCTTCCAGAGGGGTTGGCTCAGTTTCATTTATCAAGCAAATTGTGTCATAATTAGGTTTTATGTTTTGGTTTGTGTCTTTTTGACCTCTTGTGTGTGTGTTACCTGTGAAACGTGACATGGACATCATCAAAGGGAAACCTGAGTATCTTAAACATCTCAGTGTGTGGGTTCCCTGTAGAAGACAGCGTTTACTCATGATGAGATCTGGTGGCACATTATGCTCCTTAGGCCACGCAGAGTAACGGTGCTTCACCTTGTACTCTGTTTTTGAACACGTTGTTTTTAAAATGTTTTGGTTTCCTGTGGAAATGTCTCACTTGGGCGTTTGATAGAAAGAAAATGTGCTTCAGAGTAGGGGGCTGCAGCAGTCTGCGGAGCCAAAAGCTGGAGATTTGGCCGTCACGAAGCCCAGGCCATGGAGCTGTGCCACAGGCAGGTTGCTAAACATTGATCCTGTGTGTCTGAGGAGGTTTGAAACGCAGCTGGGATCTTGCTGGGGTTCCACGGGGCACCTGCCACAGTACAGCCACATTTTCCTGCACAGCACCGAGCAGAATCAGCACGTCAGAGCAGAAAGTGTTTGACCGAATTGTGTTGGGGACAGTTTTTCACCACCTTCGCAGTGAAAGCACCATGTGGATGGTGTGTGCTGCTGGTGCTGGGGTCTGGAGCACGTGTGGGGAGGGTGTGTGTGTCCCATTTGCCGGTTAGTCCGAAAAGCTGAAATGAAGGGCTGCTTTGTTGCAGTGATTGCAGTTTTAATGGCAAACGGATGAGCACGTTGACTGATGCTCGGTGATCTGCGGCTGTTGTTGAATGGTTCATTAACCAAAACTGACCTAGTCCTCAGCAAGAGGAAAAACTTGGCCATAAAAGGGAAACGATGAACGGAAGCTCTTACAAATGCTTTTGCAGGTAATCAGAACAGCTAAGGAGAGCTTATCTGATTAAAGAGTTGTTCTAGTTAAAAGAAGACACAAAAGTAATCAAAATATGCATATGTGTATGTGCCAGTATTTATAGAGTATGTAAAATAAATAGGAAAAATGATAGCCATGAGTAAAACCGAACAGTTAGAAAATGCACACAGTACTTAAGAGTTACCCAAGAGACATCTTGGGCCAACAATATAAGAAAAATACGGGATTGGTTCAGTGTCCTGGGATCAAGTGGGATCCGAACAGCAGCGGAGTCTGGATAAGGCAAGGATGGAAGAAAGCAACTGCTGTGCAGAAAATTCAGAATAAATATTATTAATAAATATTGCTGCAGCGTATCAGGTTGGTCAATGTCTTTGTCTTGCATTGAGGTAGAAATGTCTCCAGGAAATCTAGCTGGAGTTTGAAAATGACACTTGATAGTGTCAAACAAATAAAACTGACAGAATTACTTCAAAGGATATTGGAAGGACTATCTTAAGACCAATGATATTTGTTCTGAGTGCATCTTGGAATATAAATGAAGTTTTGGAGTCATAGTAGAGATCTTTCAGATCTGTAGAAGCCATCAACCAGGAATTTGGATAGCTGTGAACTTGTTTAACCTGCCGTGAACTGCAGGTAAAATCATGAAAGAATATGACGTGGTTCTTCAGCACTGAATGAAGTGGCCGTGCAACCCGTGCCCATCAGCAATGGTATGCAGCAGAGCGTTCTTACCTAAGATGCTTTTTGATATTTTTTTTCTACTTACTGTATTGGCATAAAAAGGTTAAGAGAAATTTTTAATTATTATTTTTGAAGGTCAGAGGCTCTTTAAAGCTTATGCCCATTCCTTCTCACTAGAAAATTTGAATTCAGACTGTAATCAAAGATTTGTGATTGCTCAAGCCAAATTCCTGGTCTGAAAGCAGAATTAATGGGAGAGATTCCCTTCCATCATTGTCTTAATATCCTTAATATATTCCTTCGGTTTAACGGTGTAGCAGCAGGTTTGTGTTTACAGGTGCTATTTCCTTCCTCCCCAGCACAGCAGTGGCTGTAACATCTGCCTTTGTTGTCCATTTCCCCTTAGTACTTTTGCTGTTCCATACTGTGACTTAATACATTAATTACGTACTTAATTACATTGTTCTGCCTTTGTCTCAGGTCAGGGCAAAGACAGGAATGCAACAATGAGGAAATCTTCAGAGAATCTCAGCTGCGCTTGTATGGCCAGGTGGGGATCATCCGCAGGAGGACTGGGAAATGGGTCTGGTAAGTGCCATGGTGCTTGTCCTCAGTGTCCTTAAAGTGCTGGTGGCAACAGTAGAGGGGAATAGCCTCATCAGTGTTCTTTGGAAGTGCAGTCTCATGATTCTTTGTTCAAGGGGTTGCTGGGTCAGCTTGTGCTGATGGCTTTTGCTAATGGGCAGAGGGGTGGAAGCTTTTTGCCCACCGGGCTCCCTCTGGGCTGTTCTCCACGAATGACAAAAGCAGCAGTCAGAGTTCCCTTCAGGAGGAACAAATACCCTTCCACAACAGAATTTGAGACAGGTTTTGGTAGAAAGCTGTATGATGCTGATTAGTTCGTTGTCCCCAAGCTGGTCTCTGGTACTGATTTTGCTCCGAACCCATTCAGGACCTGCAGAAATGGTCTGTCTGATGCTCAGAGAGCTGCAGCTCTCTGTGTACCAGGATTTAAGCACCCAGCAGGCTCCAGCTCACTTCCCCAACAGCTGTAAAAGAGCAGCGGTGTGAGCCAGCCCCCAGGTGGTTTCCTGTGAAAGAACTCCTGGAGAGCTGGGTCTCCTGCCAGGAGCTGTTCCGTGTTGGTGTCAGGGCAGGAGCAGCTTAAGTGGGGCATCAGACTACTTCATAACCCTAAATACAGAAAAGCATCTCCTGGGATTAACTTGTGCTGTTTTTGCTTGTAGCAGCAGGAATCTTCTGAATCCAGCAAAAATGTGGACACAGCCTTTGTTGGTCACTCCAGAACTGCTCTACTTCAACAAGAGTGTGCTCCAGAAGAGCTGGAAGCTGTTGGGTGAGTGTTGACCATTGCATCTTGAGCTAATGAATAGTCGTCATTGTTCCTGTCACTCCAAGGGAGGGAGGGTTGCTCTTTTTCCTTAAACACAGATAAACAGCACCTCTTTGGCCCAGAGAAGGGAGAAAAGATGCTTCCTATACCGCTACATGCAAGTAAGATCCTCTCCACAGTCTACAGAATCTCTGAATGCCTCTAACTTTCCACTATCACATTTAGTTTTCAAGTGTCTAAATACATCATAAGATGACACTGGAAACTTACAGCTGCGGCAATGACTCTAAAAAATAAAGGTCAGTTGAACTTTCTGAATAGTCCTTTTTACGCCAAACGTAGAGATGTGTAGAGTTCTGTTATTTTTGCTCCGTTCCACAAGTTTCTGGTGTCTGTTACTGTAGTGCAGTAGCAAAATAATGTAGCAGATCCCGATTACCACAACTGCAGATTGTTTAGAACTCTTTCAGATTCTGATCCTCACTGTAATTTATGTATACGTTAATAATAAACTTAATTGAGGATGCCCAAAGGTTCCATCTCCCTATGGACCAGGAGAAAAAGCTTAATTAAGTACCTTTCTTTTTTTGGTATTGATCCCTTAGAGCATTGCAAGCATTTCCAGATCAGTATCTGCATTCTCTGCCAAGGTGTGACTGGCACTCAGAGGGACAAAACTGCCATGCAGGCTTCTTAGGATCTGGTTGAAGTTGTTGGTTGATGCATTTTGGACGTATCTCCAGTGTTTTATTTGCTAATGCAAGTGCACAGCAGGCTTCCTGCACAGTGGTGTTAGAAGAGAGCGCTGTGGTGCGGGCTGGCTTTCCATAGCCCAGAACCTCTTGTTCCTCAGAGGTACGGTGGAGTAGATAGGGACAATACCTAGGCCTGCGGGGTGGAGTGAGGTCCACACTTCAGCTTACTGTGCTGAGTGAGGCAGGTTTCTGTATAACCCAGTTCTAGACAGAAGCACTCGGGCAGTGAGCTCCTGCAGGCCTGTTTTTTTTGGTTCATTCTGTCACGCTTGGCAAACAGGAGTAGGACTTCTTTCTGCTCCAGATGTAAGGATAAATCTGTGTCTGAGGGGAGCTAATGAGGCATATCAGTCTCTTGTAGTAGTTACTCGTTAAGAAGAACACAGCAGCATTATATCTGTCTGTTAAGACTTGTCTGCCCTGCTTGTACTTTGTCTTGCAGAGCGCGGTTCCTCTGTGCGCCTGCTTCTTCCTCACCGCTGCGAGGAGGCAGCAGCGTGCTCTGGCACTCCCAGCAGCACAAGGCAGTGTGCCCCGTACAGCCTGACCACCTACTGCCAGGGATAAAAGGTAAGGCAGAAAGCACAAAGCTGCGTGTTTGAGCATTTTAACTGAGCTGCTTGAGGTAAACAGCGGGCTCTCTGCTGAGTTCCCTCTGCCAGACTGGAACGACACAAAAAGACACAAATGTGTCTCCTACTGGGTGTCGGGACACTCTGTGTGCCCTGGGCTTGCTGGTGGGTTCTGCCTCCTGCTCTTGCCTACTCTTGACAAACGGCATGGCTGCAGCATACGCATAAAGTGCCTCAGGTTAAAGGAGATGGGAAAAGCTGGTGTGTTACCTGACCTTACTCTGTCACATAGAAGGTTTAGTGTTCCTGTTTGAGTTAGTGAGAATGATTTTAAATTAATATTTTTCTATTGCTAAACCAAAACAAAAAAGTCTGAAGCCTGTTTTGTTAAATAGACTGAAACAGAGTTGCTTCAAAGGGACTGCAAGGAAAGAAGCTGGCATGCCACTTACAGTATGTGAATGCAGGGGGCCTCAGACAGCTCTCCTGCTGTTCGTTGCATGATCACTCACCTGATGAGTAACAGTTACGCACATTTGGCCATGAAGTATGTAAGAAAATACAGACCCAAGCATCTTCTGCTGGTTTGAAAGCAGAGCAGGGCCAGAAGTACGGCAAAAGGTGCTCATCAACAGACAGCTTGCCCTGGTGACCTGCAAGATTGTAGAAACCTTGATGGAAGTCTCTGCCACCCCCCTGGGCTGTGCTGGAAATGATGTGACAGTAGAAGGTACGTTGACGCAGAAACTCCGATAGGGCTGAAAAAGCTTTTCCAGCCCCAGGACATGAGATCTTTTACTGTTTCTGCATTAAAAAAAGTAGTTGCAACAGACAACTACATTCATTGAACAAAACTCCACCCACCTATGACACTGCATCTGTAGGTTATACAGACGACAATGGAAAGAAAGCATGGCATTTCTGCTGTTCTGCATCCTGTTTCTCTGGACGTAATTCAGCTGAATATGAAATTATTTCACAAGATTTTTTTTTCTCTGACTGTGGCTTAATTCATTATAGCAAATACTGATAAAAAAAAAAGTAAAAATTCTCAAGGTTTATTTTGATTACTTTTCTCAGGAACTACACCAGGTTACTGAAGACTGCTGTGAACCAAGAACACCCCTGTCAGAGCTCCACCTCTGTGTCAAGACAGCAGACTACAAGTAAGTGGTACGGTGTTAACGGTGCTTTGCAGTCTCATAATGAAATCTGATGCCTGTTCTGTATGCTTAGTAGGGCCAACATCTGTAAGCATTACTCACCACCTCACTCACCGCAATTACATGAAACAAAAAGAAATACTGCTCAGAAACAGTCATAGAAGAGTTCTTAGATAGCCCAAGGAAGAACCATCTCTATGGTTTCGTTGAGATGCTCCAAGGTTGGTTTCAGTATAAATGGCTCTGTGCTGCCAAAATTACGCAAAGAGATCTAACCAAGAACATGAACCAAAGACTTCGTTCCAAAGCACAGCTGCTCAGCAGTAGCTGATGCTCCTGGTCTCACCCTGTAAAAGATTCTCAAGCTTGAAGGCAAGTGGCTTTCTACCCTTAATTTATTTTAGGTACTGTGAAATCAGCTTATTTTTGTATCAATTCCTAAAACTGAAATGCTAAATCTTCAGTAACTCTATTTGAAAGATGTAAAAATGACAGCAAGTGTAGACAAGGGATTTCATTTTGGGTTTTTATTATAAAAGTAAAATAAAAATAAGCTTTTAAAAAGCACACTTTTTTTTTTTTGAAAGGAACTGATATAAAAAAACTATTTACAAGTAGGAAAATGCCAAACTTGATTTTTTTTTTTTGAATAAGAGGCACAAAAGTTAAGTTTAAATACATTATTTGAACTATACAAGATTCTTTGCTTTAGGATTCTCTTTTCTCTCTGAGTTGTCATTGCTGCAATTGAAGTCATGATTTTTCTTAGCCAGTCATTCTATGAGTTTTTTTCAGACAAGTGTGCTGCAAAAATTATGAAGGGAGCAGCTAGAAACTATCCTTTGATTGCTCTGTGTGCCTTACCTCTTTGTATTAAGTGAGCTGCTATTACGCATTAACAAGGAGTGACTTTCATCTATAAAAGAAAATCCTCACATGCCAGGAGAGCTCCGTCAGTCGTTCAGTGTCTGGTCCTGTGCATTGATGTGGCAGTAGAGCCCTGGTTCTGGTACGTGGCTTGTTAAGTGGATAAAATTAAATGCACTTGAGGAAGGAGGCAACGGCCAGGTGTTGCACGCTGAAGTTCCTATTGGTTCAGGTTCGTGTGTGGTTCCTCCAGAGTGTTTTTGGTTGTGAATTTACTTCCCTCTGACCAGGATGATGCCAGTGTAATTCTAAACGTCACGTGTGTTCCTGTATCTGCATGTTGCTAATTGAGTATTGCTAGTTAGCTATATAATTGCTTTGCACTGAGCCTTCATGTCCATAGCTGAGGTTGATTTTGCTGAGTGTTATTGAAGACTTGCTGTTCAGAGAGTCTGAGTAAGTAAAGCTCAGTTTGCGGAAGGAGGTCTCCACACCACTGTCACATGTGCTTTCGTTGTCTTGAAATTTGCTATTATAAACTTCCCCTGAAAGAAAGAGAGACGGGAAATGCATTATGGTTTGCTCTGCTTCAGCAATGTCCTGAAAAAACAGGAATACAACCCACTAGGTTAAAGCTCTTGTATAGGACAATAACTGTAGCTTTAGATATTGCAATGGGAAAAGCTGTGCTAGATGTTTTTAGTTGACCAGAGCATCTGATCAGCAGCCGCAGTCATTTGTGCAAGATCCCCAAAAGGAGTGTCTGACTGCAAGAGAGCCGTATTCAAGCTGAAGGTGTGATGAGGTCTCGGTATGACGTGAACAGTGGTCACCATATTACAGAGTTCAGTAGTATTTTTCAAAACAGCTGTTTAAAAAGAAATAATTACATAATGCAATCCATTCATGTTGCAAAGCAGCAGAACCCCTCTTTAAGGGGTTAAAGAGGCTAAGGCGTTAAATTAAGCTAAAGAGGCAAATATGTACAAGCACAGTTTTGAAAGGTATGAACGCTCATTCCATGACTGAACAAACACTGTTCTATAAAGGGTAAGGTTAGACGAGGATGGAGTTACTGTGTTTGTTTGCATCAAGAGGAAACAAATGTTTTCATTACTTAACATGGCCAGGCAGGGGGGAATAAAATACGGTTTAGAGCTCTTGATGTTTTGCTGTCAGTTTTACCTGTGTCTCTCTTTGCAAAGGTGGGCGGAGATGATGAAAGAGCTTCTACTGTGTTGTCCTCCTGGTGAGGCTGCCTTTGCGAGATGGATTGTGCATTCTGAATGATTTCAATGGCTTCCGTGTGACCCATCTGTCTCAAAGCAGCACTCAGCTCTTCAATTGTACCACCAGAAACCTAAGAGAGAAGACGACAGCAGATGCTCAGCACCACCCAGCCTAGCTAAAACCCAGGGGCTGCACTGTTGCAACGTGCGGGAGGATGAGGCTCAGCACACAGCGGTATGTTCCTTAATACCTGTAACAGCCACATTACCTCATAGTTATCTAGCAGAGTTCTTGAGGGGGAAGGGCACAACCTGAAGGCGTTACAAAGAATGCCAAGACCCAGCTTTTGTGCGAGAGTAAACCAGTTTTTGCTTGGATCCTGTACTTCCAGTACTTTGCAAAGCTGCATCTTGACGCTTTCATTCAGCTCTCTTACATGTCCTGGGGAACAGAGAAATTATTTATTATTTATACAAATCATGCACCAGTTCATTTCTAAGCAGAAACAAAGCCAAATTAAAGAGCATCTATTTTAGTGTCCGTTGGTGTTTACTAATATATTGGTGTAGTCTTGAAAATTAACCTTGTAACCTTGTGTCCTTGTGACCTACCTCTTCACAGAATTATGCTTAGTCTAAGGATGTGTGTGTGGGGAAGGGTGTCACTCCTTCTGCCTCCCCAGCTTGCTCACAAGGAATGGTGGGGTTATTTCTTCTGCAAATATGCTTTCAGTGTAACTGTTAACAATATCCCTCTAGTAATTAAGTTATCTTTACAGATGATACCTTGTGTCAGTAAGTCCTCCGAAACTGCTGCTGCTGGTTTGTAAGGTTTGTCATTTAATATGTCGTATACCTAAGAGAATACATTAAAGTCAGTATTTAGCAAAACCTGGTTATTTGTCCATTATCTTGACAAGTCAGAGTATTGTTTATACAATCCTGTTCAACAAAAGTGGGGCTTTCTTCCAATACAATTCCAGTATTATTTCATTTTTTATTTTTTTATTTTCATTTTTATTATTTTCATAATTTTTTTTTTGTGTCTCACTAAGTTTATTTTTGATGTCAGTTCAGGTGCTCCAGTAGTATGTAAACATTTGTGACTGTGGAAGAAATTAAAGGAACTGGGGGGGAGAGCTGAACCATCATCTAATATTTAAAAAAAGCAAAACAAAACAACAGAGGGAAGATCACATACCTCACAATTGGCTGCCATATCCAGTGGTGTTGTCCCAGGTACTATTCCTTCATCATCGTCATCATCTTTCATATCCTCTAGATCAAACAGTGGCTCAAAGTTCTCTATGTGAGGATCTGCACCTGGAAAACAAGAGTGCAGGAAACTCCTAAAAAAATGCTTCAATACTTAAAATACATATTTTAGGTTTCAAATTGCAAATCTGCTAATTTAGCTACTCAAGCTAAACACAGTTTAAGTCAGCAAACAATGTTTTCAATCAGCTAAAGTTAAATACTGTCACGTCCCTGTAAAAATGCTACTCTCTGTTATAGATAGGAAAAAAAAAAATGCAAGCAGCATGTTAAGGCCCAAAGAAGGATTTTGATTATATAAACTGACTTTCAGTCCTGCTCTTGGCTCACGGGACCGTGTACATCCTGAAGCAGTGTTGTGGTGCTTCTTTTTGTAGTGTCAGAGAAAAGTATGATTATTATTAAAAATATTAATAAATATTCAAAATAACTCTACCACAGTGATATGAAATAGGAGACACTAACAAACTTATGTTTCAGCAATCTCTTTCTCTGTCTTTAAAGCAGTCCAGCCCTTATCCCAACTGTGTAACAAGGTCTCTGCTTCTTCAGATAGGAAAAAAAATACACAAGACATGCTTGAAAGCTTTCTAGAGTGCATGGGAGGTGTTTTACCATGACTAACTAATTTGCCTTTTTTAGCCATTAGATGGTGCTAAAGAGTAGCAGAGCACCTGAAAGGAGGACTTTCCCAGGGAGAAGCAAACCTATCTTTAACATCTGTCTTGTGCTCTGACCTGTTCTTTTCCGTGTGCAGCCTCCTACCCTGAACTGCCACGGTTAAAGAAAATGCTCCCGCAAATATCTGATTCCATACCTGCTGCTTTGAGAACTGCTGCCAATTTTGTAGAGCCCCTTCCAGCTGCTATGTGAAGAGGTGTTGTCCCATCATATGTAGTGCTGTTCACATCTACATCAGTCTAAGTTGGTGTTGCAAGAGAAAAAGAAAAGTGCTATTCATTTATACCATACAGTTGCAGAGACTCGTGTCTCCATAAACATTGCTACTGTGCAAATAAGCACCATTCCACGTCTGTTTGCATAAAAACTCTAATCATTGTCTGAAAAGAATGAATTAGAAAGTAACTACAACTCTACACACATGAATAGATGGTGAACTAGAACTCCAGAACTAGGGCGGGAGGCACAGTGTATCGACCCAAACAAGTCAGGTAGATAAAATTCAAAAGCCACTTTGCATCCCGTAATAATAATTAGATAATAAAACTATTTATTATCTGATTACCCGCAGCATTTGGAGTGCACTGAACTCTGCCTTCCTGCTGCCCTTCAGGAGATCAGACAGGCTGGTAGCAGCACATCTGTGCAGATACCCAGGGCAGCTACCACGGTGGGTGTGCACAATTAAGCACACTAAGATCAAGGTGTTAAAGAGCTGAGACAAATATTTATGGATACACACAGCTATCTCTCTGTGCACATCTGCATACACATTCCACCTGGCAAAGCTAAGTGAGTCACTTGTTCCCAAGTGGGTTTGTGGGCTGCTGGGGTTACGCAGTGCAAATTAAACATGGCACATGCAGTCAGGTCAGGGTCACAAACTGCATTCCTCACCTTATGCAAAAGGTTCACCGGCAGTGCTCAACAAGTAATAGTAACATTAGCAATAATTTTGCCATTGTCCCAGTTTAGGCACACAAGGCAATAAACAGAAAAAAGCATTACTTCCGTTCCACTGAAGCACTGGTGTATTTTTGAGACTTAAAATACGTAAGTGAAAAGACCTGAGAGAATTCTGCACTCACCTCAAGCAACAGGTAGCCCGCCAAGGGGATGTTTTCTAGTTCAACAGCTAAATGCAATGCAGTCCGTCCAGATTTTTGTTCCTGAGCGTTGACATTAACTCCAGCAGCGATCAGTTGTTTGAGGCAGGACATGCTGTTTGCCATCACCACCATGTGGATTGCACAGAGACCTGCACAACACAAAGCCCATTCATCGTGTGCATTAATATTTGAAAAGTACAGATGTGTCAGAATTATCAGATTTTAAGTGGTTGCATACCTTAAGAGTCTGTAAAATGACCACGAGTTACTGTAGTTACCTGAGCACAAGTGACTTACTTTGCTTGTCTATGTACTAAAGATGGCGTTAATAAAAATGTTCTTTGTGCATAAACTGGAACTGGTTGTGTTGCTGGTGGTGACTCAATGCCATACACACAAAAAAAAGCAAATTGGAAGGTGGAACAGAAAGAGGGGAACTAAAGAGCTCACCTAGACCATCTTTTTGCCTTAAAGGAGATGAAATCCCTTCTAGAAACATTCTGCCAAATAACTGATGCTTCTGTAAGGTCAGACAGCCCTATAACCTCAAAATCAACTGTGGTGGCTCAAAAAGAATAATAAAGCCTTATATATATATTTATATAAATATATTTTTTAAAGTAAAAATAAATGCATAATCCTTCTGAGGAACTTAACACAGGTTTTTAAATCACATAATGACACTCTAAGTCAGACATTTTACCATCTAGTGCAAGAGTACTAATTTCAGATGACCTGTACCATTGAAAAGTGGGAGACTTGGGTCTCTGTGGGTATTTTATAAGCTCTAATTCTGCGTAGTCAAAAAGTGCCAAATGTGAAACTTGACACTAGTCCAGCAATGATTTTTGAAGGGATTTCATTCACTAGCAAGGAGGAACCACTTCTTTTTTTTTGAGGGGGGGGGTGGAGGGTGGGGGTGGGAAGAGGATGTTTAAGCAGTGCTTATATATGGCAAGCCAGAAGGAACACAGTGCTTGAAATTCTGTGAGATTAAAATATCTACAGTAACAAAAAGTTCAAATCCATACTGTGTAATACGGACGTTACCAATCATTACGTGCCATATAACCAGAAAACCTACACATCTATGTTCTCTCAACATCTATGTTGTGTGCACAAAGGGGGAAGGTACGATTTTCAAGCACTGTTCTCAGAAATGGTGGTGTGCTCGTCTAGTAGGTGAGTGTAAAACACAGCTGTCATCCTTCCCTACCTTCACCATTGAAAAGGTCGACCATCGAAGGTATCTTCTTATGCTTGAGGAGTAGACTCAAAATCCTGTCGTCTCCTTCAGCAGCAGCTAAATGTAGGGCAGAATTACCGTGGCGATCCAGAAGGCTGACATCTGCTCCAGCCCTCAGCAAGTCCTCCACCACCTCTGCCTGCTTTGTGATTACTGCCAGGTGCAGGGGGGTCTGGAAGTGACAGAAGTGAGCCATGAGAAGATGAGCAGCAGCCACAACACTGACCAGAGATCCCTTAACCCAACAAAAGCTCCTTGTGTGAGATGTTACTCCACTTGAAAGCTCACGCAGGTGAAAAGTTTGCAGGCATGTACTTTTTTTTTCTACTGCACACTACAGATAGGGTTTCTATTTGAAATGAAAGCCACCTTGCTGCCATCAGCACTCAGACTTTGGGAGGAAGAAAGACATCGCCTACTCTCTAAGACCAGGGGACTGACCTGGCCATTTAGGAGTTGCAGTGCAAGGGACTTGGGGAAGTGTCCCAGGGATAATCCCTGTACCCAGGTGCTGTACCCCTGCTTCCAGCAGCCCCATAGCCAAGCTCCACAGAAGGAACACACATGCTTTATAGAACCTCTTGAAGTCTGCCTTTCTCACTAAACCATACTCTAATTTTGTTCCTAAAAAACAGGTTCTAAAACACAGGTTTTTCCTTACCGCTTAAAATGACTCTAGACAGAAAGTCTTGCTGTTCTGTGTGCTTGTCAAAGTGCAGATTACACAGCATCTTGCCTAGCTAGCTGATTCTATTTGCAGGTTTTCCATTTTTGCACAAAGACACCTGCAGCACTGAGAGGATCTCAGGCTGCGAGGTCTCAAGTATTTCCAAATGTTGACTGTATGCTGCATTCTTGACCATCTTGCCAGTAAACAGCATCATGGCTAACACTGTCAAAGATGCATTTAACAGTAAGGCATTCCTGTGAGGTTTGGGAAATCATAATCCTAACGCTAATATCATCTGAAAAAATGCACGGGATTCCATCTCTGTCCTATTATTCTGACATTAACAGATGCCTAATAAAAAGGACTAATTCCAGCTCCGTAAAAGAAGCTTATGTTTGTTAACAGAATCTTCAACATATTTGCAATGAATTCCTGAATTTACAGGATACGTGTAGGATTCATCTTTCAGAATATCTATAGAGAAGAAAAATCCTGACCTAAACCTATATTTCCTCCCATCACTGGCCTAAGGTTTAAGTAGAAATAGAACAGCTGTTGAGGTCCTGGCAGTTAGATTTATTTCTTGCATGGAGTACAGCTTTGCTTCCTATTTCTGTTAAACAGAGGGCACACAGAATTCAATCGAGAATCTTCTTGCTTTCATTGCCTTCCGTATTTCAAACTTCCTTTATGTGAACATAAAAATGAAATGTGAAAGAGAACAAAAAAAGTCAAAATAAACCCTCTGGGATTATCTGCGTAGCATAAAGTCCTGGCTTTGCCATTTACAGCTTAAAGCTGAACAGAAGGAAACGGCACAAATGTCAAGAGTGCTGCCATGCAAAGTCCAGCTGGCTCCCTTTGGGACAACTGAATGGTGCACACACTTGAAAAGAGTTTCTTTTACAGGCAGGATTCCACAGCTCTTTTTAAAGCCCATCTGAGTTACAATACAAAAAGCTCAGACTGTGTCGTAGATCAAGTTGAGAGAAAACTGTGCCAGGCTGCTAAGAGTTCTTTTCCTACTAGGTAAAAGACACGGGGATGTTTTTCTTTGTTTTCCGATACACTGTGAACCAAGAAATGAAAAGGAAATGTTGGTGCTCATATGATGGGCACAGGTACCACCCAGGCTATGGGAAAGGCAGAGTTTGTTACAGCTTTCACAGCAACTGTCAACTCATCCTGAGTTATCCTACATTAAAAAGTTTAAAAGAGCCCAGAGATGGCTGTAATCCATACCGCTGGTTTAATCACAGACAAGCCAAATAATGAAGACATGGACTGCAGGATTTAGTAGTTGGGGTCTGTTTACAATAAACACATGGAGATGTTTCTCTCAACGTCAAGGGGAGTTATGAATTAAAACAGTGAAAACAAGCTCTTGTTCTTCCACCACCTTACAACATGTCACTACGTTCCCCTGTGAATTTCTCAGCTGTTTGGCATTACAGTCTGACCTGGGCTCACTCCAATGAACAGAAGAAAAATAAGACAGCAAGTAGCACAATTTTTGCTGGCAGAACAATCAACGTCACCTATCCCACCACAACAGCGTACCTGATAAAGGTCGTTCCTCATGTTGATAATGTCGTTATAATTCAAATCTGGAATCACGTGCAAGAGGTTTTTAACCAGTTCCGTATGAAGGTGGATAATTGCTAAATGAAGGACGCTGGAACAAAACAAAAACATTGTTTTCAGATTATTTTCAGATATTTAACAGATTATTTGAGTATTTTCAAATGTATTACATAAAGTCTAAGATTTTGTTGTACATCTGATTGTATTCTGATAGAAACATTTGACTAGTAGAAGCTGTGAATCCAGCACTAAAAAGCAGCACTTAAAACAAATCCCAACATTAAAAAAGGCTAATCAGAAGATAGCTGTGTTTAACCCTTCAATCACAAAAGCAGAATCAGGTTGGATTTTGCTGGTCCTGAGTATGACTTAACTACTAGCCTAATAAGTAAAATCTTTTTATCATGTAAGAATTGTCTCAGAACTTGTTTGAAATCCCCAGATTTTTTGCCTTTTTTTTTTCTTCATGTTTTGAACTACACAGCGCATGAACATCTCTTACTGTCAAAACCTTCCTCCAGAATTTCCACAAGTCTCTACCACCCAAGCAGATTTTCCCTTGGGGGTTTCCCCAGCTCTGTGGGTTTTTCTTTTCTTCCTTTTCAAACAGAAAAATGACTAGGGCCTCGGGCCCGGTGACTAACAGCCACAGGATTTGCAGCAGTGGCCAGAGATGTCATGCTGAAGGAAAAAACTGTTTTAGGACGTGAGTTACTCTGCATAGCAAGGCTCCACTTCTGCTGGGCTGACGCAGCAGCCTTCCCTGTGCTCTGCTCCAGAGCCAGCTCCAGCCAGAGTGGCTGGCCTTGAAAAACTGTCAGGAGAAAAGCACGTGAATCTCATAGTGAATCTCATTGCCCCTCTCCACAGGAGCTTGATATGTCTTGTTTCCTTGAGATGTCATTTCAAAGCCATGCCCTTTGTTTTGGCACATACCTTAGCAAGCTCTCCCTTGGCTGATGTGGCCAGCCTCTAGACTCTTTAGCATACTGCTGGAGGCACACAACATCAGCACAGGACATCTCACCTTAGAAACAATTTGTTCTTCTATTGCCTTTAATTCTCTTTCCTGTAGCAAATATTTTAATTTAGCCCCGTGGAGGCAAAGTGTTGTAATGCCCTCGGACTTCACGAGATCAGTTGTAGTGGTAAGAATGCAGTAACAGTGGGTGAGTGCAGCTGCGTGCTCACTGCAAATATATGCTAATCACAGGCTAATGTATTTTGTTTCAAAGCCATAAAACACAACACAGGGTCCCAATGAAGGTATTTTCATTCCCTCAAGACTACTCTGATGAAAGATCAGCAAAACAGTTGTCAGCAACATTTCTTTAATGGCTTAAGCAAAAAATTTATAGTCTTTGCCACAAAATTTTAATGACTAAAATGAATGTTTGGCAGAACTGATTTATGAAATTTGGCTTTTTTTTTTTTTAAACAGCTCCTGTGAGAGAGCTGCAAAGCAGTCACCAAAACTTTGTTCTGTTAAATAGCTGCAGATTAATGCATATGTATTACATGCTCATAGACTAAAATCCTTCCCAGGAGAAAGGCCACATGAGCTTGAGCCTCACACACTTGCAGGTACATCTTGAAACTATTTACCATCACAATTAAGTACTTTGACTTTGTTGAAATGCCCTGCAAATCCAAATCTGGGTAGCACTTTACTGATGTTTAAATGTAGGTCCTGCTTGCTATGACTGAGATCAATACTTCTTCCCCTCCAAAAAACAAACAAACAAAAACCCAACAACAAACACAGGCAGAAGCTGTATTGTCCCAAGTGCTAGCAGGCTTTATTGCTAGCACCTGCCTCATCTGTACTGCGGCTTTCCTCAAAGCAGACATTGGGTTGCCAATTGGGAAGCAAAGCAAGGAGCTAGGTGTGATTTTGCAGTATTTATGTTATTTATCAGTAATCTGAGGCCCGTTTTCACTGAAAGCAGAGTGAAAGTAGTAGCCTCTCACTGCGTAATCAAACAGTAGGGCAGGCCTGTTTCAGCCACTTGTAATTTTCCATCTAGTTAGAGACCTTCAGGCTTGCATGGCTTCTACTGTACAAAATACTGCAATTTAAGGAAACATGAAAGATTGCACAGGGGCTGCCCAAAGCCTACCAGCTAAAACAGTGACAATGTGAAAATGTCACTTGCTTATCCAAGAGAGGTTATCTTTGTTTGTCTTCAGAATCACTTCAATTTAATTTGCTTTTAAATAACGACTAATAATCAGTTCCTTGCTGTATTTCAGTTTGAGTCCCATAGAATGTGCATAGCTGTAGAGCAGCAAAATGGATTTCTACTCCAGCTCATGTTATCGAAGAACTGGTCAGGAAATATTAGCAGCAAAGCACCCCCCGAACATCTACACAATCTCGTGGAAGACAAGAGTACACTATAGATAAGAGCAATAACACAAAGAGCCCTCTGGGAAGACACTGGTGTCAGTGGGAGAAAAGCAGCAAGGAGCTGTTACTTCTACGTCTCCTAGCACATCTGCAACTTAAAATTCCCTATGAAGAGTTAAGGGTTTGCATGGAATAAAAAGCAGGCCACTCTCCTTCAGCACAAAGCTGATGATCCCCATCAGCTGCGTCTCATGATGCGAGCACAGCACTTCACACTGCGATGACTGGATGTAAAAGGAAGGCAGGCCAACTCACAGCATCCTTGACACACCCTCACACACAGGTTATTTTCTGAGGGGTACTGGATGAACAAACTTTGAGATGGAAGCCACTTTTTTGCAAAAGCAGCACAAATTTCTAAGTTGCACCTGTACCTCTCCCAAACAGCAGAAGGGGAATGATGTTCATTTGATTAGTGGTGCTGTAATCCAGGAGATGGGACAAACTGACAGCCATCGAAGAGGTGACTTTCAAGCCAGCAAGCAAAGGGCCTTGCCAGCAATGACTTACTTGTCTCCGTTATCATCCTGGACAACGGTGAGATGGCGCTGAACAGCCAACAGCATCTTCACATCTCCAGTTACAGCGTAGTCAAAGAGAGCATTGCAATGGCGCTTGGCAAGCTGCATCGCCTTCTCCAGGAAGGGACCATCTGCAAGGCAAAGTTTGGTCTCCATCAGCTCGGTTGTCTTCCCTGCAGCACCTCCCTCTTTTGGCAGGGGTTTGTGCTGCCACAGAAATACAAAGTGCAAACCAGAAGCATTATTTGCTGATTAACTGAGACAGGTTGTTAATTACTGCTGAGAGGAAAGGACAGAGGGAATGAGTCCCTGGGAAGGAAAAGGAGGTGCACTCTGAGCATTCAGGCAGTAGGAACCCTGGGAATGGTGAAACTCTGGAAGCCACCTTTAGTTTGAGTGGCACTGAATTCATGCCGTTTACATGTGTTTGTGTGCAATGAAACAAGAGAAGCAGAAACTTGGATCTTAGATATAAGCAACAGCTAAGGACTCTTGTCCACAGAACACTGAAAAGGTCACCCTAGCTGCTCTGCCAATACCTCTGTGGTTCTGTATTGGCAAGAAACTAGCGAAAATGAAACAGATGAACTTTCAAACCACAGTTGTCATTCTGGGAAGTAGTATCATCCGAAACCAGCCTGTATTATCAACAGTTTCATGTTTCTGTAAAACCATGTAAGGTTCGAAATCACTAACAGCAAACAACTAAAACAGATGTTGTCATTTAAAGCACACGTAGGGAGGGAATACCCAGGATTTCCAGCTGCACATAACCAGGGATTTAGTCTCAGACGTATATCCCTGGTGAACATGAACACATCATTTCTGTGAGCCCACAGCTTACTCAGCTATCCATGAAGCTTATTGTTCTGGCCCACAGATCACTGCAGTTCCTATGCTATGTGCTTAGACTGATATATTGTTATTTGCTGGTTACCTCTTAACACTAAGAAATGGGATTAAATAGATATTATGTTCACAACATATCCAAGGTAAAGGGTGTTGAGGAATTTTGTCTTTTCTCATAGAATATGCATGTCCAAAAAATTGGATGCTGAACCTCTGCTTTCCCATGGCAAGCACACAGGAAAAAATACCCTTCAAAATACCAGAAGATAGCATCTTTCAGTCTAAAAACTACGATGTTCTAACCTGCAGCAGCCATTTCATGGAGCCTGTTCTTCTGCACCTATTCTTCACGTAATCTGGAAACTGAAATTGTCTCCTTTCATGCAATTACAATAGATAAGGAAAAGAAACAGCCAGCTGCCTGCCTACAATGTACATTACTCAGTAACAACAATACAGGTTTCTCCTTGGCGACTCTTAAAGTGAAATTATTTTACTTCACATATCAGCCAAAGATTTTGCTCTTTGAGTCAGTCACAGGATTCATCACAACCAGAACCACAAGCAGCAAGTTCTTCACCTTTTCTCTAGAGCACCATCCGCTCCTCAGACCACAAGAGGCTACACCTTGAAGGTTTTTACAAATACAACCTATCTACTACACAGCTCTGGTTTCCCAAGCCACGATCTGCAGGGCTGTTAATAGCAAGTGTCACAGAGGACTGATACCCAAAAGACAACATGCTCTCTTCCCTGACCAAGAACAACATGCTCTCTTCCCTGACCAAGAACAGAACAGAAGTGGTCTAGATCACATTGCACTTGCTGAAAGCAAACAAAAAAAAAATAATCCTTATCTCTCAGTTCCTACCACTACCATGTCTCTAGTTCAATTGTTGTTGTTTTCTTTTTTTAATGTGATGAGAAGCATGGTTACTCAAGACCTTTAAAAAAGTGATTAGCAACTCTTTAGAAAAAAATAGCCTGTAGACTTGCAGGAAAAGGAAGTCTTGCTGCCTGTGAAAGGGAGATTTGTAGTTTTCACTTATTTAAAATCTACTTCTAAACCATTCTTACTATCTACTCCTGCCTTCCTCCCCTTTTGTTCGCTGGTTTGATGCATAAAAGGTTTGCTTCCAAACTATTATTTTACTGTGTACTCGTTGCATAGAAACAAATAAGGTTTACATTTTAAATTCAAACCTTTCATGGTACTTCACATGCAATTTAACAGCAGAATTACAAGGAAGAACTACACAAAAATCACACAGACATTCTTTATACTCATCCATTAAAGCCTATCAAATATCAAAAGCCAAGTCAACCAGTGAATAGTATTCCAAGTACTGCCACTGTTTTCAGTGAACCTCAGACAGGTTTATTACAATGCAGTGTTAAATGTGCCCAGCTGGCTAAGCTACCTCATCTCATGTATTTATTTGTTCACTTACCCTGCCACCTGCAATCTGCTTCGTTTACTTCACCTCTGCAGGATGAAGCATCCTCCTCCTTCTCCTCATTTACACCAGAGGTTCTGCACTCATTCGTCTCCATAGTTTCCATTTTCACATCATGTTCCGTGTTGCATTTGTCACTTGGTTTATCAAACCTCTTCCTATCTTTTTCAGCTGTGCAATTTGACAGTCCTGCAAACAGAAATTAATACCATTAGTGTTCAATACTCCTGCTTTTTTGTGCAAATGAAAGCTCAACTAGCCACAAACAAACCCTGAAGAACTGTGCAGAAAATTTACTTTCATATGGGTGTTACCATTAAACACTCATGAATCATAATACTCCAGATGCCAACTGACAGGGATGAATGGAGCAATGTAACTTGCTCTAAAGTGATTATGTCTTTGCCAGCCTCTGCTTTACAGGTAAATTTTTATATACCAACAACAGGAATACCTCTTCTTTGAAAGTACAACAAATCGAAGTCTGAAGTATTCCCAGGAAATCTACCAGAATAATCAGATACACTTTTGCCTTTCTGACAGCAAATTCATCTCTCAGAATTCAGAAATAACTACAGAATATTCAACAAGTAGATTTCATGTGGGTCTATTTTAGGAAGACAGGGATGTGCTTATTAATAACTTAACCTTTCCATTGATTCTTATGCTATTTCTTCTGGCTACTGTGTAGCACCAGACTCTGGCAACAAAGGAAGATACCTTTTATCTGGTCTAATACTTTGGTCACACCCTAGTCAGCACATTCAAGCAAGAGAAAGGGCTGTTGATTGAAGCATACACAAAATATATAAAGCATGCTGAGGGTTTTTGGTGACTGCTTCTCAGGGGTTAGCAGTAAAAAGGAAAATGCACACAGTGTTTATGGTGGACTTGGACACAACTGAAAAGAAGCAGAGCAATATAACGTATACAAGCCTCTGTGCTACCAGAGGTTCTAGGAGTGGCTCCAGGGAAAAAGCTAACCTTCCACAGCACACTTAAGTGAAACCTGCATCACAGCACACTGTTAAACATGCATAGCCTCAGCTCATACTGTAAAAGAAAAAGACAGTCAAACTCAATTAAACTGTTGCAAGAATGACATCTTTACCGTTGCCATGTTTCATTCCAGCATTGGACTTTGTTGTGCCAGGGTGGAAATGCATCCCTCCAAAAGCTGAGTAACCGTATGAAGGGTAACTGAACCCTAAAGAAAGGAAAAAGATTAAGAATTAACAGAATGACACCCTGAAACAATGAAAATGCAATCTAGAAGAGCACTGAGAGTAAAGAGATGAAATTTTTTCTACACATTTTGTGGTTTATTCCATCCACTTCAAACAAATTTTACAAACTGAAGGTGCACTCTGCCACCCCCCTTCAAAAACCCAAAGAAATTCTAGATGGCTGACTAGTGATTCTCAGTCCCCAAATCCGTAAGACCTCACCCATGTAATATCACTAGTACAATGCATTTAAAACTCAACTGAAACCTCGCAAGTTGTCTCCATGCTTGTAAATCACCGTGATTACAACAGATTTGTATTTGGTGTTACATTGTACGTGTGCTGCTAGCAATGCATGTCATGATTTGAAAACTACTGCTCTACACCCACCCTTCTCTGAAAAAAGGGCTACTTGTAGTTCAGATGGCATTTGCTGATCATTTGCTCATCAGTGCTCTGCTGCAAGAAATCAAAGCATTTCTCTTATATCCTGCATCTCAGATATGCTCAGGTTTCAATAGATAGAGCACAGCAAGAAAATTACTATAAAGAATCTCGAATTTTGTAATAATGCTTTGCAGTAACAGGGTTAATTTGCTAAATTCCTCTAGGAATTACTCCATTATACCAGGTATAAAGATAGGAGAGTCAGATCTCATCTCACTAGAAGTAGATGAATTCCTCATTTCATTTTTATAATCAAAATAATTATCTGCAGGCTCTCAAAGCAGAACCCCTGTCCCTCTTCCCCCCCAAACAGCTGTCTTACCAGAGCCTGCCCCGCTGCCTCCCCCGCCATACATGCCACCTCCTCCTGCGCCGCTGCCTCCGCCGTAGCCATCTGAGAAGTTTGGCATGAGCTTCTGTCGTTTTCTTTGCACTTCTTCTTTATCTGCGTTTCAGGTGAGAAGGAACAGATGGAAAAAGGAGTCATGCTTAGTAGTGGCCATGCACAGAAAAGGATGAGTATTCACAAGTTACTAGTAAAAATTACTAGTTTATAAGGGAAAATGAGGAGTGCTGTAGAAGAATAAACTCACTTCTAGCCCCAAACAGAACAATCTTGTACATAATGGAGCAGTGAGAATCAAGCTATCGCCAAGTTCCCAGCCAGACTGACAGCATCATTCAGGCCCGCATGGCCTCTGCTGTTCTATCAGGTGCCTCATGCCCAGACTGGGAGGGACACGTGCAGAAATGTCCTGGGAGGCTCAGAGCTTCCTTCAACAGCAGCTCCTGTCCAGTGGCCTCCAAATTCTTCAATGTCTAAGTGAAGTCATAAATCAGCACAAGTGCCTTGAACCAAATACTTGCTCAAGAAAATTCATCTTTGGGGAATACAGGCACAGGTTCCTCCACTAAACAAATCCACTTCAGAAACAGACACTTATAAAAAAGGGGTCAGCAAATCACAAGACACTGATCTCCAACAGCTCAGAGCACCTGCAGTGCCCCTTAAACTTTTGTTTAAGGTTAAGGATGGTGAGAAATGTTGAAAAGAACGTTTGCTTGAAATGATTTACTTAAATTAACAGAAAGACCAACAGAATAAAGACAGCTTATTTTCAGGCAGGATATAATACTGTCAAACCATGCGGAGCAGAAGTAGGCAAAAAAAAATAAGAATTTTATCATGTAAGTAAAAAATAATCCTTAGACCTACTGGAAAGCAAAACACAAAGGTTTAGAAGAAGTATCCCAGTGACTGAGAAAGTGAAAATGGCACGACAAAAACTATCTGTACAGGGATACAAAGATTACAAGGTTAAAACCCACTAAAACTGTTAAGAAAAGAACATACAAACCACCTTCAATAAACGATCTATTAGTTTTCAACAAACATACGACAAAAAGAAATTACATGCACAGCCACATCAGTCAGTGCATCAAACTGGACAGCTGACTATATGGAACAGTACACTGAAGAGTAGAAGTGCATTATTTCCAGGCATACATGATCTGTAAGTACATATGCATGCACGCACCAGGCATACTCACACTGACGAGGAGAGAAAACTCTAGAGAGCAATCTAGTCAGAGAAACAAACAAAAAATCCACATACACATGTCTAAGTTCATTTGAACACTTGCAACAGGGGAAAAATACAGACCCTAAATGGTAATTTTATGATAAGATTGTATAGGGCATCCTAAAATGCACATAATGCTGAATTAATTTTACTTGAGAGGTTCATAAAAAAAAGTTTGCTTCACATTTGGCAACTTTGTTCTGCAGTTAGACATTTCATCTCCATAAAACTTGGGCAAGGGATTCCTTAAACCATTACTGATACAAGATCTTCTAGCTACTCTGGAAGATTTTGAAAAGGCATGCTTTCTGCTATTTTGTTATAATAAGTGTAAAATAGATTCAGCTGTACAACTCCCACCTCCCCTCTCCTCAGCTTAGTCCCTTAGCACTGATGCACACATATTTCAGAGTTTGATGGGGTACTGATTTCAGCATGGCTCCAAATGAGGTACTGCAAACTTGCAAGAGTAGGACTTAGCAGCACAAACTGCAGGCAGGTTAACCATTAAGGAGGTAGACTATCAGTGCAACAAAACACTAATTCTGACTGGGACCTCAAGGTATTTCCGTATCTTTAACATTATTAATATTTAAAAACATACTGATGCTGTCTTTCACGTCAAACTCATTTGAAACGTAGAAGAGTTGAATGGGCACAGACTTGCTGGTTAGACTTCTCACTAACAACTCAGGAAGCAGGTCTGATGCCAGCTGTTCTGCCTCAGCTAGCTAACTAACATTTTACCCTAAGGGGTTGAAACAGCACTTTCCCTACTCTTTCAAAAAGGGTCTCGGGTTCATTAGGCAGTATAGGCAATTGGAAAATTCAAAAACATCAGAGAACTTGTGAGGCATGATGGTGAAAGAAGAGAACTGGAAAAAATATACTTTTTCCACCAGATACCAACCAGTCTTCAGTTTAAGGTTTCAACTGAAAGTACTGACAGCAAGATGTCCTCAAATATTATTTTGCAGAAACTCAGAGAAGAGAGTGCCATCTACTGTATGAACAGGCATATAGGAAACTCACCCAGAGTAAGGCTCAGTAGAAAGACACAGATTTACTGCTTACCAGTCCAACAACAACAGAAACCAATAAGCCATAACAGAAGTAACAGTTTTCCTATTAGCTCTGCACAAAACAAGGCGGCAAATATCCTCTTTTATAAAAATAGTAACTACAAAAAATGTTTCACTCAACACATGTCCTATCCTATTAACAGTATTCCTAGGGACCTTGCAGTTTCTGCTTCTGGGATACAAAGTGGGTTTAATGAATTACCTTTGATTTCCGGATAGTAAAGAAAGGGCTTTGGTTCACTTGTTTCCAGATCAGATTTCCGACGCAGTTGTACAAAAACAGAGGCTGGCTTTGTGATGTTGACATCTCGATACTTGGGTGTTTTAAACACAATAGCAAACTGTGAAGGAAACAATGATAAGTGCGTTTGTCACGGACAGTGGTTTTTGGCAACTGCATGTACATTTGTGTTATTTTTGTGGGAGTTGGTTCATTACTAGGGAGTCAAAAATTCTTTGCGAAAGGCTGCTGCCACAACAAACTTCCATTTCAGTTTTCAGCTGTACCTTTGAGTTAGAGTCCTAAAGTCTTTTGTGAAAGACAGAACCGCCAGGAATCGCCTTGCCACGTGTGTTAGTACCACACTGTTTCTCCCCTCATCATTGAGCATCTACTCTGTGGCTTTCTCAGCATCCTCATAGGAGCTGTGAGAGTTTCCTATATATCCTATCCCAATTCGCACTGGTGTATGTTTAATGCAAGTGATCTCTCTCCCGATTTCCTACAGCTACATTCCTACCTTAGATCTTAAAAGAACAGTTAAGATTCTGTTATTATTAGGAAGTAGCCAACAAAAGACAGGGACTGAAGAGGTTAGTATGGGATACAGAGGTTTTCACCTAATTTTCTAATTATACTATAATCCTGGTTTCTTAAGATCAGAAAACCATTAACAAATGGCAAATGCTCTGTTACTTACCTGCCTATGTACATCTGTAGGAGAAAAGTCTCCAAAGCCTTCCCACATACCACCATTCTCATCCTCCTCATAGAAACGTATTTGAATATCATCTGCAAAGAGTGAAAGAAACAATAACTTTGGGATGTTTGCGCATTTGTTTAACCTTTGGCTAAGTTTATTTCAGATAAAAATCAACACGGTTACTTTTTAGCTGGGTGATAATACTACATGAATAATGCATGAATCATCGTTATCCCTGTTATGAAAACAACACAGATAACCCATTTTTGACATCAGTTTTAGATCAGCCTGATTCTAATGACTTCACCGATGTTGCTCTCAGTTTCCTGAGCAGTAAAAGGAGAATTAGGTTCACTACCTCTTCCTATCTAGGGCTAGCAAACATTCCAGAGGAGCTTTATTTGGAACAAGTGTGTAGGGAGGGGAGAACTTGAAGCGTGAACTGTAGAAACCACCCCCTCTCCTCCAGCAGTTTCAGTTCAGAAAACTGTAGCAAAACCCGAAGTGCCACAGTTCAAGTTCCGCTTGCTGCTGGCAGAGCGCCATGCAGAGCTGCGGCTCAGCCAGACGGCAGAGGTGTGAGCGAGCAGCTCGTCAGCAGTGATCCCTCACCCCCCAAACACAGCACAGGCCACGCCATAAATGTGAGACTTGGCTTCTGCTCCTCTAAACAACTTTTATTTCGTTCTCTGTTTGGCTACTAATTTATATGTTTTTAGGAGAGCTTGGGAAATACCACACTCGTATATTCCTTCCCCAGCACCTCTGAGGAGAAGAAATAATAGCAAAACTATTTTCTCGTGGGGTGGCTGAAGCAGGACATGCTTTTGGAGCAGGCAGACTGCTTCCTCTGATCCACCACCTGCTAGTCTCAAGATTGCAAACCACTGCTTCCAGCCCTGCTGTCCTGCATGCTCAAGTTCCTTTAGGCAGGAGGTTTCTGAGAGCAGTGAGGTCAGGGGAAACCCCACTAGGGCTGAGGGGAAACCCCACCTCGGGGCTTCCACTGAGTCAGACTTTTATTTATTTATTTTGTGCACAAGATTTATGTTTCATCTCAGTTCTCCTGAAAGCAGAGGGTATACACACTACTGAAGAAAACAGTTTTTTCAAAGCCCCCAAAGTGCTCTCTCTCTCCTGATAAACTGGTAGAAGAACTTGGCAGGGAAGAGAGGTGGAAGAGGATAGCCTGCATTAATGGAAAGCAGCAACACGATTTTAATAACACTCATTGCAAACAGGTGAGAACTGGGCACTTGCTCTGCCATCCAATCTATACCAGGGAGTTCCAGGTATCACCTACAGCTGAAAAATGCAAAGGGTTTACCCCACTCCTTGTTTATTTTTTTCTTTTTAGTTGAGCCCAAATACTACAACCACATAAACCATTAAGAGCCCAATCCTGACACATTCATAGCCATAAGCAGAGATTACTAAAACAAGTGTGTAAGAAGTATCAGTTTACCCTGAGTAATCTCTACCATTAGCATATAGGTAAAAATGAAGTTATTAGCAGCAGCACTGAAAACGTTCAGTTCCCACTGGTGATTAATAATGAATGCTCATACTTACCCTTTATAGTCAGAAACTTAATAATAAACCAGAAACTTTAGAATAATTCAGAGCAGGTGTGAGATAATGGAATCAAAGATCACCCAGAACCCATTACCCACAAAAAAGAAAAAAAAAAGATCATGGGAAGGGCAGAAATTTGAGAAGAACAAAGTTGATCACATGGTCTCTGGGGAGGCAACATATGCTGAATTTGCTTTGCAAGCTTATTTTTATTCATTTTCTGGACTGTTGGCCTGGATTCCAGAAAGGCTGAGCACTTACACATCCTGCTGCGCTATCAGAAGAGGAGAATAGTAAGGCAGCCCAGCAGTTCTCATGCATTACTCCAGATGAACCCCCGGTGTGCCTTACAATACCCAGGACACTTACCTTTCTGAACCTTGTCACAGAGAAGGTAAATCTCTTCCCCTCCTGTTACGCACCCTGCCGTTCTGTCCATTCTTACAATTTTTAAGTTGGAGGCATTGGGAGCTTCTATTGAAAGGAAAAGATTTTAAAAATGTTTAACTTCGCAACAATTTTAGATTACATAAAGTAAAAATAAAAATACACAAATGCAACACACAGACAAGCCACCAATTCAACCTACTTAAATTTGTTTATGACTTAAAAAGGATGAATCAACAGTTTTTCATCTTACGGGTGAAATCTTGTATGCTCTAAGCTCTGAATGAACTGTTAACTATAAAATAAGGCCCTGGCCATCCCAGCACAATTAGTGTTAGTACAAAAACAGAGCAGTGAACTGCATCCTGCAACTTTATGACAAGAGCGCATTACAGGAGAACATTTTCTTTCCTGTTTTCTTTGCAATGTGACACTGCTGAAAGCTGTTACCTTTAAGTCATTAGGTTAATGCAATATGCAATGCTTGCTCTGCACTGTGGCTTACTTGAAAGCAACCTCAGTCCCTGACCAACATACCAGACTGCGATCAAAAAGCTCACCTCCACAGATCTTAGCAGAGGCAGCAATGGAAACCTATGGGTTCTTGAGATAGAGCTATCATCTGATAATTAAATCATGTGTGATGGACAATTATGTGACAAATTGTGTCCTCTCTGTGGAAAGGACTTGGATGGTTCAAAAAAGGACATTAGGGAAAAATAAAATAAAATCTTTTGGAATCAACAAAAAAGAGTTCACCTTGGGAGCTAAAAATCTAGCAAATGAAAACTATGTAGCAACTTAAACAGCAGAAACATGCATATTTTCCATTTCTATTATTCTCCTCAGTTGGAGTCAAAATTTTGATGGTCAGATTCATAAGGATAGGATAACTTCAATAGTTTTTCTATATGGCTTGATAAACACTCTGTCTCTGTTCATGCTTTGCCCTCCTCTTCCTCTTTGCTTTACCAATGGTGTACTTGGATAGTCATGGGGCCAATATCCATGGGCTACCTCGCTATAGCAATATCTACATATTACTTTTTTATGTACAAAGCTTGCCCCTTATTGAAAAGGTAATTAAAGCCAAAGACACTTACTGCTGTCATATATTGCATCTGATATAACAGGATCAAGTCTCCGTGTGAAACTGCCATTGCTGTCGGGGAGAAAGGCTGTAAACATAAGACGCACCACACTGAGATCCATTTCTTTAGTCTGCTGTACTGCTGCCTGACGAATAATTTCTCGTTCTCGTTCTGGAACCAACAAATAGTACACACGAATTAACACAAAGGGTGGGGGACTGTGCATTTTCCAAACATTACTATCAAAAAACACCAATAGCAAGGAAACATTTTCATTTAGTATCTATCGGCTTCTATCTTTTTATTTGAAGAGAAGGAGCTGTTCACAATATACTGTATTCATCTTGCAAATTTGTGAGTAAGATATTATTTAAGATAAGGTATATAATTAAGAGACATACAGAAAATGACTATTTTCTGCTCTCAATTTAAAAAGGTTGTGACAAGGACAGAGGCTGCCCCTAAGGACATTTGAATGCCAGTATTGAAGTGATAAAGAGTAGGCCGGACCCTTTATATGTTTCCTGAAAGCGATGTAGACCACAGGTTTTACAGGGAACACAGCTGAACTGAACAGGTATTCTCAAAGAAAGTCTCCATGGTTACTTAAGGATATTCTGTGTCCAGTTCTGGGCTCCCCGGTACAAAAAAGACAGGGATCTCCTGGAAATAGTCCAGTGGAGGGCCACACAGATGATATGGGGCCTGGAGCATCTTCCCTATGAGGAAAGGCTGAGAGACCTGAGTCTGTTCAGCCTGAAGAAAAGAAGACTGAGAGGAGATCTCATCAATGTTTATAAATACCTGAAGTGTGGGAGACAGAGGGATTTGGCCAACCTCTTTTCAGTGGTTTGTGTGGAAAGGACAAGGGGTAATGGCCACAAGATAGAGCCCAGGAAGTTCTGCACCAACATGTGAAAGAATTTCTTCACGGTGAGGGTAATAGAGCACTGGGACAGGCTGCCCAGGGAGGTTGTGGAGTCTCCTTCTCTGGAGATATTCAAGGCCCGTCTGGACACCTACCTGGGCAGCCTGCTCTAGGGACCCTGCTTTGGCAGGGAGGTTGGACCCAATGATCTTTTGAGGTCCCTTCCAACCCCTACAATTCTGTGATATCATGTCTCACAGCAATAGCACAAAATGACTCTAGTTATAAGCTTACTAAACAGGATTAGAGTAATGAAATATAGGTGTCGAGGAGGGTACAGGCAGCTATGGAAGAAATTTGTTCCTTACTCATGTACATGTTAACAGCAAAAACTTTCAGATTTCCTAAAACACAGCAACAATACACAACAAGCACATAGCCATAGGTTGTTTTCCTACCGAGGACCTTTTTCTGGCTAAGAATCTGCATTTTTAGAAGCTAAGTCTGTTTTTTAATAAAAGACCTATTAAAACCAGGCCACCCTTTCCACATACCAGTTAGCTGTCTCTCTCCACATCCTTCTGCCTGCAGATGGCCAAGTTCAGGATGCACCAAGAGTCCTGGGTTGTATCCTTTTTTGCAAGCATCTATCATGCGTGTTTCCAGAGTTTCAAACACCTTCTTCTTCGTGACATGAAGTATTCCAAGGTTTGCAAACCTGACAAATTTTGATTGAGAGAAATATTTTCTTAATGTCTTACGCCAAACCTGCAGCAGGCAGTTTCTCTTACCAGAGGAAGCTGCTCCGCTGAACTCCAGCATGAAAATTTCAGCCAACCTTAAAAAGCATGTAAAACGTGTGCCATCATATGGCAACGATCGTATGGCTGCACAGGATTTTCCCATGGCAAGAGGTAATCTATTAGTTTTCAGACTTACACTGTGGAAGCAACTAAGAAACCTTTGAAAAGCTGCTCGTCACACTTTGTTTGCTCTGTCATTAATATGTAATTTTATGGCTGTTATGCAAAGCACGCAATTGATCAGAAGTTTGGTCAGTTCAAACTGACTTAGAGAGCAAGCTAAAAACAGCGTAAATTTTCCAAAGAAAATATTTTAGGCTGGGCTCTGGGCTTTCAGCGAGACACTTCAGGTATCTCTGAATGAAAATTTCCATAATACAAAATATGCTTTTGTAAAAATCTCCTGGCACATTCAAAAATCAATTAGATCTGGAAGTATGAAAACAATACAATAACTCAATTTTCATACAGGTCAACTGAGGATACGAAAGCTGTTTCTAAACATCTGATGAAAAACAAGACAAGTTAGGAAATGAGCCAAACTTTTCAAGATGAAAAGGAGCATTTCAAATAAAGCTATTTAAATTGCTGTGCTTGGTAAAGTTAGTGCACTGGGCTTGGACATCAAAAGTTACAGTTTAAAAGAATCTCTCTCTCCCAACCTCCTCAGCTTTTTAAACTTCTTCTTCTTCACCAACAAAGACATTCTTGAGATCACAGAACTAAAACTTACAGCCAGCATGAAACCTGATCTAAGCCTGAAAACGTAGACGGGAGCCTGAGTTCCATTTACTGATATAAACAATTACTCTTTTAAATTAAACAAGAACAGACCAACTACAATTTCACTATAATCTTGCTGCTTCAAACTTAAAAAGTTTGACTCATTTAGTATTTTCATGTTTATACCTGTCTTGCATTAATTTCAAATTTACTAACTTCATTTTCTTAATGCTTTTCTCTTCACTATATTCCTATTGGTGTATTTCAGTGATGGTAAAATATTGATCAAAAAGGTAACGAAAACTTCTGTTCAGTAACGTTACAGTCCGGTCTTTCTGAACAAACTACTTATATTTTAAAGAATGAGCTTGCAGTACAAATTTGGATTGCACATCGAAATACCAAAATTCTACAAATTCTAACCGAAAATTATTTGCTCTAATCTATTTGGCCTGCCTAGGCCATATTCTAAAGAGGTAAACAGAACCCTAGTCTATTTTTCTGTTTAACATACAAAGCACACATTAGAGCATGAAGACTAGTGCTCCACTTAGCTGCTTATAAGTAGAGATTTTGCACTGCTTCTTATAGTGTTTCTAATTGATTCTCTTTACCTTAGTTTAGTGTTACAAATATATTTGACAGACTTACCCCACAACCATATCTTTAGGTCCTGCGTTAACTGTGCATACTCCATCTTCACAAAATTTACCCACCAAGCTGTGAGCATGCAAGTGGACGTATTTCCCATTAGTAACTAACTGGACAATTACTTTTGCAGGTCCAACATAATTGCAAATCTGTAAATAAAGATAAAATTGTTATTATTTTTTTAAAGATGGAACAAGCAATGATTCCAGTTGAGTATTTTCTGTCAGCTAAGTACAATCAAGCTTACATAGGAGAAATGTGAATGTGTCTTCTCATGAATCCTAAGTGACAAAATAACAGCAACAGATCATCACAAAGTCAACACTTTTTTTGTAATTCAAGTTAACATACAAATGGCAGACGTAGTGACAAAAAAGCTAAGAAATAAAATGAATGTAAGGGAGAGCGACCTGTTTCCCAAATCATGAACACCAGTTTTACATTCCAGCCAGTTATGCTGCATTGCTCTCCTTAAGCTTCAATTAGTACATCAAATTCACAATAGACATTGTTAGTCAGTTATGATAAACTGAGTGCCTTAGGAGGCACTCTGGAGGACTGTGAAGCTTTTTTTCCTTCATTATAGTTTCTAATCATCATACATTTTTAATAGCTTTTAAAATTGCGATGTCAAGTAATGCTTCAAAAAACCCCCTAAAATTACTAACAATATATCATTTTGGTAAGTTAGTTGCTTTACATATATTATTCAAACGTGATTTTCTTTCCTCATAAGTAATACTCTTCAACTCGGTTATCGGTTATGCATCGTTTTCAAATTATGCCAAATATAAAATTATCTCACTTTAAAAAAGCAAACATTACCTTCCCTTCCAATTCACTTAATTAACCCTTTTATCAATGTTGTTTTTTTCCCTCCTCCTCTAATTTTTCTTCTAATGTGCCCAAGGCAAAGTTCTTTGTATTACAGCAGCTTATAGATCTAATCAACCAAGGAATTAAAGGATCACGATAAACATTAAAGTGATGAATCGGTGATGAACCGAATACTTAAGGTTATATTGTTGATAAAACGCTGATAACCGGGGATTGCCACGATTTCACCACATTACTAAGTCCTGCCACCTTCCTTCACTCCGTTTAACCCCTCTCTTGAACCCCTTCCATCACAGTTGAAACACTCTGCGTATGTACGTGTGCCTTCACCATCTTCCTATTCGCTGCTAAAAGCAAAAAAAACCACACCAGCCAAACTATGAAAAAGGTGTTCCAGGAGGAACAGGTGTGCAAAAGTATTCTCATTACTCACTGCCTGCAAGGTAACTGTATAGTACTGTATTAACGTGGATTTTGCAAATGTCGCTTTCTGAAATACAAAGCACAGGGTACTCATGCTTTCTCCTGTTCCCAAATTGTAATCCCTCCTGGACTGAAACTGCACAAAGACACTGAATAATCACTCCTTCACCAGTTCCCCATTTATCAGCAGTGAGAAAATGCAAGGATCCCTGTGCAACTTTCACAAAGCGACCTAAAAATAAAAATTATGTTATGTCCCACATATCACCTTCATTATTACAATTAAGGCTGAGAGAGGGGCTTTTTAAAAAATATTGTCTTTTCTTCCCTCACTAAACAAGCCTCTCCCTGCTATAAAGTTCCCAGCACATCTATAGTGTTATATTCATTATGAGTAACACATATGTCCTCGTATCACATCAGAAAAGTTCAAGACAATCCTTCATCAGCTGTAGAAACCACAGTGAAACTGTAGGTAGGACTGCTGCACGTCAAGGACTTTCCAGCCTCTGAAAGCAGAACATATAACTGCAGTGGTAACCAGATTGCAATCTCCCCCTGTTACTCAGCTCAGCATGATCTTTGTAGTCTCTCTCAGGGGAAAAACAAAAGAGTTCTTAAAACGTAATACCTTATATAGGTCATTAGACAAGAAAGGACTATTTTCGTCATCTAGTCTGACATCCTATGCTGCAGAGGCTATAGGATGCCCTTGAATTCTTTCCTACCTGTATGTCTTACAGACAGTATTACCTACTTGATTTTGAGGTATCCAGATTATCTCAGTGGCCAGCAAAATAGTCCCATTGGTTAACCAGCCTTATATAACATAAACTAAGCCTGAAATCATTTTTGGGTCCTTGAATCATTGATACCACAACTTCAGAATAACCTTTTTTTTTCTTCTGCTATTAAGATATACAAATAACTATCACCTTTTCCTTCATGTAAAGGCGTTAGAAGGTAGAGAGTATATTACAGTGATGAATACCTATACAGGAACCCAAGGATTATGGTGTTGACAGGAAAACACATACACAATATGGGGAGACCACGTTTGGGTGCTGTATCCCTCGAAATCAGACCTGTGATCTGAAATACTAGCTACTGAACACCAAATTAAAGATTGGGAAAAAAAAAGAAAATAAGGAGTTCCTGGGAAGAGCATAGCTGTAATACTTGATTACATCCTGTACTGAAGCAGCATTCAATTGATCTAATCTGATAAAGTTAAAATGCTGCAGGCTCACATTTATCTGCTGTTCCTGTTTGAGAGAGATTTGTCTGAGAGATTAAGAGGACCCTGTGAACTTGAAATTGAGTCAATTTCAAAACAAGAGTTGAAAGATTTTTCATTTTTTTCACATCTTCCTGAGATCCAGACCCCAACCAGTTTTTTATACTTTCTAAAACTTAAAAAAAAGACTTGTAGAAAAACATTTTTCTACTTGAAAGATGTTTTTTTGAGTTACTCATACAAGCAAGAAGTGAAACCAAGCAGTTAACTAAAGAAAGCAAATGATGGAAAGGACCATGTCAAACATACAAAACCAGCAATGATAAAAATATCTATTTCTCTTTCTAATCACTTCGTTATAGCAGCTACATCCCCAATCCTGCCTGACCTTTTGAGTATGACCAGTGCTGCCTTAAATACTCACATACAAAAAGTGTTCCACAGATGAGGCATCACTCACTCTTCATAAATGCCACGTTTTCAGAGAACACCATTACTTTTTTTTTTTTTTTTTTCCAGTTGCCAGTTTAAGACATTTCGTGCTTGGTAGGAACTATTTAGGCAACTGAATACTTACGTAGATCTTTAGGCCACCTAAGAACAAGCAATGTGAAGTAACTTAAATCGATGGGAGTTGTAGATCTTTTGATCCTCTGAATCTGAGGTCACTCTTACACCAAAAATACGGACTTTGGTGCACCGCCTTAGGAGCCCAAGTACAGGGCCCCAGTACTCCATGTTCAGCCAAACCAGCCATGGCAGTAAAAAGCACAAATCTCACTGAAATTAACTTCAGTTGAATTGGTTCAGTGCAGGTTTTTAAGAGGCATTAAAGATTTATAACAAAAAATCTGCTCGTTTTTGACTAGTGATTATTTCTTTTCTTGGCCGTTGAATGACTTAATCTTTAACCCATAATCCGTGATCTATCACTCCACAACTTAATTCCTATAGGGAAAAAAAAAACAACACAAGTATGTTGCTCCTCTCTTCAACAAGAAAGTTCATTAACTAAATAACTTGCCTAATTTTCCAGATTTTCCTCCTGAACTTGAAGTAGGTGCTGAAATCCCCCTGATTTCAATAAGAAAGCTTATCTCCAAATTGAGGTATAATTTAGGATATAGCCCAAGGACATGTCTGGATGGCCAATGCTCCTGTTTGGGCGCCTGGGTTCGGGACTACCTAACTGGTACTCGGCTTTGATTCACAAGCCGAACTGCACTATGTCCAGACTCATCAGCCGAAAGACAGTGCTCATTAGCTTGGGCACATCTCTGAGCAAAAGTGGTTACCCAGCCTCTGGGCTGGAACTCATTTACATCCAGCTCACAGAATAGGCAACGTGAATTTGTTTGCAGCCACCCATGTCGATTTGCCCCCAAGGAGATGAAAACTCAGGACATTTCCCTCACACCGCTATTTTCAGCAAATTATTTTCACACCCAAAACTGGATCAAGCACTTCAGTGTCAAACATGAATACGCTAACATCAGTATGCAAGATCAGGACATACATAGTCAATGTGTAAAAAGGTGAGTAGAAATCTTCTATGGAAGTTTTCTGGCAGTTTTCCAAATGCATAAAAACAAGCAACTTATTCAGTGAGCTGGTGATAATATCAGATAATCCAGTTTTGTTCTTTTGGTGGTTCTTTTTTTTTTTTTTTTTTTTTTTTTGTTGTTGTTGTTCTAAAACTCTTTAGAGAGCTTTGGGAGAGCAAATCTGTTGTTGTTTGGTTGTTTGGATATAGAGTAACTATATCCAACTACAGAAATACAACTGTTTTTTACCTGGACAACAAGCAAATTATGAGGAAACAGCTCAAAAGCGTTAATTTCAGCTGTTCTAGATGGTATTTGAGATAGACTCAATTTTCTAGTGTTACTTTCATCAAGCAGATGGAAATGAAATCTAAAACGGAGAATTTTAGGTAGCTTGCCATGAAATCTTCCTTCATTATAGTGTGTTCAATATCTGCAGCTCCTCTGCAAAGTTACATAAAATCCACTACATCCTCTAAAAACACAACATGTTTTGTACATAACATTAAGATTACTATTAGCAAAGATGGCAGTAAACAAAGGAATACAAAGCCCTAAAGTATGAAGTTGAATGAATCCTATCTTTGATATTACAGGAAAAATACTACTGGTAAGTGGACTCCATTTGCTCTGACTGTGCTACTGTGCTGTTAAAACAAGAGTTTTTAAACCAATACCAAGTTGCCAGCCAGTACAGATTTGTCTTGAGTGCAAAGACTCGCTGGCACGGTAGAACTGCTGCACTAACTCCTGGTGTATACCATCTCCTAATACGCTCTACAGGAGGTAGTTAAATACGTAATTAACTACCAAAACATCTTGCTTAGAGACATGGCAAAGTCTTCAGCACTTGAAATGAAAGATGCATCTTTATGCTTTCCAGCTCAGCTGGAAGTTAGGGAGTAGGTGCAGGAAAAAAAAAGGGTGAGGTTCAATAGTCCACATTATGCAAGAAGTCATATCAGATACATGTTTTTCTTTAGGCTTTTAACCCATAATACTAACAAAAGCGGGTAGGGAGACTGCAGTGCTTTTTAGTGCACTGAAGACGTGTATTTTCAGAACATCCTATGGTGGCTACTGGTAAATTGCATCAGTTTTCTGTGCAGAGTTAGCCAAGCATAAGAGAGATCCTGGTGCGAGCTGCACTGACCATCTACCCCATGGCCAAGGTTTAAAGATCTGTCACAAAGCCTCCTTTTTACAGAACAGCCAATGCTCACACTACTGCCCTTTTGCATCACCATGATCAACAAATGGAGGTTTACGGTGAAAGCCTTGGCATAACTGTAAAAATAAAATAAAATACAGTAATCTTCAACTGTGCTTGCTTCATTTACAACAAGGTGAGCACCCTTTGACAAAACACAGGAGAGACTTACAGGAAAAGGTGTGAAACGGTTCTGTCTTTACTGGCACCACTTGAATCGAGAACAAGCACTAACAAGCAATGGCCTTGAGGAATTTACTTGTTGTGTTCCTTTGCCAGCCTCTCCCAGCAGGTGTTGCCATGTGGGGATTTGTACTAGAAAAAAACCAGATGCTCACAGTAGGACGAGAGGAAGGGAGGGGAAGGGACACGTGCGTGTTGGGGGAGCTTTAGATGAAATTAAAATCTGATGATCAATGAAACCAGGTTTGATGGAAAGCCAAAGAACATTTGCTTTCTAGTTTTTCCACGGAGAAATTCCATTCCCTATAGAACTTCTCATTGCTTATCTCGTTGTGCTATTTTGTGTCCCATCACACCTTTGGGAAATACAATAACATAACAAATATCATCAATAGCAACTGATAATTATTTGTATTAAGCATCAATACAGATGAAATTGGAATCCAAAGATCTTGCTCAACTGAGGTACATTCCTTTTATTTGAACATACCAGTAAAATTGTATTCAATGGTTCATCATTATCGTCACAATAGGAAAGGGAAAAGCAAGTAGATTCTTTGCCTGGGCTGGTAATTTTTCATAACAGTTTTGCAAGGCCACATGAAATCAGCTTTTTCAGCCTCTTCTCAATTTGCCAGACTAACACCCCCTAGGCTAACTCAGCCAATGCTGATTATTTTCCGTTGAGTCATGCTCATACTAATTCATTATGGACAAGCAACTGTTCCAAACTCCACTCTTTCTCAAGAACTGCAAAAGAACTACACACATACAACGAGGAAAGCTAACGAACGGCACACTCCAAGGCCTAGTCCAGATGCTAACTCCTTGCCACCCTTCCATTCCCTTCTCTCCCTGTAACGGAGTAAAATACAACACCAGAATTAAAAAATATTAACCCTGTTCCTCACGAGACAATCTCTAGCACAGTAAGTTCATCAAAGACATAACACAGGGACAAGACTGAGAGCTCATTAAGTTCCAAAAAATGCAGAAAACACAGTGCATCTTTTCCCCACTTCTGTGCAGAAAGAATTTGCTGCAAGAACCTTAGGCAAAGAAAGTTCATCCTAGAATGATTAATCATCACTGTTATCATCTTCATTTTGTGCTAGCACAGAATGTTTCTTTGATTAACATGCTTGAATTTTTCCTGGAATAAAAGAGATTCAGTGAACTCCTGAACATAATGCTGCTCCTGTTAAAATGACAAGATTTCTGTTGATTTTAATGTAATCTGGATGAAGTCCTTAAGAACTTAAGAACTCGATACCCTAGAGTAAGGAGTAACATGAATAGAAAAAGAATAAAAACTTGCTAAATAGCATTTTAGACTGAACTGGAATAAGTGACTGGACTCTAGCATTATGCTGGAAGTGGTGTAACTGACCAGCTTAGGCCTTACATTATACTAAAACTGCACCTTTCAGAAGAGCTCCATTGGTCTGCACAAGAACAGTGAGGTGGTAAATGTAGGAAAGCTTACTGCTTAACTACTAGCAAGTAAGTATGGTGCCAAAGTATCTCCACAAATCTGAAAACTACTTGCTTTTTAAAATCAATTTCACTCTTAAAGTGGGAATTGAAGTGCAGGCAGTCAGAGAAATGTCATACAAAAGTGTGTTGATTTGCAGTAAGGTCCTACATGCACTTGCATTCAGCTCGCAAAATGTTAAAGTTTTATGTTCTTACTTTGACTTGAGGGAATGATTTTTTGTTCTTTTCACTGGAAGCACCAGGAAGTCCACCATGTGAAGGCCCTTCGCATACGTATCGGAATCGAAAACCCCTCTGTGGAAATAAAGGAAAAGAAACTTGAAAGCTCTTTAAAAACAAAACTGAAAAAAGACAGCACATGCACATGTGCATGAATACACACACACACAACTTGCCCACAAACAGTAGTTACAGCTGCTAGTCCCTGAAATGTTGTCTGAGCAATGGTTGACAAAGCACCACTGAATTGTAGCTCCAGAGAAATTGTCCTATTCTCACTCTTACACATTATCAACAACCAGATATTCTTTCAGCAAGTGAAGATATTTTGAGGCAAAGATCTATTTACACTCTCAAAACAAGATAAAAATTAAAAGACAGAGGTTGTAAGAACAGTTACTCTTTCTCCCACAATAGCTGCTAGGTAGAGAGGGTTGCCATCAATCAGGGAAGTACACAACATCATAGAAAAAAGAGCATGGATGAAACAGAAATCCTTCTTTCTTGTAGGAAAAGCATGGGAAAGCTGTATCCCTGAGAAGAGTCCTGAGGCAGCACAAAAGCTTCAGGGGACACTGAATGATCAAGTAGCAACCGCTCTAGAGTACAAACGTCCTTTGTCATTACAGGAAATTATATTCCCTTTGCTTTACTAAGTAATCTACACTGTACAGAAGATGCACATCTTAAGCAAATGTATTTGGTAACTCTACTTTGCTATGCTGTTTTATATGGCCCCCACCTTTGAATACTTTCAGACCTACTCCACAGTCCTGCAATTTCTGGCAAAGTCCCTGTCTTATACAGGCCTCCTGATGTGCCTGCGCAAACAGCACCAGGTGTGTTGCATCCTTCAAGGATCATTCAGCCTCTAATAGTAGGCAGCTCTGAATTTGAAGTCTGTATTAGCTGACAGTGAACATGTCTCAAAAAATTACTCTGTAATCATTAGCTTCAACATCTATCTCACTAAACAAAGCCTTTTCAGATTAAGAACATATCTCCCAAGCAAACAGAAAGATCTGTCTATTGTTCAGATGCTGATCAGATGGTGTAATTAATCCTAAATCACGTATTTGCCCTCCTATGGTGGCCAAGTGACCAAGTGTATTGCAAGTGAAGTGCCCAACTATGATGAGCTTGAACTCAAGTTGTCCAGAGGGAAAAGCAACTTCCACAGTCATGATGCCAGGGACAACCCAGTCTCTCTTCACCTCTTATGCGTTAGGCCCAACAGGTCCAGCAGACATCTGAGTGGCTTTCCCCAGTCTATATTGCCCTTCCTATGGTAGCTGTTTTCACACATACAGTCCTACTCTCCCCCATTGTCTCTTTGCTCCTAAAATGAACACAAGCACAGCACACTGCCTATGGATCACCCTCATTACCCTGTCATAAATCATCACTCAGCTTGCCACATGCTATTCCACTAAAGAGCAGCTTGTGGAGATGTCACGTATGGAAAAGGGTGCTTTCTCTTTCGGTACTACACACTATAGGCTCTGCCATGCAAAGACGTGGCCTAATTTGGGATAATCTCAAACAAGAAAGAGGCAGCATATTCTTCCAAGAGTTCACAGTACATTGCTGTTTCACCTAAGACACTTAAGTGTCGCCTGTTCCCATGCGGATGCTCAAGTATAAAAATGTCCTGAGCGTGTGCCTGAAATAGATGTTCTCTACAGTCCCCTAGAAGAGTGACTGGATTGTGACATGCGTTTGCAGAAGGCCAAGCAGAGGACAGAATGGCTTCTAGACAACCATCTACTTAACAGCTGCATAATGTAGGATTTTATGCAACTACGTGGGAGAGGCAAAAAAAGGGACTTCTTACTGTAACAGCTTAAGGAGGAATACTTGTAATTGCTGATGACACCAGTCAGAAACACTCCGTACTTCAGCTGCATGAATAATAACCAGTGCATTAGGGTGAAACTGACACTATCAGAGCAGCGTAAGTGAGCATTCACTACTGAGTCACCAAAAAAAGTTACTTTCAAGTATTTATCTTCATTTGTCTTGGGTTATTCAGAACAGCCAACTGTGATAAAAGGAATCCCAAAGGACAACAGGATTTCTTCATGATGACAGAACACAAGTCAAAACTTCCTGTAACTTCTGGGAATGGAATGAAATGTTTGGATTTTTTTTTCTTTCACATCTTTCAAGAAACATGAAACAAATTATAAAAAACTCCCATGATTGGTCTATGAATTTATGTTTCAAAATACTGGGGTACTACAACACTCATTTCTAAGATGACAAGTCTATATTTAGCAAGACATTTTTTAAAACCTTCATTTTTTTTTGGTCTTATGACACTTCCAAAGAGACACAGAGATGAAGACAGAACAAAACAGGAAACGATTTAACTACAAAAGTGAGAGGAAAAACTGCTCATGGTTAAATGCCATATTTGTTATTAAGTTTAACCTCTTCAACCCTTCTCTCTCATCTTAAGTCACAGCTTTATTCAAAGCTGAACATAGTGACATAGCTATCTTAAAGATTTTCAAAATGTAGTGTTCTTACCTGTTTTGGCTGCTCAATGATTTGAAGATAGGGTCCGTCTGCTAACATAAAAGAAAGAAGAAATGTCATAATGCAAATTATATTTTTATTACAATGAAACATAAGTTACAGGGATAAAATGGATATCCTTGAACATCTTGAAATTTTTTGAAAGCACCTAAGCATCTTCAGAACTTAAGTAAAATTCTAATAACTAATTTATCAGTTGGGAGTCTACCACTTGTAACCTTTACCAAGACCACTGGAGTAAGAAAGGATTGATTAAATACCAAAAGCTACTTTTAGCTCAGAGGACCTAAAGGAGCAACTCAGATCATCCAGTTAAGACTCTGAGCATTGAGTAAGAGTGGGATCCTCTTCTTGCCACAGATGAGCTGCCTGGCCTTCTTGAGCTAAGGTTAACTTTTGTGTTTAAACCCCTTGGGCTCTAAAGACTATATCCACAAGCCTTGGCCCTGGGGCTTCCTACCAACTAGGTGCTTTTGAAAGCTGAGAGCCAATCGGTAGCTCTGAGGTATGGGAATATAGGAGGAATTCAAGCTGTCTCAACACGTCCTAACAGTCAGAGCTGCTTTAAAAAAATGGAACTGAGGAGACTAAACCATTTACATTCTTTCAATAAATAATTCAGTTTAAATAGCCTTCGAGCAGACCCTAAATCCAACGAGAACTCTGTGCCACAAGAGCTCAGAATTAATCACCTCATCCAAAAGAAGCTTCAACTCTGATCAATTGGATTTATTTGCATGGAGAGAAGAAAAGCTCCCTAGGTGGATGGGTGTGAAATGCCTCTTCAAATGCAAGCCATTCCCGAGGCTGAAAACAACAGCTTTGCGAGGTATAATTTTCTTCCTGTCTCTTGACAAGTGAAGAAGAGGATTTGGGTTTCAATGCTAAAAAATCATTGTTATCAAAGCAGACACCACATGACAGCTTCACTGTGAATACCTGCACAATATATCGCCAGCTGTATTCCTGTTGACTTTATGCATCATCACTTATACCCTACTGAAGCTATTCATGCTGAGGAATCACTGGGACACATGAAACCTCCAGAAGAGATAAGCTTCATCTATACCACAGGGCCTGCAAGCAAAAAAAGCATATTGTGCCTTGCCAGCATTCACGAGAAGCCTCTGAACATCTGTACCACCTGCAAGTACCACACTATCCAGCTACCTCAACCAGGTAGTACTTGGCTTGAGCACAGATCCACATGCTTGCTTCAACTTCAGTGTCCCCTGATAATTAAAAGTGGTGGAGGATTAATTCATTTACAGTTTGCAGTATCACTGCGTGTCCTTCTCTGCTCCTCAATACAACTCTAATGAAAGAGACCTTCACGTCCTCAGACAGGACAGTTCTTAACTGATTCCTCTCAAAATGAAAAGTTTTGATAAATATCCTACCAGACAGAATTATTATTTTGCTGTCAAAGTCAGCAAAACTGAATTAACTTCATGCCAAAGGTCCATTGCAAATGCCAGTCACAACAATTTCACATAAAAAGATAATTTATTTCCCAAATCCAACACTCTTCCTGTTAAAAAGTAAACAGTGCTACAATTAAAATCTCTGAAGTCACGTAAGGCAACTGCTTCAAGACCATACACACGCTATTTTACACTAGAAATCAGGAAAAACATCTTGGGTTTTCTAAAGTTTAAAAGATGTAGATTACTTATTTAGTTTTAGTGCGGTTTTATGCTCTTTTTTCTGACTGTAACATGGAGTCAAGATGAGTAAGGTTGAGTTTAAGCATGATACTGGCACTTGAATGTAAGACCGCTGTTCACAGACCTCTAACTCTCCCCATGCATTAGGCACCTACAATTTTATACTTTTAACAATCCAGAGGCCTCGTATCTTCTGGGCACTGGCAGAAGCAATTCACTTTAAATACAACCGCGTAGCTCAACTCTCAACCAAGCCTCCAGGTCAGGACCTGCCAAGCAGTTGTTCTTCGGCTGTTTTCCCCTTAGGAATTCACTTTCAAGGCATATACTTGTGATTAGAATCGGCACAAACCCTTACTGCTCCCTCTTAAGCACGAGCCAGAAAAACAAAGTGCTCTTTTATACAAAAGCTACTACGTGGTTCCAGCAGTCCCCCAGGATGCAGCAGACCCAGGTTCAAGACTTTCCTCTGCACGAGGAATTTGAAGTCCTAAGAGAGGGATTTCCATTATATTGGCCTAGTGGAAAGCTCAAAGGGAATTCTTTCTACTACTGAGATGGTTTCACCTTGCATGGCATTTGTGAAAACTCTGGAAAACGGAAAACTTAGGACAGTAGTACTAATGCCCCCCTTGGAAAATAAATAAATAAATAAATAAATAAATAAAGCATAAAAATATATAAAAAATAAAGTATTTTACATACCAATACTAAGAAAGTGCAAAAAAGGGTGCAGTCTGCTAACATTAATCAGTGATAATAGACATTAACCGATCATTTTCTCTTTTTTATGACTAAGTAATTCTCTGGTACAGCATTTGAAGCAGATGTGAGTAAGTGGACAGAGAAGGCACACTAATGCAAGGCACTTGACTATACCAGAAATGCTATTTAGAAATAAAGCAGAAATATTAAAGGTAACTTTCAAGCCTAAATGACATATTATTTTGACTATGAGAAGGATTTTGCTTCGCAAAAGGTCTCATCCAGCTGTCTTCCTTAGGCTCTGAATACTTTCCAGAAGTACGTTCGATGGACAGCCTAACATTTGCTGTGTGGTCCCTTCTCTGTCTCTTCCTCTCCCTCTCTCAAATCTTTTCCCCAGGAGGGGGAATATGGAATAAAGCAAGGTGTTTATTCGACGAGGTTTGTGATAACTTTTTGCACCTCTGTTCTAGGCTGTTCAAGCTGTTGGTGAGGAACCCCCCTTTAAGAGTTACACAAACAGAAGGAACGCTACCAAACACACAGCTTGAGCTCCACGTTTGCCTCAGAGAGGCTGAAGCAGCACACAGTCATGGAGTTGGCCTCCGCACAGGGATGACTCCCACAGCTGCCAAGAGCTGAGTTTTGACACGAGACTGCTCACGACTTGCATGGCACTGCTGCACAACCAGAAGGGCTACGAACGGCAACTCGGTCATGCAGTCCTCCGGCCTGGAGGGGGTTTGGTGCAGAACGCCACATCCTGATACTCTTCAGCGCTTCCTTTTCTGCCTTCTCGCCTCGCTTGCCACAGGCCAGCTCACATCCCGCTGCCTCCCCTCCAGCCTGAGTCACAGTCGCACTTCCCCACGTCTTCTCCAACTGCTACATTTCTTCATTTTCCTTCCTGTCTGAGTCAGAGGCCCTCCTGCATCTTGACACTCCCACCGCTTACATTCTTTCTTCCTCTTGACAGGCCTCACCCTGCACACACAATTCCCAAAGGAGCACCCGCTGAAGTGTGCTCTTTCCACCACAGCCAAGTCCAGGGTTTGTGAGGTTGGGAGGATACAAGCAGCTGTAATCGTGTGCTTACCCCGTGGATATGGATGAAACCACTCTCAGCCTCTAGGTCTTGGTTATAAAACCCAATACTAACTCTCTTGTGTCCATCCTGGAAGTGGTACCTTGCTGCTAAAAGCTCAGACTCCAGATCTAGTCTCTTCTCCTTCCTCAAGGCCCGTTGTAGACATAGACCTGTTAGAGCAGGTCTATGGCAGAGGAGAGCCACGAGGATGATCAGAGGGCTAGAGCACCTCTCCTGTGAAGGCAGTATCTAAAGGGGATCTCCAGGAAAGCTGGGGAGGAACCCTTTGTCAAGGTGATAGTGATAAGGCAAGGGGGAATGGTTTTAAGCTAGAAGAGGGGAGATTTAGATTAGATATTAGGAAGAAATTCTTTACTCAAAGGGTGTGAGGCACTGGAACAGACTGCCCAGAGAAGCTGGGGATGCACCGTGTGGCTTAACCCAGCAGGCAGCTAAGCACCACACAGCCATCCTCTCACTCCCCTCAGCGTCATCAGGGAGAGTACAAGGAAAAAGTACCAGAACTCGTGGGTTGAGATAAGAACAGTTTGATAAGAAAGGGGAAAAAAAAAAGAAAAAATAATTAAAATCCCAAGTGATGCACAATGCAACTGCTTACCAGCTGCCAACTGATGCCCAGCCAGTCCCTCAGCAGCATCTGCCTCCCCCCAGCCATTTCCCCCAGTTTTATTTTCAACATGATGCTATGTGTACCCCCAGCCTCCTCGCAGGCAGGGCAGTATGAGAAGCCAAAAATCCCTGACTCAGTGTAAGCACTGCTCAGCAACAGCTAAAAACATTGATGCGTTATCAGCATTATTCTCATCCTAAATCCCAAATGTGGCAACATATCAGCTACTAGGAAGATTAGGAAAATTAACTCTATATCAGCCAAAACCAGGACACTCCATCCCTGGAGGCATTCAAGGCCAGGCTGGATGGGGCTTTGAGCAACCTGGTGTGGTGGGAGGTGTCCCTGCCCACGGCAGGGGTTGGAATGAGATGGTCTTTAAGGTCCCTTCCGACCCAAACCATTCTGTGATTCATAAATCCTCCCCCTCAGGGATCTACCCTTACAGGAAGGCTCTGCAGAATTTGAAGTGTGATATTTAAAGCAAGATGTTTAAAGAAAGCAGCACATGGGCTTTGCTTAACCCGTTTCCTCCCCCATTTCACTCTTCAGAAGATCTAGAAAAAAAAAAACCAAAAGCTGTAGGCAATTCTGCCCGTGCTTATGAAGAGTAGGGCTGCTGCCGTGGCACCGGGAAATGAACACCCATCCCATTTTTGCTGATGGTCAGGCTTCCCTGAATCTCCCACTAAGAATAACTTTTTCTTTGAGAAAATACGAAATAAAGTTTCTTCTTCTTCTTCTTCTTTTTTTTTTTTTTTTAAAGGGCATGCTTTATCCTTCTATACCTTTCCCAGTTCTCAACAGCAAGCATTGCAGAATGTTGGGCAGAGGAGGTTAGATAATACAAGAAAACATAATTTGAGCAGCCTTTTCAGCTGCTGATGGTCCTGCTTCAACTTCACAGGCTTAGTCTGACTGGAAAAAAAATTAAAAAACCAAAAAAGAACAAAAAAAAGAAAAACAAATAACAACTGAGTGTCAATAACTAGTTAGATGGGAGCCCGTAACAAACAAAATAAGTGACCAGTTCCCCCGAACACCCCTATCTCTCCCCCCCGGCCTGAGTACTCTGCAATATGGTTGTAGTTGGTCTTGTATAATCAGGAGTAAGAAAGAAACACCTAAAATTATAAAATACTTTGCTTAAGAGTTCCTGCCCATGTCCTCTCCAATTTCAGGCCCCACTTTATCCCTCCACTACACAGTGGACATCAGACTGCTGCATATCTGCTTTTACACAGCCTTAACACATGCTGCAGATAATGCTCTTTCCATCCCCTACACCATCAAGGGTTAGTACCTGACTCTCAAAGGCAGGATGCTTCCCAAGGAGCCAAAGAACCTGCTGACTTCATGCCACACCATGCCTGCTACTGGGGGTATTTTAAACGCACAGCTTGGTCCTACAGCTTGTGCTATTCCGGTAGTTGTTATAAATATAACCTCTTTTTCTCCCGAGGTACACAGAGACCACTTCTCCTTCTAGTTTTAAATATAAATGTAGAACTTGAACCAAGTAACTACCTACTACAGGTTTAGAGCCCAAATAACCAAGCACTGACTGTAATTTTCACTTAAAACTGATATACGTGAGACAGAGAAAAAAGTGGGTAGAGAGATTTGAGCACTCACAAATGCAAAGAGAAAATCCTTGCCCCGTCGCCTCAAAGGTTTTCCAGTATTACTGTAAATATTAATGTAACAGCAGAACATCTATCATTAGAAAGTCCCCAAATTCCCCAGCTGTTTGTTGATTCACCTACACTGGCGTGACACGGCAATTCAGTTATACATTGAAACTGCCTGCCAATGCAATACGTCTGACAATGCGCATTTGTGAACGTAGAGATTGAAAGATGTAGGCACCACACCAAATCATGAGCAATAATTAATGTCCTTGGATCTTTGTGTTTAAATCATCCAATTGTACTGAACAAAAATCCTTTTTAGAACGCTTGTTTCACCTTCTCTGTATCTTGACTGGAAGTACTTTTGGAAAATCCCACTTGAATTTGTAACTGGTCTTGTTGTATAGAAAGAAATAACTAGTTCCTGCTTCGAAACAACCAGAACATAATATATAAATTATTATACTACATTATAACTAAAGAGCTAGCTATCAATACACCATAGTTTCAAGCAGGGGAGGAAGTAAGTATTATAGTGATAATACTCAAGAAAAAAAATCATTAGATAGCATTGAATTAACAACCTTTTCTGAAATTTATGATCGAGCCTTTGTTTGTAATAATTTGAAATTCACACTTCTTAATTAAACCCCATTTTGTACACCGGGAATGTGCCACCTATATTTCAGCAGCAGACAAGAGCAGTGCCATAAAAAAAAAAAAAAGAAAGAAAAAAAGGCAGTTTCTAAGTAATTTTGCGAATAAAGGACACAGCTAGACTTAGACTTAAAAGAGTTTTCTGTGAGTCTAGATCCCAGTGAATTCTTGACTCCCCAACATGACTTCAAAAACAGCTGTTTTCTAGTTTAGGCAGGACATAGATATCTGAAAATCAGTTTTATATACCTGAATAATTTGTATGGAATGAACCTGGCATGAAGAGTACAAAGTAAGCTTACATAGTATGTGTAAAAAAGATATCATTCTGGGGAAATCAGAATTCCAATAACCTTATTCGTTCCTTAGAAACTCTGGCAGAACAGCGGAAAAAAAAAGCCCTTGGTATATAACTTACAAGCCCTTTAATCTTACACAGATGAATCTTACTGTACAATTATACTGCCTTAATAAAAACAGTGCAAACAAATGATTGCAACATTCATTTGCTGGATGCCTGTCCATATTTGTCAAGAGCTTTGCTCATCGGAACATTTTATCTTGAAACAAAATTATCTGTACCATATGTGTTTCTTGATCCTTCCTCGCTAATGTTCAGTCAAGAAAACTTGAAGTATGGTTTAAACCAGGAAGCACTAAAACAGTAAACATGCCTTTATTTTTCAATCAGCATTTATTTTTATGTTGAAGTGGAATTTTACTTATGAAGTAAAAGGCTAATTGTTTATTTCATTCTACCCTTTACACCTTCACTGCTGTCAAGTGTATCCAATATATTAAAAAAAAAAAAAAAAAGCAAAAACACAAAAGGGATTTGCTCTTTCAACAAAACAAAGCCATATGCAATACAGAAGATACTACCTACATCCTTATACAACCGACTCGAACAGGTCAAATCAGCAAGAGAAAGTTGAAATGTTAAAAGACATTAATAACTATACTGCAGATGGTAAATCAAGCAAAATCTCATATAAATAGATTTTTAATTCCCGTCTCCTTTGCAATCAGCCATTTTAATAAATAAAGCGGGAGAAACACATAATTTTCTAAATTCAAGCAAAATTAATAAAGAAATTTAATACGCAAAACCAGACCTAAATTGACCAAGCAGCTAATACTGGCTGAGATATAACACACATATTTGATATTCTTGTTCTGGAACCATACTAGAAGAACTGCATATCAGACTTTTGCAGAACACTATTTGGTTATTTTCAGTGTTCGGTTGCAAAATTTGACTCTGAACTTTCAAACTGGTGTTATTATTCAGGAAGTTGTCAGGTACTTTTAATACCAGACAGCCACAGTACAGGAAACAGAGAAGTCACCGAGAAGGAAAAACACATTCGAATGATACAGGAAGTTGAATACACTCTACTTTTTATTAGTGAAAAACAAGCACCTTAAGAATTATTACAAAAAACGTTCAAGAGGGAAAAAAAAGTACATATTGTACTCTGCAAACTGGCAATGCAAACATTAGAGGTCACTGATGATGCAAATTAAAAAAATAAATTAAGAGGTCACTCAAAGCTCTTTGGTCACTCAAATCGTTTAACTGATTGAAACTTTCAGTTTCTGTACAAGTCAAATGAAAATCACTTTGTCTCACTCTTGAAACTTTCATGAGGGTACGTAAGAGATGCTCAAAGGTTTAATACGAAGTCAATCCAACATTAGTCTGGTTGACAACTTTGTACATAGTATTAAGAAATACAATAGTGTAAACAAAGCAATCTCTGACAAGAACTCCATGCAAAAGAAAAACAAAACTGGAAGAAACAGCATGAAAATAGCACAATCTGATATCAGCAGTTCCTACCTGTTCGTAGTGGTAAGTCTGAAGTAATGTAACCCGTATTATTAAATATTGTATTCATTCCCATGAACTGGTCCATTGCAAACATCTGTATTGAAAAAGAGTATACTCTTCATTACTACACACATAAACAGTTTCAAAAAGTAACTTTCAGCAAAGAACTTCAAAGTTCGCTGCAAATATTCCGGCTCCAATAAGTAAACATTTTGTATCTAGTTTATTTCTGCTGGCAACAGCAATGCCAGCAAAGTTGATGGTAGGGACAAAATTTCACGAATATTACATGACTGCACTGAGCTCAGCACAATTTCTAAGCATGTATTTTACAGCTGTTTGTTCAAAAGATCTTCGAGGCCAAATTCTGAAAACGTGACCTTAGATGTCTTGCGCAAGGGCCTCGTTGAGAGCCATGTGAGTTTTCATTTCAACTTCTGTGATAAAACCCCACCAGACTACATTCCTTATTCAAATATATTTACAAACTCTAATGCAAGAACACAGTATGCCCTGGCTAAATCGCAATTTTTGTTTTGAACATAGACATGTCTTAATCCATTGAAATGTTGTCAAGTATAAATCTTCTAAAGTGGAGCAAGCACAAAAGAGAAAATCATCTATTTTTGGAAATTAAGGTGAGGAGAAATGATCTGTTCTTCATCCAGATAAAATTCTCACAAAGTTCTCACATCCAGATAAAATTAAATCACAAAATGACCTAGTAAGATCTGGAAGAGTGGCTGAAGAGCCAGACCTTCTGATCTGTGCAAGTGAAGGGACATTTTAGTCATCAATATGAATGCAAATCTCACCAAAAATGATATAAAGCGGCTTTTTAGGGCATAAGGGGCCTCATTTTCAGATCATGTCCAATGCCCACAACAGAAAGAATTTCAGAGCAAGTGTCCCAGGCAGATAGGGCATAGAAATGAGCATGGTTTTCAACTGCTTCTTGCAAACAGGCCTGGCTTTCCTTCTCACTTTAGCCATTTCACCGGTGACAAGGTACTTCACAGATCATGTAAAGGCCAGCTTAGAGAAAAAAATAAAAGCAAGATTCCCCTCAAATATGATTTCTGCCAATAGCTGAATGCATTTAAATTTACACGTTTTGAGGTCTAGGAAATGACAGGACAGCACAACAGGAAGGCAACACAGAAAGCTAGAATAGAATACAGGGATACTGAAAATACACAAAGATAATACACTTACTTGGGGATCTGACACTCCCATAATGTAGGGATCTTCTCCTGCCATTTTAAGTCCTGAAACACAAAAACACAAGAAGAATGTTCAGAACTCTCATTTTTTTCACAGTGGAGCAACTGAGAAGGATGAAAACTGTTAGAGCTACAAGGTCCATCTCTGACCCATCCTGATTTACCTACAACATTAATGATTTCTAAAATACCCCTAAAATTCCCCAGTATTTGCAAGGGTTAGGGACAAGAGATGCTACAGAGAGGGTCTTCCATTACCTTCTCCCAAGCAACTCAAAACTCCTGGCATCAAAGTCCCAAAGTCAACATTTACTGCAACTTCATTTAAATCAGGAATTAATTTGTTTCTGTCTTTACCCTGGCTATTCTTTTGTTGGAGTTCAGGCAGAATCATCATCATAGTTCAGCAAAAACAGCGCTCTGCATTTTTATACAATAAGACAACATCAGAGCATTAATGAATTGTTTCTTGTAAAGTACTGCTAAATACAAGATTAGGATCCCCAAGAAAGAACATTCAGTATCTTTTTCTTTAAATAAAAAAAAAGAGTCAAACATTGACTAATTTTAACACCTTTATTTCCTGAGGTCCACAAGTGCTTGGCACCAAAAAATCTTTAGTGCTGACAGTGATAATTATGACTGTGCAACGTACATAACCCTCCTCTCACGGGTCTTGCTGGACCAGTGGGAAATTGTAGCCTGCCTTATCTTTCCAGGGGACATAATGGCAAGCCAGTAGCAGAACCTAGAATTTTTCTTAGGAATTTTCTAGGTCTATTATAAAAGATAAGTGTTATTTCCCTGTGTGTAAATATTATTGAAAGAATCACAATTTCATTTGTGTTGATCTTACTGAAAAGGGCTCTGCAAGGGCATATCTGAAAATAACCATAGTGACGATGTCAGGAGACTCATGTCTGCGTGCATGCAGACACCCTAAATAAGGGTAAAAACTAATAAAAGATACAAGTGTGTTGCTAGCTCTCACATTCCACTACAGTGAACATGAACCACGTTTTCCAGCAAAGCAAAGCAACCTGTGAAAACCTACAGCCCTACGGAAGAGAGTAGCAAGCAAGCAGTAAACCCGTACAGAAAAACTGAGTCACCACGTACCCTCTACAGGAATTAGAAAGGCAACTATCAAGAAGATAAGTGGAATACTTAGGTACTTCACTTTGACAGAGACAAAGCTCCAAAGACAACACAGAGCCACCCATCCCACACAAGCAAAAAACAGAAGAAAATTTTAAATGGTGAAATAGGAGGCACTTAATACATAGATGACTTCCAGCAAAGAGGTCTGTGAAGGCAGAAGTATTTTTGAACCTAGAATATAGAAGTGCTTGCTCATTTATAATTCAAGTTTAGACAGAAATATCTACTAGATAATACTCAGTTGCAGTATTTGAGTAAACATTAAATATTTGATCATAAGATTTCAGCCAAAAATGGTTAGCAGATATAACAAGTAGCCAGTCACCCATGCTGTACCTCATTACCTAATACATCAGGACTTCAGCAATATAAACACCAGTCAACCACCTTGCTTCAGAAGCACATTATGCACAGCATTATTTTCATGAATAATTTGCTATTATTAGCAATCTGTTTAGAAAAAAATTAACATCCAAGGCATTTGTAATCAAGCCTGCAGTACAGAATGAACCTTACTAAGATGAGTTTCATCAGTTCCATAAAAGAAACAAACAAATATATTGCTTATCACCAAGTGACAAGTTATTGAAATCACTGAATCCATAATTCAGTTTTTGGCAAACACTTCCCAATCAAAGCTGTAGATGTTACGGTAAATAACCTGAGGACCTCAACAGCCAACATTTTTTAGGAAGTGTCAGGGTATACCCATTGATGCACACTGATAGGTAACGAATGCAAATGCTGGATCTCTTCTGCACAAGAGAATAAACACTGGCCCTAAAAGCCTTGTTTTGTGATCTCTCATATTTAATCGCTGTTTCATGGGTCACATAAGCAAAACTGTTTCAAAATACCTAAAATACCTAGATAACAGCAATTACACGTGTTCAGGAAACAGCTTCTGAGGAGCCAAGATCAATAGCATCTGCCCACTTCCCAGATTACCGATTGCATGTTTCTTTGCAAAACTTTCAAACAAAGCATCTCCCAGCTTTAACTGTAAACCCAGCACGACAGATTTCACAACATACGCCACCATCTCTGCCTTCTTCTGGTTTCTCGGACTGCCTCGCTCCCGGTCCAGCAGAAGCCTGTGGGGGAAGGTTTGCACACCTGCTCTGCTTCCTGGTCATATTTACACATTTACACCGATGTGCTACGTGGCTTCAAAGAGGAAAAATACCGCAGAGGCAGTATTTTCTGAAAACCTGATGCCAAAATTCAGGCAGAAATGACACCTATGTCTGTCAGAACCTGTCCTTCAAAATTCATCTGATCAAAACTGTCATTTCTGTTTTTTTTTTTTTTTTTTTTTTTTTTTTTGCTAATGCAGTGAACAACAACAGCCCAAGAGCAAAACTGCAGTCACTGGAGATGAGAAGCAGCAGTTAGGTACCTGCATGATGCCCAGCTGCTGCAGGTATGTAGTAAGGAGTTTGTAACGAGATATTAAGCCCAATCTCTCTGGCACCAAAAGCACAGGTGTCTCTTACTTAAGCTCGTTTGTGTTCAGCAGTCAGCTGCAACGCTTCGGGGAAAGGTTAAAGACATTCTCCCTGGCATGACTGCTAAGCCAGTTTAATATAAACATGAGATGATTTAGATGTGCAAATATATGGCTTTGTGTATGTAAACTGACACTCGAGTGCCGTTGCAGGGCCTAGACAAAAATTAACCCAGCAGTTTAAAATGACCCCTCTAAATGACTGAGAGCACTCTCTGTTTCATTCCACGCTTTGTCCTCTTTGAAATCCAAATGACAAAAAAGTTCCAGGAGTACTGCCTCCAAATTAACATTTTTTGCTTCAGATTTATTTAGTTATCAAATCCCTAACCTTCCTCTTCTTGCAAAAAAACAAACCAACCAAACAAAAAAATAAATAAAACAAACACAAAGTAAATCTAGGAAGTGTCAGTAACATAATAAAAAAAGAAAGAGAATCAGACCCAAACATTACAGGCAGAGCTTAACACACACAGTATAATTTTTAATTGCCCTCTTCCCTTACTGTGTGAATTTCTACACACCTTCTCCACGTGCACGAAGTGATAAGATTAGCATCTGCCATGAGTAGCTGTGTTCACTCTCCTTATGCACAGAGCTACATGGGCCGTACCGTGGCTCAGAGATTGTTTTTATCCAAGCTATACACACCTTAGAAAAGTCAGGTCAAAACCACATCTCTCTCATTTGAAGATGACCCGGATTAAAATTGTTTTGTGGAAGTTCATCTTGCCATATATGCCTCGTCCCCTCATAATCTCCAGTTCCCCAAAACTACACTGTGAACTCGAATCTACATTCAAAAAAATACCCCTCCACCTGCAGACCACAACCAACCGCAACATTCTCCACCCTGGAGATCCTCTGAAGTCTTTCAGATAATGGGGCCCAGGAAACTCAATGTTTCGACTCGCTGTATTTTTAGTGTGACTATTCAACGATGGGTTAAAGAACCTCAGGTAGCCCCTAGCACGATGGGAAACCCTAATATCCAGCTAAATTTGTTCAAAACCACACAGCTGGGCTTGAAGAGGGAATTAAAGTTATGTGTAGGCATATGTGTGCACTTTTCCTTTGTCCCCACAGTGGCTCTTTTTCTTCTGAAAAAGGTTAGAAAGAGAAAATAAATAATAATAATAAAAAATAAAACCAGGAAGATACATGTACATACACATATATGGAAGCTGATGGGATTGCAGCAATGTAACCAGCCGACCAGGAGAACATAATGGCAGCTCCTTGGCCTCACTGCTCCTCTTTAATAACTGCACAGCACCAGGCACAAGTAGCCACAGTTGGGAGAACATTTACTGTTTTCTGCATATTTTTTTTAAAGCCTCATACGGATCGGGCATTTACATTGGAAATACCATAATTCATGTGGGAACGCTCTCATCCAGGAATGTGATTCCTCATTTCTACTTATCTCCATCATTTGATTTCAGGGCCCTTCTCTGCTGTTCTCCAACGTCCACCGTGTTTAACTACCTTTTTCCCCCAAATAAATAAAGTAAGATAGGTTTCTCAACCAACTTTTGTTAGCACCCTGATTATTTGGAGGCCAGGTCTTTCCCTCTGTTGTTTCTCTTCAACTTTCCAGCCTGAATTTTCCAATAAGGTAAACCATTTTCCTCTTTGATGCCAATATTCAACCTACAAACACAGAACGGGACATTTCCCCTACTACCTTTGCACAGACAAGTTCTTTGTCAACGAGGAATAAAACTCCAATGTCTGATCCAGATACTAACAGTCCAGTTATTTCAGAAAACATTTCCACTCATCTTGCCCAGCAGCTGCACGCCTGTTAAAAAACTAACTTCAGATCTCATTCTTTTTTCTTTCTACCTTTGTCCTCCTAACACTAGCTGGGATAGAACTTGAACAGTCTATACACTAACAGTTTGGGACAACTTCTTAGTCCTCCCAACAGGAAATAAAATCATTTGAATATTACCCTAAATACCTGCAACACCCCCCGGCTCCCAGCCCCAAAGGAAACTTGAGGTTTAGTCTCCCAAATCTGAACAGTCGTATTTTGAAGTGTGCTCGTGAACTTACACTTGAAGCTAACACTTCACATGGGACCAAAAAAAAAAAAAAAAGATATATGCTTCCTTTCCCAGACCTTCAAAGAGACATGGTAAGCAGGTCTCTACTTTTCACCTATGTTCTTTGAGTCTGAATTTATTTTTTCTTTAATCAGTTTGCAGAAACAAAGGATGAAGGTTCACCAATATCTCTATCCCACAAAGACTTGCCTCATCATAAGAGGGTGATGCCTGGTGAAAATTCTTTTAACAACCACTCAGCTCTCAAATTCTCTGTACTTAGAGCCAACCAACCAAAATAAAAGTATAAAAACTGATGTGATGTAATACCTATTATAACCTCAGAAAATGAACGCAAAAGACTGGCATTAAGGTATTTGCCTGACGTGTTTTAAAATATAAAGCATCAACTCATTCTTTCTAAAACTTGCCCTTTATTTTTTTAATTAGTTCATCATAAAGATTGAGTTCAGGACAGATTAATATTTTATGGAAGAGGGTTTGGTTATAGCACCGATCAGATTAACAGGGCAGGAGTTAATAAAATAGTCTGTAAAAGGCAGACTGAGGGTGCGTGTGTTAGCAGACCATGATCTTTAATACTCAGAGATTGTTACAGTCCTGAACTGGAATTAGCCTGACAGTGTAAAGAAACTTCTATGTTGAAGAACACCTATCTCCTAAGAGATATTTTTACATACAACATCTACCTCTTCTCACCTTTTAAGGCTGGGATTCAGAAGGCAAAAGCCTCAGAACAAGAGAAATTCAACTATTACACTTAACCGATGTGATATATTGAAAGCACAGTTCCTTCTGCACGTTTTCTAGCACCGTGTTTTTTCTCTTTAATTTGGCTTTCATTGTAATTTACCTGTTAAGAATAAACTTCAGCTGGACACAATGAAAATTCACTGTGGTTGTGCTCTTAGCCTGTTTGTTTTGTTCATGCAAAATAGAGAAAAATAAGGATGAAGGAGAGGCAAAGACCTTTGTGTTTGATGCGCGTTATGTCATGAGTATATTTGTGCTACATCAGGGCGATGAAACACAGCAGACAATGATGGCAGAGAACTGTGTTTTTATGAGGCATCAAGTTTTCTGAAATCTCAAAGCAACTCTGAAATACTGAGGTAGAAACACTAACCACCACACTACACATTCTCTATTCACCTGGTTTTGTTCACCTCTCTATTCCTTTCTTTTAGTAATAACTAAATGGATCCTTGAGCCTCACTTTTCTATCAGCTGCAAACCCATCTGCATTCAGCCCAGTGCTTCCCAGATAGAGACGTAGGGAATGTATTGCACAATACAGACACTGCAAGCTGCTGGGCGAGGGCTGGAACCAGGACAAGAGCTGCAGTGAGATGATTTTGGCTAGAGCAAGAGCAGGCCGCTCGGACAGACCAGAGATACTGATCTCAAGCCTTCATTGCTGCACTGCCTTAGAGCAGGGGTGCTGCCTCCTCCAAGCTCCCGGACACCTCCTCCTAGCTTTTTCCCTTGTAACCCAGCATTTTCCCCAAAAATACAACCCCCGGGGGCATAGCTCAAGGGCAAAAGCCTTTGGGGTAGAACATAGCCTTAGAGAAGCACGGGGTGGGGTGGAGGAAAGGAAGTTTGAGACCTGCTGTCTTCTGCCTCTGCACAGCCTTGTGGCCTGTACATACACACAGGTCTTCTAACACTTCTGAGAGTGGGGCCATGAACCCGCATCAGTTATGTGAACGAGCTTTATTTTTCATAGCTTAAGCCACGTATGTTCTTCTAATCACTTTAAACCTTTAAGGCTGAATAAATATGCTTCTCTTAACAAAAATGGGATTTATTTCAGCTAAAAGCAATGTAACAACAGCAGCAATATTGTACAGGCGGGATTCCAAGCAGTTGCTGGCATTCTGAGCGCGTATTGTCCAAACCTGCTTAAAGCAGGTCTACACAGCTAGGCTCCCACAGCTGTTAGCTACCAGCGCCTTGCTCTTCAGCACTGCTGCAGAAAAAGAGTTTCCAAGGGGTGAGCATGGGGGAGCTGGGGAGGGAGAGAAAAAGAAGGGGGAAGAGCCCCTCCCAATAAAGCAAAATCTTCATAAAAAAAAAAGGTTTTATCAATGGTTATTTTATTTACATTCTCAACTACTTGTTTTGTTTGCCTCCATGAGAATAAGTCATACTGTTCCTGAAGTCCCTGGGCGAAGGTTAAGACTGGACCAAATATTTGTCATGTAGATGAATAATGTCTTGAGGCACATGCATGAAAAAATAGGGAAAATGCAAGCTGTAGACATCTACACATTTTTCCAGAAGAGGAAAAAAAAAAAAAAAAAAGTGTGCTACAGAAAAGCAATCCCCTGGATTATTCAAAACCAGGGGTGATTAACAGCTACAGGGTTCTGCAACATGCCAAGGAAACAGAACCAAAATACTATGGGAACATCAGGCATACTTTCACTCACATTATTGGTACAGATGTCAAACAGACAGGAAAGAAAAAGCATTTTAAAACCTGTGAAAGTAATTGCTGGCTTGCTGGTGTTGACAAGAAGCCCAAACAATTAGTTTTATTTTATGTTTTTAAATGGATTTTAAGGCAACAAAATGGACTTAAATTTGAAGTTTTCTTTTAATGTTACAAAATTACTAATATTTCTTTATTTCTTCTCCCACCTACGGCTTCAACACAGGGGGCGGGCAGGCTGTTCTGAGGGAACTGTTCTCAGTGTAAAAATCATCAATGTTCATCAATTTCTGCCAAAGCAGCACGTGTAAGCTGTATTGCTTATTTCCCTTCAGCTAATACACAGAGGTATAAGCCAGGAATACAGATTTCAGTATAAGCTGTCAGTAGTGAGAAAAGGTTTGTGCAGAGGCTTTTTGCTTTGTTGTTAATCACAGACACTGCTTTCCTCTGCGGATTTATCTGTAGACTGTTGCAGCAACACTACTTAACACAAAAGGACACTACAGGACCTGTGGTTTTTTTCCTCTAGCCCACATTGCCTCCTCTTGTTATTAATTAGGTCTGCTTATTATTTCCTGTTCCTTATTATTTCCTGGGTGGGACCTGGGAGTTGCGTGCATTTTCTCAATTAAAAACTTAATTTTTAAAAATATTTTCAAAGATGTATTATTGGGCAACAGGATAAAAACTGCCAAATGCTTAGGAGATGAAAATGAGCACAGGAATTAAGATTTCAAATGAGTGTGATGCTTTGAATCAAAAAATTTTGGTGCAGAATTACTGTAGGAAATCCAGAGTGAGAATTATTGACCCAGATGACCCTATATTTAAAGAAAAAAGGATAGTGTGAGGAACTGTATTTGGCAAATACTAACTGGTCTATGTGAATGGCTCTTTTATTAAGTATCTTTATGACTTTTTTTTTCTTTTTTTCCAGAAGTATTTTAATCATTTACTTTAGTAGCAAACTAACATGACAAGAGTAAACGATGATACCCTAAACACAAACTGTTTTTTTAGGACAGTGTTAGAATAACATTAAAATGTTTTTATTAAAACATATTCAAAGCAATTTAAACCAAAGGAATAAACAGTATTCAAATACAGCAGAGTTTGTTTGTCACATATGTATAATGCTAAGTATATGTAAAACCAGTGAGGTTCGACACAAAACAACTCTACCTACACCGTATTTCAGCCACACAGGGCGGTAAAGTTACTTGAACTAACCTAAAAATCATGTTAAAATGCTGTAACTCTTTGCTAGAGATTAAAAAGAACCACTGAATGTTCTTTAGAAATAGCTCTAGTGCATACAAAACTGTTCACCTAAGTCAAGTTCTAACTTCAAGAGCACATACGCACCCACTTCATAAGCCTGAAGTGCAATGAATCATCAGTATTGAAGGGCAAACCTTTTCCTTTCTGGGGAGAGCAGAGCAGTGTTTCTCAGAAGCTAGGTAACCAGTACAGCCAGGATCTCAGAGGTCTGGTTCACAGAAGGTTTGCAGCATCACCAGATATTTTCATATGGGTTCTGGCGTCTTACTGAAGACACAGTCCCACATTTTAAAGACCAACAGCTGCAAAAGAGGGCTCAGAAAATAGCACGGGCTGTTACCACTGCAATTACCAAAGCAAGTTAAGGAGTTCTCAGCATCCCTTTGGTTACAAACAGGCCCTGAAAATGCACCATGGCAGAAATGGTCCATGAACTAAGCGACACAGCAGGCAGAACCACTGAGGTAAAACCGAGGGCAGCACCACTGCAGTTATGCCTGAGAGCCCTGCCTTGGAAAGGTCCCAATTCTGCTTTCCTTTTGGCTCGAATCTCCAGCTGCGAAGTGGTCACTAAGGCTTATCAGGTTTGTGTTTTACAACAAAACAGAACTCCTCCAGCCCTCATTTTCTACAGTAGGCTATAATGTAATAACAACAACAACAACTAAATGACTAAACTAACGATACTTGAAGAGACCTGCTCATTTTGTTATTTGTGCTAAAATTTGTCCGTAAGTGTGCAAGCACAGATAAATACAATCTTAAAAGCAAAGAAAACCCAAAAAACACGAACACACACACCCTAGACAGACCTCCTTCATCTGCAATACCAGTACAGATTGCTTTAAGGACTGAACGAAAGACACAAGTATTTTAGCTTAGCTAGTTCTGTTTTAAATGAAGGAAAAAAAAAAAAGTTTTTAAAAAAAAGTCTGGCACTGCTTTTCAAAAGAACATGAAAGTTGAAAGGGGAAAAAACGCTAGTAGTAGCAACAGTAACTTCCTCCCCACACATGGTCTGTCAGCTCCACCTAAATCCTACACAAAGGATTTTACCTTGAGACCAGAATCATTTGAAACATCTTTCAAGGCCTTACTTCTAAAATTGTCGACAGTGCTCCGGCAGAGTATCTGCTTAGATGAATTCACTGCCGACGATCCACTGGATTATTTCTACACTCAAAATTCAATGCAAACTTAGTGCCTGGCTGACCTAAGGGCACAATTAATGACAGCTGTAATGATGATGTTATCAATGCAGAACTTTATAAAAGATTCACAGTTTGTTTACTGGACATCAAATCACAACTTCCACTTGTAAAAACCCTGTGCCAGCCAGAAGTGACCAAGACCTGAATTTCTTTTTCACCATTTAACCTGAAATTTTCTCTCCTCTTTGCTTTATAATAGCTGTATTATTTTGTGTCTGAGAGCCAACAAAAACCTACCAATACACTGAAAAAAAAAAATACTTAAACCAACTTTAGGCTTTCCTTTTGTTGCTTAAATAAATGAATTTCCTAAATTGAGACGTATTTGTCTGACAAAAGAGTTGGCAAACATTTACAGCACCAAAAGGTAGGAAGATTTTACGGGGTTTTGAAGAGATCCATGAAAACACAAAACAATTAACCAGAACCTCTGAAAACTGCAGAAAGTTCTGAACAACAGCTGCACCAGAAAGCCTACTCTAAGTTCATAAATATATACGTCTATTGTTTTCCCACTCTATCTTCACAGCTTCAATGCAACATTTACCTTGCATGCAACTAGTAAGGGGGACTTTAGCTTTCCAGTCAGCAGAGAGAATCCCTGACAGTTAAGACTCATGAGCCTGCAGGCTTGATTCCTCTCCTTCCAGTATCACCAGTGATGACAAGAAGGTACCAGGAACCCCCAGCTGCACTTATTTTTGGACCCTGCATGTATTCCTGAGACAGTGGCATGGGAAGCTTTTAGGAAAAGGCAGTGATGAAGAAGAGAAACTTATTCTTTCATGAAAATCCCCCCAAACATCTATTAGTCAGCCAAGTTAAATCAGTGACATTTGTAGGTGCCCACTACTCAAATCACCTAATGCCACCTCAACAAGGAAGTACATTTACAATTATCATTAAAAATGTATTTTAAAAGTGAAATACATAGCAACATTGGGAACAATTGCTATTTTTCAATAAGCGAGGCAGAAAATTTTAGAACATGCATAAAAATGAAGTACTGCTCTCTGCTTTCCCTCCGTCTCGCCCTCTCCCAAGATTACCTTTTTTCCTCTCCCAGCACACTTTTTCAGCAAACTTTCTGATTCCAGAATACAAACTGCAAAAACATCACGAAGGCACTGACTGAACTAAGCGTCTGCAGTTACGAAGTTTATCTGCTACAACATCTTTTTTTTTTTTAAAGACACCCACCGTGACATGAAATGAAACAAAGCCATTCAGTTTTACAACCTTAACTCTATTCAAAGCGCTCTCATTACTCGCAAGAGGAAACAATTTCATTTTAATGACTGCACTGTTGATTGACATATCTTTCTTGGAAAAAAAAGGGACAGAGGGTGGGAGAAAGAAAGAGGATTTTCCCCTTTCTGTTTCAAATAATTGAACCTGAAATGCTGGCAGGTCTGGCACGTATCTCGGCACTGAGATTCCTTGAAACCTCTACAGCAACCTCTTGAAAACGCTCCGTGGCAGCTCCTGACAGCAGCACTTCAGCAGGTGTGTCGGTCCAATTAGCCAGCCACAAAAGTTTACAGAACAGAGGGCCTGCCTCTGGATCGCTACAGGCTTCTTTTTCCTCTTTCATTTTCTCAATTAACTCTGTAGTCATTTCTGTAGATTACAAAACACTGCAGACAGGATGACGTCTCTGAATGACGTCTGGGCTAATGCTTTCCTCGAATGGGCAGCTAGGCTCTCTTTTGAAATAATGGGATACTTTGACTACAATATTATTGCAGAAGCTTCCCAGTACACGGCCCGTGGACTCAACGTGAATAAAAATGAAGATGCTGTTAAGACCTCGTATCTTCGACCTCGTATTTTCAAGCTCTTTGAGCTTGACAGCGGTGGCGTAGCACCTTAAATGCCACACAGCATGGGGCGGTGAGGGAGTTAACCCTCTAAATATTCAGTTTCTCTCTGAAAAGAGGACTTCTGACGCACGAAACTAAACACGCCAAAGACGACAGGCTCGTTAAGGTCTTAAAATCGGTATTTCTTTCAAAACGTTGTCTTTTAGCAGAGACTTGGCGCATTTTGAGGCAGGAAGGCGAAGCGCAGCGCAAAGTTACGAGGCTCTCCAGCCTCCGGAGCCTTCCCCAGCGCAGGTTCAGGGGCAACTCCTGCTTTATTCGCGCGTAACTCCCCAGCAGCGCCTCAGATAATGGCCAAGCAACAAATAGCCCATCTCCCGGGGTATAAAACTTCGCTTCAGGTGAAGCCAAGCCAGCCGAGAGCCAGCACCGGCCGCTCCGCCGAGCGGGCTTGGGGCTCGGCGCCACCCTCCCCCCTCAGCCCTCCTGAGGCGGCCAAAGCTCCTCGGAGCCCTCCCCACACCTCACACCAACCGCTTACCGAGCTGCCGCCTTCCCGATCCGGCGCAGGCACGGCGAGGGCCGGCGCCCAGGGCAGGAACTCCGCCGCAGGAAGCGGGAGGTGCCTCCGGCCCCCGCCTTCCCCTTTCGCCCCGGGGCGGCGGCGGCGAAGGGAAAAGGGTCCCTCAGCGCCTCGCCATGGAGCCTCCCCCCCTTTCCTTCACCGCTGCTTCCCTTCCCCGGACTTTCCCCTCGCCCCAGCGGCGAGGGCAGCCGAGCGGCACCGGCCCGAGCGGCCGCAGCCTCCCCGCCCCTGCCCGCCGGGCTTCCTGGCTGGAAATTCCCGCTGACGCTCACGGGGAGGGAGGAGCGGGGCGGCCGTTGGGCGGGAGCGGCCGTTGCTGAGGCTGAGGGGCGGCCGTTGGGGGTGCTGCGCACCCGCCACCTGCCCGCAGGAGGGAGCGGCGAGCGTAGCCTGCGGTTTATCTTTATTTTTATTTATTTAATTATTTATTTAGGTAGGGATTCCTGTCGTTTTCTGGCGGAGCAGGCGTCCTCGCCGGTTAAAGTCCGTGAAATAGCAGCCGCAGACGCATCTCGCGGCCGGCACCGCGTTTTGCTGCTCACATATGTTATGCGAAATAATCTGAAACGCCCTTTCACCGAGTCTTAAGCCTCCCTTTTGCTAAAGGTGAAGAGCACCTCAGATCAACAGCCAGCGTCGCTCACCTGAGGTAAGTTAGTGCAAAAATTCATCCCCACACCAGTGGGGGGCTCCTGTTGTGGCAGGACCACATAAGATAAGACCTCACCAAGATATTTACCTCAGAATTCAACAAAAAACATCATAAATGATGAGAAAAGTTAACAAACAAAACCAAAAAACCTACATACATACAAGAAAAGCAACATTATAAATAAGAAGATGCAACTATTTCTTGTATTGAAACAAAGGACTTCCATCCAGAACAAAAATGGAGTCAAAAGAAACAAAGTGAAATCGTAAGAAATCCATTGACTGAGTTGCAAAGAAAAAAACATTTTATTATTATTATTAAAACCAGAGAGTTATTACATGCTTATCTTTAACGCCATATAATTTAGTCATGTCACAAATGGAGACCATGCTGTTGAACACCTCATGTCTGTCCACACATGAGCTGATTTCACCTGTGGCAAAGGAGTAAATTCAGATGTCAATGCTGTGCACTATATCTCTGGGTAGGAATAGAGATGTGCTTGTTTGAAATTAATACTGAGGCTACAGAAAGCAGCTTAGAAATACACAGGATTTTCTCTGCCTCTGAATAAGAGAACTGAAATCTCATACAGGTTATACGCACATACATATGCAGAGACCCATTTCCTGTATTTGTCACTGTGTGATGTAGGTCTAAAGATGCATTTGCCCATTCCCTTCCAAGTCCAGGTTTTCATGACTTAGCACTTCTGAATGAAGTGTTTTTCCTTTTTAAATACAGTACTTCCTGTACTCTCAAGACCTAACATTAATCAGTTCTGTGGAAACAAGTACATTGAAGTAAGCAAAGCAAGTGAGAAGAGAACTGGGCACCAAAGCTTTATGAGAAGGAAGTCTAGATGGATTTAAAACATGAGAAGCATTTCAAAATAAGGTTAGTTTAAAAGAAAAGATGCCATGTCACAGCTAGTCACAGGCATGCTCACAGAGCAAGACCTGTATGAACAAGTACCAGGAAGTCAGACAAGGTGGAAAAGCTCCAAAACTTAAACAGACTTACTTGGTAGATTAATTTTAAAAGGTCACATTATCAAGTACACAGGCTTAGGTTTCCCTGTGAGATCTGAATCAGCTTCCCCAAACATCTAGGTTCTTAAAGAAAAGCCCTTTTAAAATTATATTTAAAAAATAACTTTGTCTTTTTTATAACTCAATGTCATAACAGAAATGTTACTGCTATTGAAACTCACAATAGGGTCAGGACTGTAAGTCTCCGGAACACTCTAAATATATAAGTTGTTTTAAAGCACATGATTCTCACCTGAAAAGCTAAGTAAGCAATTAGCTTTCTAATCCTGGTTCCCCTAGGGGAACTAAACAGAAAATACAGACTCAGGTGTGAGTAGTTTGCAATGGTAGACAATGTGACCACTTTCCTGGAGAACACAGGGCTGCACCTGGAAAAGATCAGCTCACAGATGAAGAGCAGGTGGTTAAAGCTTAACCTAAAGGAGGTAACGTTTCTGTTCCTGAGCTGAGGGAAATGTTAAAAACCATTGCTAGCTACAGTATGGTACAATCTCTGGAAAGTAGGGAAGTGAATCAGAGGTAAGGCTTTCTAATTATATAGTCACCTAGACTGTCTCACTTAATGAGATTGTATGTATTTAAGTTTATTGATATGGTTAAGAAAAAAAAAAAGGAACATCTTGGAGTTGTGTCTGGTCTTACGTTACTACACTTCCTCTGTGACTATGTATTCTTTTACAAGGTCAGGTGTCTTTGGCCTTGGATATTTTTTAACGCTCTAATTAATACTGTTTCTTCTCACGAACAAAGCATTATCTCTGAAAAGGAGGCTTTTTATTTTTCTTTCTCTAGGGATATCTGAAAACAGATACGCACCCAATAGTAGCAGAGGCTTTAAAGTAATTGTTCTTCATTTTAATTGGTATGCCCAAAATAGAAAAAGAAGTTAAAGTTTCCTGCTGTATTTGCTCTGTTTCTGAGGTACTTATTGGAAATGAGGCAGGATTTTTTGTTCTTTTTGACCTTATATTTGCGGTCCTGAAACAGGAAGAGATGAGGGAAAATCTAAAATAGCTGCTGAGAGATGCTTCCTTTTAAAATATTTAGCTGTCCGTCTTTATTGGCCTGTTAGGCTGTGATATCCAAATCCTTTCCTGGTTAATCCGCTTCTTATTTTTGACCGAGAAGTTCTAACTTTAAAGCTCATTTGCCTTGGATAGTAGCCAGTGATTGTCCAGCACATGCTCCTGTCCTCAGAGAAAGTTATCAGGATTTAGTTAATGTTTGCTGTGAGCTGTGCCGTTATCTTCTGTAATTTGAATCCACGAGGAACATAAAAGGATAATGCATTTAATAATTGTGTGTGTGTGTATATATATTTGTATTTTTAAAATGGTGTTATCATTCTAAGGCAAAATATATGCTGAGATCTAAGCAAGTAGGCAATAGAAATAGTATAAAAATATCTAAATAGCCAAGGTACATATGCAAAGCCAACTGATTTGAAGTACAGCAAGAGCAGTGTGTGGAGTTAAGTGATGCTGCTAAACCTGCACATGGCAGCATCCACAGAAATACTTAATGTTATCTGTACTACTTTGTTCTGGTGGATGATGATCTGGCTTCAGTTCATCATGTATTTCATCAGAGCTTAGATGGGCACGAGCAATACCCTGCAGAATTCAAAACAGCGTGGTGTCTCCTGCAGTTAAACAAGCCATGTCCCAAATATACTTTTTGCTTTATTCTTGCACAGCTGTGACTCAGATTTGGGGTCTCATATCGCCTTCTAAGTGCTTAAGATCTGTAGCTGTGCTAAGACTGATGTTCCAGTGTGGTTTGGCTTAAAAGTGTTAGAACTGTAGGAGGAGAAAATTTCAGTAGTGAAAAGCAGGACGGAGGATTTACAGAATCACAGAATCATTTAGGTTGGAAGAGACCTCCAAGATCACCTAGCCCAACCTGCAATTTAGCAGATCTGAATATGAGAACCATGAGGCTGTAGACATGGCTGATGAGGAACATAATTAATAGAGAAAGGGGGACTTCAGGAGAGAGCTACAGGTAAAAAAAGAAAAGGAAGGTTTAAAAAGTACAGCAGTAATTATATATACCTTGAATAGTGTATTACTAAGCATTTACTCATAAGCACTAATCTGAATAGAAGTGAGAATGAACCTGTATTCCTATGTGAAAGCTAACTTTTGTGCATGAGATACAGATAGAGGTGAATAACTTCATAGGTTAGCTTGGTCTTACACTCAGTAATGGGAAGAAGGTTGTTAAACTCCCAGCCGCTCAGGATGACAGTTTTCATCTTCTATATTTTCTCTTCCAGGATTAGTAGTTTTCTTGCATTAGTAGCTGATAGACACAGCTATTTTTTCATCTTCCAAGAAGTAAGCCTGCTAATTTGCTTAGCAAATTAATTTAGTTATAAACACATTAGGTGTTATGGTTACAATCTTAGTTCTGACATCTTCTGCTTTGTTTTAATGTACATCTGTTTAGTACTTCATCTACTGTTGTTATACGGCTAGATCACTTATCACCACTTACCTCCTCTGCTCAGTTCTTTCTGTGTCTTTCTGTGATTTTTTACCTACATCATTTCCAGAATGGTTGGCCTAGCTGCTTGTTGGTATGGCTAAGTAACACTGGGCCTCCTTCCTTCCTTCTCTCCTATGCAGCCTAATTGCAAGGAGCATTTCACAGCAAACCTCTCAGTTACTCTGAAAATGGTGTCTTGTACGTTCTGTGTGGGCTCTGCAGCAAGGTAACAGCTCTCAATGGGGAGCTACACAGAGCACTCTGAAAAATTGCCAGTGGGCTGGATTGCCTGGGCCCTGAAGCTGCTTCCTGCAAAAGGTAAGGGCTGTTCTGAAAGCATTGCCTGGGCTGATGATAATTATTTGTCCAGGTCAGAGGCTGAGCTGCGTAAGAGTGGTGTACAGCAGTATTTATGTACGTGTATTCTCAGAACATAAATGGTTGTTTATAGAAATTATTTACAGTGCTATGCCATGGTGTAATAACGTAAAGGACACTTGTTATCAGAGCCTACAGCAAGGAGAGTTATAGTTAAGAGCTATGATTTCTGGTAATGGATTTAATAATCTACCAGTCTGTTCTTCAGAATCCAGACCTAGTACAGATTGTGGTTAATCTGCTCTTTTATCACTTAGCTATCTTGGCCAGCCCCTGAAAGCAGAAAGATTTATTTTTTTTTTGGCCATTTAATTTCAGTGACAGCATGTTCTTACCAGTCCAATGAACTCATTCCCATCTCTTCCCACCTACCCTCCCCGTGTTATGAATAATACTGTTCTATGCTCAGTACTTCCTACGTGAGTGGGTCTGGTTTCTCTTCATAGTCTTTTGCGTATTGAATGATACACACTACTAACCTTTATGTGATTATACCTATCAGAAAACTGTTCAGGGGCCCTACTGTCTTTCCAAGAAGTGTAGGTTCTTGCCATTACGTGACTGCAGCTTTGGAACCTCAGCCATGTCTCATGCAACTAGCTAATGCAAATGAGAACAGCTATTTGGTTCTTGATGCCTTTGTCACTTTTTGTTACTAGTTACTCTCATTAAATATATGTTGAGTTAGATTTATGAGGTCTTTTTGGGTTGGGTGTACTGAACAGGACTGATTTTAACTGTAGAGATAGTACAATTTAGGTAACTTGACTTTTTATTACTGCTATTCTATGCTGTAGTAGTTCTTCAAGGCCCCACTAGAGGAAAGAAGTTCCAGACAGCTAAGGTCTATACAAATACATAGGGAAGAGATTTCCTTTGCCACAGAGCTTTCTCCATCTAAATATATAACAGAAAACAGATTATGGAAGCACAAAATGGCCCCTTTGGTGCTATTTGAGCTTGTGCAGCAATTTGCTCAAATCTTCCGCTCAACTGTTGGTAGAAGTAAGTTCTGATTTCCTGAACTGTTCTGGTTGCAGACTTCAAGCCCCTACTGTAATTGGTGATATTTGTAAAATTCCAATCTTAGAGGCTCTGGATATGTGGAAAGCTTTCTCTCTACTTTTAATGAAAACTGAAGTGTTTTTTTTTTTGTTTTTGTTTTGTTTTTTTAAATATCAGTATTCAAAAGATGTCTTTTTAAAACTCGTGTGATTTACTTTAGGCAAATTCTGTGGCGTTAGCAGACCTTGCAATTTGGTGATGTTGAGGGGGTTAAAAACAGTGAGTGGTGAGCCAAGACAAGTCACTAGTGTAATGGATCAGGCATCTTAAAAATGCAAGATTATAAAAGAATATTTGGAGGGTAGTAGGAAAAGCAAGCTGTCTCATGGATTTGGTTCCATAAAAGCTCTTTTTCTCAGCCTTTGCTCCAGAGCCATGAGGGCTAGAAAGCTTTTTTTAAGAATGTATCCTGTATGTAAAACAGCAACATCCAAAACAGTACCAGCGCTATCTGCATTTGTGATGAGATGCAACAAGCTGATGAAAAGCAAGAGGATGTGCCGTAACAAGAAAAGGAGTGCTGTGATAGAGCAGGGTTTGGGGAAAAGAGGGGAACCTCAGTCTGTTTTCTGCTCTGCACAAGAAAAGCAATGAGTGGTAGTAGTGGAGGAAGCAGAGTGTTCTCCATATTGTAGTTTCTTTCTTAGTTCCTTTCTTGATTTCCTGATTGGAAGCTGAAACCAAAGGGGTCTGAGAGATGATGGGACAGAGTCTTTTATTCTTTCTTTTTCTATTACGCTTTTTAAGAGCATGATGCAGAGGACTCTAAGCTATAAATAAACATCCCAGAAACAAAGCCAGAAGTGATGTGACCACGTAATCGTGTTGCTGTTTCCAGGCACGTTGGCTTGGACACTGTTGTGCTTGCATAGCCTGCCCTGCTCTTAAGGCTAAGGAACCCCACGCAGTGCTAGGGCACTGGTGCGAATGCTTGTACAGGCTCAGGGTCTCAGCACTGTGCACTTAGAGATCAGGTCTCCATGTGAGTTTTCTGACCTGAGGGTAGGGAAATAGAATTGCAAAGTCTCCAAATGCATCTATTTACCTAGACGTCCAAATAAGAATATGAGACTACTGTTTAAGCCCTTGGGTGTATTTACAGCAACTCTTACCAACTTTTAGCGCTGTGTTGCCAACAATTGGCTGCACCCAAAGACACTCCCTTAGATAGCATAGTGAAAACTTAGTTCTGCTTGCATTCACATCAAGGGCAAACTCTTGTTGACCTACCTGGGTGTAGGGCTGGCAGCTGAGGAAGGATCTCTGCTTTCCCTACAGGTTTGGAAAACATCCTAACAGTGGGCCCATGTGGCTGCAAATAGTAAGTCTGCACAGCATTTTCAAAACTGCTCAAATGTTTCTTGAAGCAAGGCTTAGCTTTGCAAGCTGTACATAGGTCTGCAAGAAGGTAAAATGGGAGTCATGATTTCATGAATGCTTCTGGGGAGGTCCAGCTGAGCCTGCTGGAATCTGACTGTGGTCTAGCCAGGTTAGAAAAATGTTCTCCTTGTGACAAAGATGCTGTTCTTATTCGAAGGATATAGAACAGAAGTCGGGAGAAATGTTGATCAAAGATATGAATGTTAGATTCTCTGTGCCTCAGATTGTTCCTAATTCTTCCCACAGTTTTTATCTCAAGAGACAATATGGACACACTATAACTTAAGATCAATCTGTCCGATACTTGGACAATTTCTATGGCCCTGCATCCTATGTCTTGCTCCATCCCATAACACTACTTGTAGGAGGGGGTCGTGCAACTAGAAGACTCACTTGCTATTTGACACAGCAGGTCCTCCAGGACTAGAATCTAGAAATGTCGGTACACACTGGTATAGTACTTTTTTTTTTTTTCCCCAGATATTTGCCCTCATTGACTTCTGTTGCAGATATGAGTACTTTCAGCACTTCTGCAATCAGGCTTCAGTGTCCAAGTAAAGCAAATAGAAAATGAGGAACACAGACTACCTGTGAAAAGTTTGGTTTAAGTGATGTGACCAGAATCACAGAAGAACTCTGGCACAGCAGAGGAGGCATAACAGCTTATTTGGGCAGAATTAAGGAGAAGATCCTCTCTCTTCCAGAGTTGCTTTGTTTGCTATAATCCTCCCAGCTAATGCTGGAAAAGTCATGGGAGCCCTATGGAATGCAGTCTCTTGAACGTGTGGTTCTTCTCCAGACCATCCCTATCCTAACAATTCAGATGCCATAGAGTGGCAACTTCCATACAAAACAAAGGAATTCTGGTGAAGTTATGAGCTGAAAATAATCACTTATTGATAAGAAGTACTCATCAATAGGTTGTTAATACTAGCAATATAATCAGCCCCCTTCATAATATAAAAACGAACTTATTGTTAGAGCAAAAGGCTCAGAATCTGGGTTTTATATGTAGATTTTCAGTATAACTTAGAAACTCTGATCTTTTAAGCCAAAGACTGGAGAAAGAGTCAGAAAAGCTAAAATAAAGGCAATAGCTGGTGACCAATTCCTGTTTAGTAGCACATGTAACCTTTATTCTTTCCTACTTTGCAAACAAACAAGCAATGTGTCAAGCAAACAAGTCTCCAAACTGTGGTTTGGATTGACATAGACGCAAAAACACTTAATCTTATTTTGATCCTCCAATAACATGCAGTAAGTAGTATGTCTTTTCTTTTTTTTCTGGTTGTATTAATTACTGCAACTTGTATGAAGATGAAAACTGAATAGCTGCCACAGGTCAGTCTCCTGATCTACCAATAGTTTAATTAAGCTGGGGCTTTAAAACCTTGGAAGAGCATTGAATAAACTTGAAACTGGAAAAGGTGAGATTTGATCAAATTACATACAACTCATCTTCTACATCTTCTCAATGTTTTATGTGACAAAGTAGCATCATTAGCCGACAAATGCTCTCGCTAAAACTAGAGCTAGTGATTCCCTCTCTAAAAAATGCTCTGCTGTGAGCTGTACAAGCTGAAACAGAAATGCTGAGCAGGAAGGTAACCTGCAAAGTAGATTACTGCACTATAAAACTGATGCCTTTTATCACTGTGACCTACATTTTAAAAAAAGAAATCCACCTCTACTAACTTTCATCCAATATGACCTCAAACTGTCAGGCACCGCTGCATCTCAGATGTTTATTAGTTCTTGATGTGAAGAAATCTTATACTCAACTTTTTTTAAGGGAAAAATACTTCAAAAGTCATTGATCTTTATCCCCCCTTCCTCCCCACATAAACATGTAACTCCTTACTTGTGACAAAATTGACAAAATACTGTAAATGTGAAGTCATGAAATGTTCAGGTAGTGCCACAAATGAGGACATTATCATCTCAAGCTACCAGGAACCTTGTGATTTTTCTGAGGACTGCAGCAGAGTTTCTCACTCAGACTGTGATTCATGTTTGTACCAGAACAGGTCAGAGATTTCAGTGGAGAAGCCTGATCACATGAAGTGCATGTCCAAACCTGTTACAGTTCTTTACCCAGGGGCCAAAACCAACCACGAGTCTTTCTTTTCCTTCACGTTACCCCTTAGCAGAAAAACAGCTATTTAGATTTATTATGTTTGTTATTAAGTTGTCTTAATAGCTATGCAAAGTGCCCTTTTTCCATGCATATATCAAAGCCATATCATGGAAAAAACACGATCTGCCTCCTTTTAACTCCTGTGTGTGCTTCAGTGCCAAGACTGCTGTAAGGGCCTCCTCTGGACTCTGTTTAGAATGTGTGCAATCAACAGAATACGTTGCCAAATCCTTGCTGGTCATTTCTATTAAGGGAAGCTCCCACTGGTTTTGATTGCTAAATCTTTTCCATTTTGGCTTGCGTGGAAATGCTTGAAAGAGGCATTACAGAACAAACACAATGGATATAAAATATGTAAGACGGTGTATTTCTGATCTAAATAAAGGAAATCACCTCAAAATTAATCCTGCCCTCAAATCCATAAAGAAAATAGTTGTATTGTTTTCAACATCTAGCTTAAAAAGGAGTATGACTACTTGAACAGTTTCCAAAATTTCCAGATTTGGTAATGTTCACAAGTCAGACTTCTGTTAGTCAAGTACTTCTCCTGAACTATGAACAGCAGCTCTGGAATCTCCAGACTTGCTAAAATATATCTTAAAAAAAAATAAAAAAAGAGGGCAGTGTGTCAGACTTCCTTCATTAATCTAAACTTGTTTAATGAGGACCAGAGAGGAAATTCTGAGTAAATGGAGTCAATATTTCAGCATCTGTCTTGGCCACATAAGAGAAGAGACAAACTTGAGAGAGAACAAACAGAAAAAGCCCCAGTGGATTTCCATCTAATCCATCCCATTAAACGCTAACCTGCACAGACAACTGGGTACTGTGTGCTGCTTGCCACAGTGTGAAGGGTTTCCACAACAAAACCAGATGCCAAAGAATTGTAGTGCACCAGAAGGTCACAGAGCTAAGGAAATGACTTAAAATAACAGTTTTCTAAACATTCTATAGGTTAGCAGAGAGAAGAAACTATGTGTTTGAGGGTACCAGTAAAAGCACATTGGCACTGCGGTCACCTGATGAAGATCTCATCACCTGATAGGAGGCTAATTAAGATGTCATATGACAGCCTGAAGAGCCCCACCAGGAGCTCAAAGTTTAGTTTCTCTAGAGCTGCCATAGTGCATGGTTTATTGCATATGGAATTTGTGAGATACTTACCAAAAGGGTGAGTTTAAGTGCTTTTAAGATGCCATTTTTTTCCCACTTTTCCTGAGCTCTACAGAGTAAAAGTGTGGAATGATGAGAAATCTTTCAGAAAACCTTTCTAAACCTTTCTATTTTTGAAGAACTCATGTACTTTGTGATCCTGTGGCAAGGAATCTGTTTCAGCTTCCTGAGGGATTTAGGGCTTGGTTCTGCAGAGAAAATGTTAAGTTGTGAGCCTGTCTCCTGGAAGAGACGGTCTGTACCCTCTGAGTGTTTTTAGGCTATGCCTTAACAAGATTCACCAGAATTGGCAGAACTGTGGCACTGTTGATGAGCACTGTAAGCTTGTGATCAAGGAAAGCCCCAGCATGAAAAACAAGTAGAAGGAATGAACTAGCAGGAGTTGAGCTGCAGAATGTTATAGATGCTCTGCTTGCCAAGGCAAATGGGTAACTGGGTGAAGGCGGGGGCTCTTGTTTCCAGCTGTGTGGAGGGGCTTTTGAGAAGTGCTAGAGAGGAACTGACTCTTTGGTGCAATGGGTAAGAGTGACACAGGGAGGTTCTGCAGACAAGTTTAGGCTGTGACATAGAAAACCAGAAAGCAGAACCCCCAAACATCACTTTCCGAAATGTGCTTAATGTTACATGAAGTATCCGCCGGAGTTGGAGAGTTAGCTTCAAAATCCAGCTGAGAAAATGACGTATGGAGGAAGAGTTGAAAATCACTGGGAAGTGGGCACACACAATGTGAGAGGTTCCATAGCAAGGTGCACGCCATGCCTAGGGATCTTGGTCCTCCAGTTACTTCAAATGAAGACCTGCCTACAGAAACCAATATGCCAGAGGCTGAAAGATTTTGATCTTTCCTTTGCTATGGGGTCAGGATGCCTTAGGGTGTGATCCATCATGCACAGATTGGGCTGTAGCCAGAGGTGTACCACTGGATTTCCTTCGTAAATTTATAGAGACGCTCTTAAGCTCTAACTTTGAGGAGGTGAAGGACACTGAGTTGTTTTTCTATAGCTTCTAAGGAAGTTCACCTCTTCCAATTGATCTGAAATGAATATTTATCATCAAACTAAAACAATACTGGTAAAGAGACCTAAAATTATTCTAACAGTTTTTACCACGTACAGAACCTGAAATGTAGTGGGTTATATTGAGATCTGCAATCCCATGATCGGATTCACTCTTTAATCGTCTAAGTCAAATAGTGGGCAATAATTAATTTAGATAAAATTGGTGCTGAGGGTAAACAGGGATATTTTCTTTATTGAAGCCTGCCTAGTTTGGGGCCGGATTTCCAGGTCTCAGAGCTAGCTTCAGTGCTGAATGCTGTAGTGGGTTCATTACAGTGTGATGCAAACCATTTCACTTTTGGCAGTACAGATACAGATCATCAAGTCCAGCACTACTGACTTGACTGTTGTTTTCTTTGTGGTAACTTTGCTTTGTTTTTACCTTTTGTCTTAATACAAAATTCGTTTTAACAGCAGTAATCTCCTTAAAGCCATGCTCTCAAGGTTGTTTTGTTAAGGACTGGATCTAATGTCTCCTTAAAGGACATCAATGCTAAGGCTAACTGATACTTGAAAAACAAACAAACATAAGACCAACAACAACAGACAGTCAGGACTCCAGTGTGTAGGTGGAGGGAAGCCTTGGCTGCTGAAGTATTAGGGCTACAAGTGGCTGAGAGGCTGCAACTTTCAACTTTGTTGTGCCTTGACAGTGTTCTCTGGCAGGTAAGGACCAACTCAAAAGGTGATTGTGAAGCTGCATTTATAATCTTAATTTTGTTTGGCTTTATTGTAGGTATAAGTAACATTAAAAAAAGCCATGGGCACATCAACAACATGCCTCCAGCCTCAGTGTTACCAAGTTTCACTGAACAAGATACAGGAATACATGTACAGCAAGGAAAATAGGACAAGATACCGCTGCTCATCTGGCAAACAGGGACTTGGAGGGGTGAATAAAAGATAATATCATGTAAGTAAAGATAGTCATGGAGTATTTTGGGGAGGGTATGGGTGTTGGTACATAAAGATATACTACCTACATGAACACTGATGTAGTGTTGCTGAGTCTGATACTATAGCCATAATATTCTTTGTATAACTGCATGCACAAAAATATATAACTTGTGATGTTTGGGTTACACCTTAACTGTACCAGGCTCATTAAGGAGCTTAGGAAGAATTTGAATTTAGTTTGGTTTTACTAGCTCCAATCCTGTGGCAGACAGGCCAAATTTGTTTAACTCAGCAGAGAATCAGTTCTACTTCTGTCCAGATTTTACCACTAATCTGGATTTCTCTGTTTTCACACTGAATATTGAATCACAATCCATAAAACTGAATCTTATGGTTCTAAGTGATTTTTTTTAAATGCCTACTTCAGCTTTTGCCACTTGTCCAGTGTTTATCAAACACAAGAGAATGATATATTTTTGAAGGAAATCATACAGTATTGCTTCTAGATATCAAAATATGCCCAGGTGGCCATAAATTCTGTTCTAAAAAAAATACAGTGCATCTCCCTTCCCTGAGAAAGATGACTTAGCACACCCCAAAGAGAATTAACTCTACTTTCTTAGACCCAAAGCATGATCAAATTCCAGCGGGTTATAAAAAAACAAACAAACCACCAACCCTTTGGAAACAAGAACATTTTACATCTTATTATTCTGACAACCAGAGAGAGAAGGCTGCTTTTTTGTCTTCATTCTGACTGTACTCCCACAACCGAATTTCACGAAACAGGCAAAATAAATAACTGTAGAACTGCTGCCACCTACAGTCTGGCTGTAAAAATGTCAACTTTGGGAAGAATACAGAAGTAGTAGTAATAACAGGGTGTTAGTCACCCACCCAGAATGATATAATATAATGTAAATAATTTAAGGTACAGTTAGGATTCACATAAGGATCCTGAAGTGCCTTTCTGAAGGATACTTTAATCATCACCTGTTTGCCTAGCTTGCATTACAAGAGTTGATTTTTCTTGCAAATGCTAACAATTCACACCCTAACGTCTCCTCGCTTTCTTTTGCTTACGTTATGCAGTGAACCATTTTTAGAGACACCAGATGTAAGGATGAATAATGTTACTACTGGTACCCCAGAAGAGAATGCTGTTGCACCAGCTAAGCTGAGGTGAGGCATGCCTTGGGAAGCGGGAGTGTTCCAAAAGACTTGGTTTCAGAGAGATTGTATTCACACTGTAGTAGCTCTCTGTTCTCCCTGACACTAGGGAAACTAAAAGTTGAAGCAAGAGGTGAACCAGAAGAGGAGTCCCAATAGATCGTGCAGATAAAAACTACATAGACTGAGAATTCAAAGCTGTAGTCTTTGGGAAGTTCCTTATTGCTGCCAGTAAAGAACATTTTTTTTCTTTTCCCTCTGGCTAATGTTTTTTTCTGGTGGACATCTTCCAGTATTTGGAGGATTTAGTCTTAAGAAGGCAGGAAGCAGCATGTCTTTTGGGAAACTGTCATCCAACTTAAGGGAGAAGAAAATTTTGAAAACAACTCAGATCAGTTGCAAGGATGTATTTTCCTCCTTCCTCCCCTCTTTAACCAGACAATGTGGTGACGATGTGTTCAAGTGGCTGTATTTGTATATCTCTTCTGAAAGTAACACAGGCACTTAGCTTTTTTCAAAGCCTCTTTATAAAACATGTATTTAACATGTTTTTTTCACAACCTATTTTTTTACGCTTTAGACTACAGTAACAGTATGTTTAACTCCACTTGATGGCGATGTAAATATAGACAGTTTTATTCTGTTAACTATATTAACTCTTGCTTTAGCTGTTTTAAAAGCTTGTCAGACTGTAGCCACCTTTTCAGGTATTTATAAGTATTCAATCAAATTCGACTCAGGTGGTCCTAAATGGTCAAGGAGGCTTAAATTTTTCACTGGCTTTTGAAAATGATCACTTGCATGCCTATATATATATATATATATATATATATTTTTTTTTTTTTTTTCAAAATGAAGACCTTTCACATAATCAGAGCACACAAATTAGAAATTGAAGGTAAGCCAACAGGACGATGTATACAGTCTCCTGGCGGCTGCTGCTATTGCCATCATCTAGGAACAGATGCTGCAGGCTTGTGACTGACTGTAAGTGGAGGAAATTCAAGCTGTGAGGAAGTCTGGCATTGATGGGTGAGATATCCATTGCACTGAAGGGTCTTATTTTGGCTCTGGTTTTAATAATAAGTTATATGCTCAGAGCAGGTAATATTAGTTGGGAATTTAGGATCCTTCAGGACTGGATATTCAACCCCCATCCTATCTCCTCTTCTGGTGATGAAATAATTGTTGAGGTTACTCATACAAACACAAGGGTGATTCCTGCTACAGAAGTACTTGGACAGCATGGAGTACAGTTCCTAACTGTGACTGTGTGTGATGCAAAGTATGGAGGCCAAGGCTGATAAAAGGGCTGAGATGGGTAATTTCTATGGGAGTTTATTGAATGCTAGACACCTGCATTTCATTGCAGATTTGTCCTGTAATGTGTTTGTGTCCATTTACTTTGTCTGAAATAAGGATGATATTTCTCTCCCATGCTAGCAGTTTTGCCTTTTATTTTTTCAAGTTCCTCATTTAAGCCTGTTTTTCACCAATACTTGGAGTGACCAGTAGTATCCTAGTCTAAATGGACAGTAAGATAATTCACAATAATCTGTAGGGGTAGTGATAATCACCACCCCCCAGCCACAGAAGAGCGTAAAGATAAGAGCTTTCTCTTCTATGCTTGAAACATATTTATTTCACTGACAGGGAGTGGAGGAGAAACTAGACTAACACGCCTTTCCCAGAAAACACAGGGCTCCCATTACAAACCTGTTGCTTCTGATGGTGGTCTTAAGTGTCTAAGATCACTGTGTCTATCAAATGGTAAATGATTTGTGGGAAACACACAGGGAATGTTTTTAAATTCATGTGACTCAAACTTAAAGGCAAATTTTGGAGTTTGGATTTTAGTGTTTCATATAGTGAATAAGTCATGACAACTTTACTGCACCAGTTCTATGCAAAAAAAAAAAAAAAATCATGGCCAGGTGTCTTACCCTTATTTCAAAACTTCTATTTTTTTTCCTGATTAAAAAGTAAAAAGTTAGAGGGAATAGGTCCTGCAGAAAGCTTAAATCTCAGTTAAGTATAATTTATGAATTTAAGGCATGTTCTTTCTATCCCTTCTATGATATCAGAAGGATGTGCTACAGGGTGGGGAAAAAAAAAAAAGCTCTGTATTCAAATGTAGTGTCCAGGAAGGAAAAAGCAAAGGTAGACAAAAATTCCAAAAGAGAAGATTTTTCAAATATTGTACCTACTTAACCAAGCAATGAATGAGGAAAAGTACAGTAGTTACCTTGTATCCACTTGGTGAAACTCTTCAAATATTTCAGTAACCATGTAATGAGGATTTAGGGAAACGCATACAGTTGATGTGAAACTGCTTACATCAACTGTAGCATTCTTCAACATTTAGCTTTGGTAATTAGGCAGGCAAGCTACAGGTTTACCAATATTAAAATTACTGGTTTTTAAGTATGATTTTTTTCCTTCTGATTGGGGAAATTTACCATAAAATACTGTAAGAAAGATCTTCATCTGGCCACTCATGCCATAGCTCAGTAGCAACTTCACGGATTCTTTACTTCTCTCCAGGTAATGTTTTAATTTTAAAAATGAAGGCTTCAGAGACTCAACTGGAAATTGAAACTTTATTCACAGAGTCACAGAGTTTCTAGGTTGGAAGAGACCTCAAGATCATCGAGTCCAACCTCTAACCTAACACTAACAGTCCCCACTAAACCATATCCCTAAGCTCTACATCTAAACGTCTTTTGAAGACTTCCAGGGATGGTGACTCCACCACCTCCCTGGGCAGCCCGTTCCAGTGCCTAACAACCCTTTCAGTAAAGAAATTCTTCCTAACATCTAACCTAAAACTCCCCTGGCGTAACTTTAGCCCATTCCCCCTCGTCCTGTCACCAGGCACATGGGAGAACAGGCCAACCCCCACCTCACTACAGCCTCCTTTAATGTACTTATACAGAGCAATAAGGTCGCCCCTGAGCCTCCTCTTCTCCAGGCTGAACAATCCCAGCTCCTTCAGCCGCTCCTCATAGGACTTGCTCTCCAGGCCCCTCACCAGCTTCGTCGCCCTTCTTTGGACCCGCTCAAGCACCTCGATGTCCTTCTTGTAACGAGGGGCCCAAAACTGAACACAGTACTCGAGGTGCGGCCTCACCAGAGCCGAGTACAGGGGGACGATCACCTCCCTAGCCCTGCTGGTCACAGTGTTTCTGATACAAGCCAGGATGCCGTTGGCCTTCTTGGCCACCTGAGCACACTGCTGGCTCATATTCAGCTGACTATCCACCATCACTCCCAGGTCCTTCTCTGCCTGGCAGCTCTCCAACCATTCCTCTCCCAGCCTGTAGTTCTGCTTGGGGTTATTGCGCCCCAGGTGCAGGACCCGGCACTTGGCCTTGTTGAACTTCATACAGTTGACCTCAGCCCATCGGTGCAGCCTATCCAGATCCTCCTGCAGAGCCTTCCTACCCTCGAGCAGATCGACACACGCACCTAGCTTGGTGTCATCTGCAAACTTACTGAGGGTGCACTCAATGCCGTCATCCAGATCATTGATGAAGATGTTAAAGAGGACCGGCCCCAGCACCGAGCCCTGGGGGACGCCACTAGTGACTGGCCTCCAACTGGACTTGGCTCCATTCACCACAACTCTTTGGGCCTGGCTATCCATGACCACCAGTTAGCATGCGTGAGACAGTAGCAGGCTGCTGCACCAGCTCATAGAGCTTATTTTTTCCTCAAATGTATAAGGAAAAAGGCATGCGCAGAGCCTTCAAGTTCTACAGCTACTGAGTAAAAACCATTGAGTCATTCTCCTGTTTGTCTGGTCTACACAGATTATGTGGTTTTGAGGAATTAGTGTCCTTGTACATATCGATCCTCTTACTAGCATCTCTGATCTTAGTTGGTTTTTCTGAAGGCTACTGAAAGCAAGCTAAGAAAATCAACTGCTTCTTTTTGTTTGAATTCAGAACTTGGATTTGCTACAAACCTGTGAAGGAGAGACAGTACATGAGGAGCTTTGCTGAGCTGAGTTCTGAACCTGACCTGCTGTAGCTGTTCCTTGGGAATATGGTATGTGGCTCCACCTCTGAACCCCTTGAGAAGGCAGGAAGGGATACATGTTTCAGGTAGCACTATAAAACACTTGGAAACTGTGCCTGCTACAGTTCCCTGTTACTGACACAGCAAACATTTCATGCTCAGACTCAATTCTGTCTAATTTTAATCTATTATAATAGGTTACAGACTAGTAACCTTTTACAGAACAGAAGTCTACACATTAATCCTCTCTACAGACCTACATCAGTTTTACTCCTTCAATTCCTTCAAGTGTTATATATCATCATAGCTTCACCATGATTAGACACAGATTGAGATCAACTGGAAAAGTGGTCAAGAATCGTGTCTCTGTGGTAGTTTTGATGCTGTCAATTGGTCTAATGCATGCTCCTGAATGAACGGTTCATGTAAAAAAAAATGGCTACAATTCTCAAACTAGTGCAGGGCTGCAGGCTGACATTGAGGGGTTCTTGGATTTTTATCACAATCAGTTTTAGGAGGTGAACAGACAGGATGAATGGCAGAAAGCAAGTATTGTAAGTGGGGTTATAGAAACTCCAGAAACATCAAAGTGAATGTTAATGGATATAGGAATCTTCTAGAAGGGACTTTCCTTTTGTGTAGGAGGCTCATGCTATCCCATAGGTTTTTGTTTGTGAGAAACTTTCTTGAATGTTCAGAAAACACTTGGTAGAGAAACTGAGTCTTCTAAGCTGGGGAGGGTTATTTGAGAAAAAAAAAAAAAGACAATCTGAGCATTACCTAACTAAAGGGCTGCAAGTGCTCTTATTCCTTAGGATTATATCTCTGATGTACAAAAACTGATAAATTGTAAGAGTTCCTATGGTGCCGTAGGTTGATGCAGGACTTGATGGAAGTTGGAGTTTGAAACAATGCAAATAAGTGAAACTGGTGCTGTTTTATTTTCACAGGCTGTCTGTAAACTGCAGTAGTTCAGGTCACTGCTTTATGAGCAGCTTGGCTCTCTACATTGTAGGCTGTTTGGGGGCAAGATCAAGAGAATCCTGGGGTAGGGTACAGCTGTGCTTTTTCTCATCATGCCTTCATATCAGTCAGAGCACTCTGCACCCCCTCAGGACTGCTGCTGGTCCTTCCAAGTGTTATGAGAAACTAGGCTCAGCACAGGATGACTTAGGCTGGTGTGTGCAAAAATCTGGGGACTTCTGTGTGTTTGTCCTGTATTTATTCTGCAAGTGTAGCTACCATCCATGATTCAGATGTGATTTTTGGGGTAGGGACTGGCCTTGCTCTGTCCACCTTCTAGTTTAATGGGGTCCTACTCTGGGGTTTTCATATTATTATTAGAGTCTTATACAGCACTATCCTGAAGTAAGACGAATCCAGTGACAAAGCTGAAAAAAAGTGGAATACTTATCATTAGTGATGTTGAAAATGGGGCATTTATTTTAGCGAATAGTTGAACTATTGTGGTGTGGCCACATGTTGGTCAGTGCTCTCTATGTTGATAAAAAGCCACATTTAATATCACTGCACTTACAGCTATACTGTGACATCAATTATCCTTGCATTTCAAGCCTGGTGTAGCTTGTGTTGAAAGTATAACTATGAAATAGAGATGTTAAGAGCAACAGGACCATGAGAAACACTATCTTGCTATCTTTATCTAACCTAATTATTTTCAGCAAACTTCTTCCATGATGACATGAATGTTTTATAGGAAGTTGGTGTCAGGAAAATGAATGCTATTGTTTTAATGCAAATCTAATTAGTCTGTGGGACATCTTGCATGCCTAGCAAGTCCTTGTCCAAGGACGATTGCCTCAGCTCTTTAGCAACTCTAACTTTTGGGCATAATGCAGAGAAACTGTTACTGGTGCTTAAGTTAGAATGCTCCGTGATGCAAAGCTGCCAATCCAGCACTATAATTGAGCTTTGATTTGAACAAAAAATGATGGAAATGGCAATAAAACTGTAGGCTACTGGTATAAAGATGGTTAGTCTGAGTGCAGGTGTCAGAGGTAGTCAGAGGTGGTGCCAGCAGAGGGCAGTTAGCCAAGGCAACAGGCACCCCTTCTGCCTCCTCTTGGCTTTGCAAAAAATATTTACTGAGCATTATGAATGTCCAAATCCTGTTTTACATGCTGCAAATTATTGTGCCAATGTGTTATTTAGTTATTTGGTTGCATACGGCCCTGCTAGTTGCATATTAATCACTGTATTGGTTATTGGGTTTGCAAAATGGATTAGCAAGAGCAAGCAGTTGGCAGTGCTGAAGTGCATGTGCTTGTACTATCCTTTACAGTCCATGGTACCATACAGAATTATTGAATTTCTTATCGTTGATGGGAGGAATAAAGTGATGCGTGTTGCCATGAGATGATAGGAGGGTAAAGCACTTGAAATCAGTGAAATGGTGGTAAAACAAAGGTAAGGTAAGAGTTCTCTAAGTAGAAAAAGTAATTATCTGAAATATTTCCCATCTTCTGAGTAATTTCCTTACCTCCAGAAAGTATCTGGAAGTGTTTTTTTTTTTTTTTTTTTTTTTTTCCTCCTGAAGATTAAGAACCCCAACTCAGTAAACCATTTGAGGATATTCTAGGTGCTCTGAAGAACAGGGATGGCATAAACCTGAGTGGTCTGACACCTGCCATGTCTCAGGACGCATGCTACCACTGATATTAATCCATATCAGTGGTTTTAAGATATTAATTGTAATTTAAAGGATAATCAACACTTTTGATACTAAATTTTCAGAATAAGACTTAGGTGAAACTTTCTCTTCAGTATCTATTCGAGTATCTCAAATATATTCTGAACTGCAGAAGTGACCATCAAAGTGAAAGGTTTTTTGGGTGCAATGTGACCTAATTAAAGAATCAAAATTAGTACCTACATGGGGCACGTGTTCTGCAGCTGTCTCAGCTTGTTTTAAAAAATAGGGAGCTTGAAGACTTTTTTTCTATTTGCTAACATGGGACTGGCTTAGCTGAAGTGAAGACCTTCAGTGCTTTAAGATATAATAATTTCTTTAAAACTATTTTGTGAACAAAAAAAACCTATTTCACTTGCAGGAAAAAAAAAAGATTAGTTGGATTCAGTTACATTGGCCTTTCTATGAAGCAGAAAGTAACAACGCCAGTGTGAGTGTGTGTGTGTGTACATATATATATGTATATATATGTGTGTATGTGTGTGTATATATATATATATATAAAAAAGACTAAAGCTATGTTATCTCTTGGAATTCTTGCAGAAATTCCTAGAGGGGTAAAACAGGTGTGATGAATAAACAGTAAGAGAAATATCATTGCTGATAGCAAAGACATTTTCAAAGTATATGGGATAGACTTGGATTTGCTCCAAATTCCATCTGTAAACATCTGTGAAACTTCACAAATTTCTAAATTGAAGTTTGCTTGTGTCAAAACTCTTATAGTCTGGTCTTCAGTAGATCTTACAAAATGCCTGCTTCGCTGTGCTGAAATGCAAACACTTCCTAATAATCTTATAAGTTAACTGTTAGCATTTCTGCGGTGCTTATATTGTGCATCCACTAATGATCATTATTTTAAGTTCAAGGTAATCAAGGTAGTCGTGCAACTTGGCAAACAACAGAGACGTTTCCTTGCCAAGAAATGTTTCCCCAGTTCATAGATTAGAAAACCTTTGATTATACGTCCTGTTGAAGGCCACTATTATACAAGGTGACTACTTCAATCATTGAGCGGTCTGATGTTTGATCAGGTCAGAGAGTTGTTGAGGTGGAAGCTTTTTTCTGACGTCTTCCTTAGCAAATCATTAGTCTCGCTGACATGAGTAGATTAGTGCTACGTGCCCCTTTTCAGGCATTTGGGAAGCCAAAGGGAATAAAGAGATATGGGTCATTTAAATATTTATACAGGTAAGAATATTATGATGTAGTAACACACAGCTATTTCCTCGTGACTTCTTGTATCTCCTATTTTATCAGGTTGTGAGGGTTCTTTGGTTTTGAGGGTCATATCTTAAAAACATTAGTGTTTGTTGTTTGGCAAACAAGCATCAAAAAATATTTATGGATTCTCGATCTGCACTGTCTGATTACTAGCTAACAGTATTTCCTACCTAGGAACATGTAAAGTGTTAGTCTGTTTCCTCATGGAAACACTGCCGTTCAGTATTCAAGTTGTTAGAGGAGCTAGCTGTGGGCTTCACAGGACATTAAGTGGTTTCATCACTGAGAAGTCTGTTCTTTTCCAAAACTAGAGTAGGTAGATTTGTCTGTTCTGAAATTGTGAAGAGGTAAAAGGTTGCTTCAAGGTGCCTTCCAACCCAGAGCATCCTATGAAAAGGTTTGAGGGCGAGTGTTGGTGGTAGCAGAGCAAAAGATAAACAGTTTGCGACCTCTCCCTTCTGCTACTGCTTCAGTGCTGCTGCTTTCTAGGTTTGTTGGGCACATATGTCTCTCAGGGTAAGGGCAATATGGAGCTGGCAAGCTGTCTGGTTGTTTATAGGCTGGAGAAAATCAGAAATTGGAATCCAGTATCTCAGTACAGGGCAGTGGATTTATTAGGACAAGCTAAGGCTCAGTCCTTGAACTGGGGAGATGCAACAGGAAGAGAAGCTAGATCTTTAAACTGACTGGGAAAGGAGAATCTCCTAACTTACGTACTGAAATTCTCTGGAAGGCTTCTTACAAGTAACAGCAGCTGTTCTGTTGACTGCATGTATGAGCCGGTGTATTCTGTCTGTTCCTTTAAGTCATTCCTGGTGTCTAGCAGTTGATCTGATCATTTTGGGTTTTAAGTAGCCATTCTATAGTTCAGTACAATGCTGTTTACAATGTCTATATGTGAAAGCAGGGAAAACAAGAAGGTTGTATTGTGTTTGCAAATAAGTCCGTTGTGACCTTGTGGTATAAAATCAAAGAGCACAATCTGACCTGACCCTTCGTGGTAGGAAGACAGTGGTGAGATACAGTTTCTGGTCCTCTCTCTCACTGTCAATGGAGAGAAGAAAGATCTGAAGATGAACTTGAACATTCAGTGTCTGCTGCTTACTTTTCCATGTTTTTGTAGTTGGTTGTCTGCTTTGCCTACAACACAAAATGCAGAAAATTATTGTTTCCCAGAGCTGCTGGATGTGATGTGCATATCTAGCATTATCATCACTTGCAAAAAAAACCCGGAAACACCACCACCTTGTAACGGTACCTCTCTGAAGCTAAGTTTTCCACCAAGGTTTAGTTTGAGTGCAGTTGTAGTGACAGCGTGGCTGGTGAAAGCTTATGTAGTAACTGCTGAATGCTTGCTTAAGCCAGCAAAGCAGTATACCACAGTAGGTATCTCTACTTGAAAATCCAGAAGCAAAATGTCAGGTTCATTTGCCTTAACCCGGTAGGAATGCTTTCTAAACCTAGGCATCCATAGAATTAATCTGGAAGTTATGTTTATGCAAGCTGTAAAATATTTCCCAATGATGATGAGGCTTAATCACATCACAGGTGAGGCAGTCATGGCTCAGAGCCCACATGCACAAGTCCTGGCATACCTTTACTGGTTTCTGCAACTAGCAGAACAGCTTGAGGACACCTCAGAAGCTGTTGACTGAGTCTTCTTGGGATGTCAATTTGGTCCCAGCACCCACAGTGTTAGAGCTGGAGAACTGAAGCAACAGCAGAGGAGAAGGAGGTAGCGCGAAGCAGAAGAGACAGCAGAAGCACTGTTTTGGTTGGTAAAGAATGTAAAAGAGTCAGAAAGGGAAAGGAGGTGGGCTGAAGGATAGGGTGCTGGGGAACAGGACAAGAGGAAGCACAGAACACTGCCAAATTTGAGTAAATCTTCACAACAAAGCCAAAATGCATGTTTCATAGTGTTTGAAATATTTTTTTTCTCCCTGAGAGTTGCTGTGTTTGTGCAGAGAGAAGGCCGTACCAGGGATCCCCAAGTTCTCAGTTGTCCAAACAATTTGAGAAGTTTAAAATTGTTCTTTTAACAGCATGTTTCTGCTGTTTCTTATAGAACATTGAGCACAGTGAGATTGTATCACTAAAACCAAATATACAGTCAGGCATAAGGCTGGACGATTAGTTACAGTTCTGGTTTATCAAGAACAACAATACTTTTACCAGAGCTGAGGGAACTGAAATACTCTAGCACTTGGATACACAGTAATTAATGGCTCCTTAATAAGTACTTGTTGAAAGGCTGACGTACTGGGTGTTCCCAGTAAATAACTGAAAGACATATTGCTGGTGTGGCAGAAACTTTGGTCTGAATTCCTAGCTGAATTCTTTCTTTACATCCTCGGTTCCTTAGCAAATGTAGTTGTCCCGTGCCTCACTGGTGTTCATGTGCATAGTTAACTGTGCATAACAGAGGATAAAATGGTAATGCAGAGGCCTTCTTTATCCTACCTGTCAGTATCCAAAGTGTTTTGGAAGTACAGATTTCTTTCTCTAACACACTGATGTGAATGTGTGTGCTGTATGTGAGCTTTTTAGAGCCTGGGTTGGGATTAACTTCTCAAAATGAGTTGTAAAAATAAATCAGTGCTCCCCTTCAGAAGCACTCATATCCTGGCTTCTAACTTTTATAGCATGGTTACTGGCTAATCACAGATAGCTTTCTGTGGATTAGAAACTGTGCCATGCCTAACCACAGCATCAATGAGATGCATTAGCTCTTGCCCCAGCAAGGGTGGAATAACTGTGTTTGTGTGTGTTTAAAAACCAAACCTAACATTTGGTGTCTATACTAGTAAAAATAAAATAAAATGTTAGCGATCTGTCTATATCTACCCTGATTTCTTTTACAGTTCTGCCCCATATACAGTTTTATGTCTCTGAAGTAACTTTAGTCTACCATCTGGAGTCTCGGGTTGTAGTCAATAAGTTCCATTTCTACTGTCATAAATCTTGCGTAGTTCCATGTTTGTGCAAACTGCATGTACAGTTTTGGAATAAAAGCATCCACCTTGATCTTAGATCTCTTTGTATTCGACAAAGTCTTTCTGCTTTGAATCTGGAAATATTCAAGTAGCTGCCAACGATCTAATGTGGCTCTGACCTAAGAAGCATGCAGTGCTTTTGCTGGCAGCAATGTGCCAGTTCCTTCTGATGCCAATTTTCTACACTTAAGCTCTGCCCAAACAGGCAAAGCTCTGATTCAAAGTAGGATGACAGCACTGGGATTTTTAGGGTGACTTTTGAGAAACATGGTCTCTGTGGTTTGGTAGGCTACATGTACAGGTCTCCTGGTAATATAGCTCTCTTTTAGTATAAGTTGAATGATCAGGGATAGCATCAACTGGTGTGCTAAAAACAGATTTGTTAATAAATAATAAAGTTGGCTGAGAAGGCAAGAAGTAACTTCTCAGAGTCTTTCTCCCTGACTATGGTAACCCCACTCGGAGTGTTTCTACATATATGTAATCAAGAAAATTAGTTAACAAGTTAAGGTACAACGGCATTTAAATGGATAACTACCTTTTCTTTCTTAAGTTTATCCCAGACTCACTGAGGACTGCTCTCATGCTAGCATTCTGAAAATGTGTGAACAGAGAGGGAGGGAGAAGGAAGAATAATTTGTCCTTCTGCTTTGTGCACTGCTTACACATGGGATTCTCAACATCTAAGTCCAATGAACTGGAAGAAAACTTAATTTCACAAGTGGATTGTCTTCAGCTTTGATAGCAGCTTCAAAGGAGTCCTACCTGGTGGTGTTGCACTGACAGCTGTAGGGTCACAGCTGTTAAACAGTGGGAGCAAAACAGCACTTGCAATTCCAGAAGGAAGTGAAGGGTCAGATATTGGAGGGTGGAGGGGCTGGACATCATTTGGGGGAAAACTATAGGTCTGTTGCCTTAAGCCAGACTTGGAGTTGCAAGTAATCCACACAGCATGATCTGGGTAGCTTGAATAGTGAGGTCTGTTGTAAGCTGGAAGATGATGATGGGATATCCTTCTAGGTTTTCTGGTAAATTTATGGTAAATATTTGGCTGTGCTTAATTTTATTTGTTTCTTATTGATGTTCTAGCTTCTGTAAAAGTGCCTGCAACTACTAGCCGCCAGCATAGTTTTTAGAGCAGCCCGTGGCAGTTTCAGGACTGTGAAAACATGAAAGGGGTTTAACACCTTTGCATCCTCCAGATCCTTCCATGCTTTGCATGAGCTGGCTTTCTGACTTGGAGCCAAGTCTTCATCTCTCTGCAACTGCCTGCTTGCTGGGAATGCTGCCAAACGCCAGCACCTGTCAGAGCAGAACAAACTGCATGGGCACAACCCATGCTGTTGATCAGCAGGGCACTGGGATTCAAGGATGGGGGCAGGCCAAGAGGACAGCTGTGAATCTCCTCCTCTTGACAGGAGCTGTGCCATGTAGTCCCTGATGACACCGTGGGTTTGTTGTAACTGGACTAAAAGGCAATGCCCTAACAAAGCAAACAAATGACTTATAGATTAAAGGAAAAGTGCAATAGAGTCATGAGCCATCACTGCATGAAATGTTGGATTTCATACCATTTGCTGGGGAAAAAGTGACAATGCTATTTAAGGTAACATCACATTGATTTTCTCAGGGCGATTCTAGTTTCCTGCTCAGAAACATTTGTTTATCAGATCTTTCACTGACGTATGCCCCTGACTTTCCTCTCTGTCCCTTTTTCTTCTTGTTAGAAGACTGCCTATGACTGCAGTGTCCATATCTGTGCCTGCTATCCGTGCATCTCTTAGAAATGATGAAACTGATTTCAGCCCTTTACTGCAACTCTGGTGCTTTGTTTTCTAAACAATTTTTATTTCTCTTTATAAATTAAAGAGAGAGAGAGAGAAAGCATCTCTTCCTCATCTTGTCCTTTCCTTATAAAATGAGCTACCAATCCTGTCTCTTCTTAAGACAGGAAGAGTTTTTCTTTGGTTTTAGTGAGGCAAAGACTTAGTCTGTGCAGTGTTATAAACAGCTAGGAAAGTAGTGTGAGAAGAATATTGATTACTATAAGCAAACACAGATTGTTAAAAGCTAAACACATATTGATGGGATTTGGGGAACATCGTTATAATGTAGCCATTCCCAGGCCTAGTCGTATACTAGCGTAGACTGTGAGGGGTTTATGTTCATCTCCAGCCACCTTGTTGCTGTATGTATTATTTTGTGATTTAAAATATCTACCCTTCCCCATTTTTTTTTTTAACAGAATAATTGGCATCCCCGTGAGAGCTCTGCCTTTTTACATTACTGATCTGTTTTCCTTAGCATAAAAAAGTCAATTAGTTCTTGTGAGTGTTACATTTTATGTATCTTTAGAATTTGGTATTTCATAGGTCTAGAAATCCTCTTCAACCAAGGCAGCCACACGAGCCACTAATGTAATGCCATCCATTTATGTTAAAAACTACTAAAGCCATTAAATAGCTTTTTTAAAAGTATGATCCAGGTTCAGATACTGCTCTAAAAATCTGCCAGAATCCAGAAAAGCAGTGTTGGAGTCCATGGCTTTGCAGTGCAAATCAGGACTAACGAAGTTTTCTTGCAAAGTTCCCTTCTCCTGACTTCTTTTGATGTCCATTTGGCTGTTTTGCTTCCATTGTTTAACTTTGTTGGTCTGACAACCAGCAAAGCTGATCTGCTTCTGAATGATGCTTTTCTCTAAAGAAGGAATAATGAGGAATCTTTCCTGGCAGCAGTATGAAAGGGATTCATACAAATGTAGTTAGTGATATCAAGTTAAAATATAAAATGTGAAGTTTCAAGTCAGGAATGCAAAATGGTTTTAAAACTAGAGCAATTGCTCATTTATAAGAATTAACATAAATGTTCATAGTAGTTTCCTGATGGAAATTTATTTTGGATAAATCACTTGGAATAATTTCAGTTGCTTAACAATCTGTTTTGAGTATTGGCAGTTGTTTTCATATGCATGGAAATAACTTCACATTTAATGTTAAGTTATTGTATTACTTGAATCTGGTGGCAGGAGATGAAGATTCTTCTCTTTATTTTAACATTAATGCCAAATCCTGTGTGCTTCTGATTTGTGCAAGGGAACCATTTCCTTGCCAGATATTTCATAATCAAGAGTCAATCAAGTCCTGTCACTTCCTTAAAAAGGCTAAAAGGGAAATTGTGTGAATGTGCAATTGAATATAAGAACCTTTGCCTGGCAACATTAGAAACCATTGCACTTGAATAGTGTTAGGGCAGGCGTTGTCACTGCATTCTTCTGTCATAAGGCTAACACCTCTTTCCTATGCTTGTAAGTGCTGTCAAAGTGTCTCAGAAGTCTAATTTCTTTTTCTTAGCATAAACAACAGAGGGACTTCCAGCTTTCAGTCCACTCACCAGAGAGCTCCATAACAAAGTATGGACAAGGAGCTGGAGACAAGGGACCCTGGAATAGCTGTCCTTGAGTGACCTCCTTACTGTCCTCTCCTTTGGCTTTTATCAAAGGGGGGTGGCATAAGGCACTAAGAACAACTTATTTGTCTAGTTGCATCTTCCTCCGCCCCTTGTACTCTCAGGACAAGGAGGTTTTGTTTGAATTTCAAACACTCTCATGTTACTACTGAGTCAAGGACAGAGAGGGGAAGTTTTATGTTATAAGCAGCAAGGCAAATAATATGCCTGAGAAGATGAAAGTATTGAGATGCAAGTGTTTAGGTTCATAGTCACAATATTTATGTAGCTGACATTGTGACAGAATCTCTTCTCTATAAACAAAGGTATGTATACTGATCACTAAATGATCTGCATTTTGTTTGGTTTTGATCACATAGGTATAAGTGAATCCGTTTTGAACTTGTGTTGTACACTTATTAACTGGTCTTGAATTATAGCATTTTTTCCATCACTACAAAAACTTTTAAACATCTCAGTGAAGAAAAACTATGATGCTAAATGCAAAAAAATATATCTCCTATAGTTTGAGGCATTGCACATTTGGCATTGCATGGCAGTGTAAGGGTTTAGGCCTCAGAAATTCTTAATGTCATCAAATTCGTAATTTTACAATGCAAAACTCGTGTTTTCTTGGGTCTTGAATGATATATTGTGAGGTACTTAAACAATATTGATCAAAGTCTCTGAAAGTTTACAACATGTAAGTGCCAAAAGATATATAAGGAAATTAATCTGTTTGTAATAATGCTCTCTGTACATTTTAACACCATGTGCTACTTTATTCTACTGAGCTTACCAGCCCGGAGCTGACATCTATAATGGGCGCTGTAGGAATAATTTGGCTGGTCTTGCTCTCTTAAACACTTCTGTTTGGAAGCTTCTGATGTTACTGGTCTGTGTAAGATCATCTTAGATTTCTAAAATACTATCTGAGAGGTTGAGACTCTGTATTCTTATGTTTCTTACTGCAGTAAGTATGTTGGAAATGATAAAAGCATGAAAAAGTTAAAATGTAGGACCACATTTGAGATCCATTATTTAATTTTTGATTCCTCTTGCATTGTAGTTAAAGATTCCTTCCTCTTCCCTGTGTCCTCCCACCCCTAAATAGAAATAGTGATCTCATGCTTTCCAAGTCCTTCCCTTCCTATTCCTTCCATGCTGTGAAATCCAAAGATCATGTTCTAATGCTCTGCTTCAGCTGGTCTGTGGAAGAAAACTTGTTTGGCCTCTTGGCAGTTGCTGCTTGACCTGTTAGCAGCTATTTCAGATACCTGTCAGCTTTGCCACATATCAAATCCTTTGCCTGTCATTTATCTCACAGGTAGCAGTGATGAATGCTTCCCTACAAAAGAGATCAGCTATAAGTCTGGAACTTATAAGGTGCATCTCTTGCCAGACTTAAGCGGTGTGTTGCTAGAAATAGGAGGTTCTAATGCTTCTTCCACATTATTGTTGATTCTATTGTCAACCAATATTTAACCTTGCTTCCTCATCCACAAGCAACAGAATTACAGCATGTCCTTAAATAGCAGGGATTTCTGTGTCCTGAGGTGATTTTTTTAATTATATTTTTAAAATGATCTTGGTAAGGTGCTTAATGTACTTCTCAAATTTGGGGCTTACTCTTTCTGTTTCTCTCATTTAGGAATTTAATCTTATACACTACTTTGCCCTTATTGAATAGTGTTTGTACAAAGCACTCCCATAGAGTTGGAGAGAGGGGGGTGTGAAGTAGGAGCGAGAAGTGGGTTCCATTCACTTGTTTGTATTTAAGTAATTGAACTTAATTATTTCTAAGTTGCCCTTTCCCAATCTGTAAATATGAGTTTTGCCTTTACCCCCATAAAGGTTTTGGGAAGATCAGCTCATTAAACTTAGTGTTCTTGAGATGCTCAGATGAAGGTCACATTTGAGGTGTCTGCTGCTGTTAAACTATTACTTCATTTGCCCTTTTGTGAGGTCTGAAACTGTGTTTACTTACAGGGATTAGATGGTGAATCTCTCCTTCCCAAAGCAACAGCCAGCAGCTATGTTAGGAATTTCAACGACTCTGGTGTCAAGCAGTAAACTGATAATTGTTTACTTATGAAGCTTTCTCACTGGTTGTGCCGTGCTCTTCTGTCTTGTGGTGGTCTACACCCACCCCACAAAGTGAACCATTGCTAGGGTGGTTGTGTATGGCTATTTTTTAAGTTAGGTTCTCTTACACCTACGGGTATTTGATGAAGTTCTTCCTGTATGTGTGCTAAAAAAAAATTCTTTACACCCTTTTGAATCTTGTCATCAGTTCACATTGGTAGTTTGACGGCTATGCAGGTGGATATAGAGAGGCCATTTCCTCATCTGTTGCAATTTACTGTCTGCTTCTAACGTCTGGATCTGGGAAACATGCTGTATGCATACATCTGCCTCACAAGCTCACAAACACAGGAAACAGGCTGACCTCTTATGTTTTTCCTCTCTGCTGGATTTGCTGGAGAGGGTGCCTTTTGTAGGCCCAGCGAATAGTGTGGCACTCTCTTAATTCTCCACTTATAAATTGTGATTCTAATTCATCCTCTGTTCTGCTTTGCCAGGGAGACTCTTTTCTGATTTCTACCAGAATAGCATAAATAGACACAATGGACTTACTGTATTTGGTCTTCAAAGACCTTTGAAAGTATTAATTAACTGTAAATCCTCTACATGGTTTTAGGGTTAGAATAAGGAACCGACATGTGAATTGAGTTGTAAAACTATCAATTATTGAATGCTTCTTCAGCCATCTTCCCTAGAGCTGCAAATCCCTGAGACTTTTATTTTACTTTCCCCACTTTTTAAAAAAGTTTATTTTTTAAATGGGTAACTTGCTCAGGAAATGTTGTCTACCAGATGTTTGTATTGTGTTATCCTTTAGCCATGTTAATACTCTCTGGTCCACAGCAGGTAGTGAATATACTTTGAAGGTTGTGGTGGTGGTTTTTGTTTGTTTGTGGTGTCTTTAGTTTTTTTTAAGATTTGAGTTTCTCATTTCCGTGTTTTGAGTTGTGATAAACAAAACCAATAGTTCCATGGAGACCCACATGCTGCAACAGGCATCTGTAGCACTAAAAACTCTTTAAAAACAAGTGTGCCATGACAAAGTTACAAGTGACATTAGAAATTCTAACCTAAACAGTAAGCATTGGTGGGGAGTAGAACAAGCTGGTACATACGTAAAATCTATTTATTGATTTACGGATGTGGCTGAAACAGGTATTTGTTCTGTGCTTCTGCTCAAATTGCTAACAGAAAACCTAGTGTGAGCATTATCCTTTGGCAGGGCTTACTCCTCTGCAGTGATTTCTTGCACGCAGGCTCAGTTAAATCCCTGAAGTCAGATGCATTCATGCCCTAAGAGAAAGCATACAGAACATGAAAAGCAGTAAGAGCTCTATGAGTTTCACTGAGATGTGTATATCTGCCCTTAAGGGGCAGATCTGAAATAATGGCAGTATACAAGTTACTAATAGCTTTCAGGTTCCTGAGATAACTTTTCAGAAAAAATATGCAAATTCTACTTACAGTAATACAGAGTATAATTATCTTATCTTTTATTCACTAGATACTGCAGACACCAGGTTTCAAGAGTTGTGCATAGCCTATGAGTGTCCTTGTACCTCTGGTTGCATATGTTAAAGACTTTACCTATAAATTATCTAGTTGTGGAATATTCTAAATACCTTGTGTTTATGTACACTTGTATTTAGTGAAATGAGCATGGAAATGCCATTGTGTGAATGAAGTCCATAGTAATTCATACACATAATGCTTCAGATTTGAATAACCTAAAGATGAAACAGAAACTGCCTGGGGTTGATCCAGTGTGTTCCTTCTGTGGTATTAGAGGCTTCACCTTGGCATATATGAGATCTAAACTTAGGTCCAAAATGTATACCTATTGTTAGATCTAAGGGTTCATACCCTTTCCTGTTTTACTTTATAACATCTTGGCTAATGTACCTGAATATTTTGATGATCAATATGAGTATTCAATGCTGTTTTGTTCTTACCTAGCCTCAAAGGCGTTCTGTGGCTTTGAATTCTACACAGCAATTATGAGTTGTTTGTTAATACTTTTCAACAACACTTGTTTTCATGCCAGGCAGGATTCAGGCTCCAAGTATTAATACCGGCTAGAAATACTTGTTACAAGTTCCTGAAAACACAAGGAGTTCAAAAGTTGTCATGAACAACCTGCAACTCTGGTGCTTTCTTGTGATAATGTTGTGGGTCTTGCAACAACATGATCTAAAATATCTTTCAAATGATAATGCACTTTCTAACTTGCATATGTCTACAGTTAGATGCTAAAGTATATTCAGGATGCAGTTATAACTTGGATGCTTTTGGCTCTCCAGCAATATACCCCAAGTAGGTGGACTAAAATTTGACTGAGAACCATATCTCAAATTTTAAAACATAAGTCATTTGGGGGGGTTATAATATGAACAGATTAAAGCACCATGCTTTTAAGTATATTGTGAATTTAAATTTGGCATTGTGACAGTACGTACTTAAGAATTCATCCAGGCTTGAGTGTTGTCATCTGTTAATCAAAACTTTAAAAATCGCAGTGTTAGGCAAGTGTGTGGAAGAGAACTAAGTGCCTGGAGGCAGAAAAGGCCTGATTTCTATATGATAAAGTACTGCATCCCAAACCAAGAAAGTGTTAGCTGCAACTATAATTTTCCTCTGAATTAACATCTCCTCTACCCTCCAGCACCTTCTTTTCTCTCCCCCATATTGCTAGTTTAAAAATAAGGCTGGATTCAACACACATTTGCCAGTCTCAAATGCCTGTACAGCACCTATTCTGGAGACAACCTAAGCATACTGACACAGTTTGCAAACTCAACAGAGCTGAGTTTTCATCTTTTCAGAAAGAACTTGCTTATTCAAGCATGTTTAGCAGCTGTACTTACAAGAAATGAAGGAAGGGACAAGTGTGTTGAAGGTCACTGATCTAGAAAAGTTTCCAGAACAAATGGTTTTCCTCCCACATCCTGTAATGGAAACTGGTAACACTGTTATGGTCCCTCTTCAGAAACTCTACTAACTTTTTCCACCTTACTGAATTGGAAGGGGGGAAAAAATCTAAACGATTCTTGCAGCTGCTTTAGCATTTCTCTCTCACAGGGTTAATTTTGATCCCTGCAGGATCCAGCCTGTAAAATACAGCGCCAGCATGTTGTGTCTCAGACATCCTGCTGACACTACTCTGCTTATCTAATCGTACTAATATTGACATATGACTGCTTCTCCTTTATTCTGTGGTAACCCTTGTTCTTTAGATACATACATACAATTCAGTGCAGATATGTTAATGTAATCTGGACTTGTAGCTTTTAGTCATGTACTGCCTCTCCCCGGGGTCCTTCAGTGAATTTAAAGGTCTTGAGCAGGTGAGAGATCCCTACTAGACATGTTCCTACAAAACACAAACACATGAAAACATTCCCACAAAATATAAGTGATTTTAACACTTTTAAAGTGTTTTGATTTTTTTAACCTAATTTTAGAATAATAGAAAACTTTAATTTAAAAGTATTTTTAAAAGACTTGGGGGAATGAGCTGAAATATTAGTCTGAGTTAGTAAATGTACAAATTCTTTGTTATAATGATGGTTCAGAATAAGTTGAAAAAAAAAAATCCAAACTTCTGAACTTCTTTTCTTACAAGATAATGTTTTAACTGAAAAGAATGTGTAGTGCCTTTTTTTTTTTTTTTAAAAAAAAAAAAAAAAGAAACAAATGCTTTATAAGACCTGTATTTTTTCAGAAGATGGCTCTTCTGGCACAGATCATCTGGGCAACGTAATGCCATGTCACAGTGAACAGTGCTCTCTTTTAAGAATGTTTATTACTTCCTATATTTTTGCGCACACATCTTGGGTGCTCTGAGTCATGATGCAGCTGCTATAGGCTGGCTCAGCTCTCCAAGCACTGTCTCATTGTCTGAAGCTGTAGCCCAACAGCTACTGGATTTGTCAGTTAGAGGTGTGTACCTACCAACTGAAAATGAGAGATGGCACTTGGCCAAAACATTACGCTCAAAAAACCTTTGAACTTTGACACTAGAAATATTATCTATTATTCTATTCTTATATCTCCATACTATCAAATAGTCATGACCCTATGCAAACAAGGTGGGAACAGATAATATTTCTCAAATGTCAGTGGAATTTTATTAAGCTCAGTTTTCCAATGCACAGCTATGAAGTGAAGATTGTTTCATCTGTTTATCTACTAAAAAGAACTCATTCTGATTGTGGCTAAAGATCCTTAAATATCTCTCTATATTGGTATTTGAAAATAAAAGCGGTAAAGCTTTTCATCTTATGTGGTTTATTACAGAGGTGTTGTTTTTGAAGATGCTTGCTTAAGCAATATTTAATCTCAGGGAGGATGTATCCTACCTATCTCTCATCAGAAGCAGGGTATTCTACAGTTTTGCAGAGAGAGAGAGAGATAATAAGCTGGCTCTAGTGGAAGGCTGTAGAACGGGTAATGCCTCTTCCTGGGTGAAATATATTGCATAAAGTTAACCTTTTGTATGAGCTAAGCTTCTCAGGGTGGTAAACAATACAGAAATGTTACTGATAGTGCAGCCTCACCAAAGAAGCAAGTTATGATTGATTTACCCTAGCAATGCCGTTATACCTCTCACAGTTTGAGGTCCACATCATGCCTTGGACACTTGTAATTCACTATTAAACCGTTAAAGTACAGAATCAAAATCTGCATATCTTGAGACCCAAGTTTTCCTTTTGAATTCATTTTCAGTACTTGCAAGAGCCCAGAAATCAGGAGAAAGTTTCCAATATTGCCAGCTCAGGAATCTATCTGAGCATCTGCCTTAGTGTGCTATTAATCTGTGATGCACTGGAAGTTAAGATGTAGTTGCTGTGAGTATTGTAGCCTGCCGAGCCAAGTTAAAAAATGAACAAAGAGCTGCTGAGAGTTCATTTACACAGTAAAGAGAAATACTTCGGGGAGAGAGAGGAGGAGATTGTTTTTGAGGTGTCAGTCTAATATTTTTACATACCTACCTAGATACTTTCCCCTAGAAATACCTATTTGCTATACGTCATTTGATTTAAGTGTGTGTAATTACAGGTTATCATTTTTAATCCTATTAAAGTAGTTAATCCAACAAAGGGTTGAGAGAAAAAGCATGCAAATAGTAAGAATGCAAGGGATGGGTGTGCCAGTCTTACTTTGCCAAACTACAGGGTTACGATACGATTATCTGTTTGAAAATAACAATTTCAATTGGTTTGAATGAAGGTAGACACAGGGTGCCTCTGACTTTGAGATAAGTAAATAACAGAATCACAAATCATTCTGGCTGTGGTGTAAGTAGCTACAGTTTCACTGACTTCCTTAAGGGGAATCCAATTCAGGGAGGATATGGCCCTTCAGGAGATCAGAGAAGCTGATTTACGGCATCTTGCCCCCACTGCCAGTCACCACCTGGTGCGCTGGCACCTGACAGAGGTTTAAATATGACAGTAATGTTACACATATGGGAATAAAGCAGGAAACGAAACAATAGCGAATCAGGACCGTGAAGTACTATTGGGAAATATTTGGTTTACAGTGTACAAACAGGTTGTTCTTTCAGTTTGAGAAAGAATTCTGCTCTGTAAGTGTTGGCTAGGCTTTATCAGACTTGAGATGAGCCAAGACCACACCTGATGGATCTGTACGTACGTCATAAGGGTATACATAACATCTAAAGCATCCTTCAAGTGCTATATATACTGTTGGAAAGGTACATGACCTCCAGTCTTGTTTGGTGCTCGTCTGGCTCTTGTGGTCATTTTCAGCAAGAAACAGTTTAGAAACTTCTTTTGAAGTAGAGCAGTATGAATGCATCACTCCTTGAGGAAAAGGTTTGGCTGTCTCTCAAAAATAGAGTAGGATTTTCATTCTGTAGAGGATTGGCAAAAGAGAGTAATTCTTAATGGAATTATTCAGGAATTCCTTGAACTTTTCAGCATTACGCAAATATGGGCCTAAGAACTAATGCAAATATGAGTTTGCTTAATTACACTAATTTAAATTATCCTTTATATTTCTGTTACTGATTAAAAAGGAAGTCCTTAAAAAATAAAACGGTTTTGAAATTAATTCTTTGGCCCTGCACTATAGAGCACTTACAAATCTTCTTGATGCACCAGCAGCCTGTTTTGATTTAGCTCTTTTTAGCCAGTTGGTGTTGTTTCCGATTTATCCGCTGGTGGTAAGGAACTCTTCAAATACACAGACTTTTTCAAATTTCAGAACACCTTCAAGTAATCGACTGCGAGCAGAGCTGTGTTTAGAAATAGGCATATTCAGTACGGGAGGCCCCAGTTCCGCTACTGGAAGAAGTATGTTGTGATTCTGTCAATAGCAGCAGAAACCTTGTATTGTTTTTTCTGGAAGACACCAAAAATGCCCCTGTAAATAGAGATGGGGGGAGGGGGGAGTGTCTTCAGGCACCGCTGTTGAACTAGGGTGATGGGGTCGGTCACTGGGAACAACTGGCAGCTAGGTTGGGCCTCCAGCAACCGAGTACCTGGGAAGCATGAAAGTGCCTCAGCCCTTCAGGCTCTAAGGCAGAGTTTAGTTCCCTCAGTAGCAGAATTCATGGGGTTGCAGCACTCTGTTTTTTTCCCAAAGAAGTTTATCCAAAGAAGCGTTGCCCCTTGTGAAGTGACAGCGCCTCCAGTGTGGTGCTGGTACCCACACCCCATGGCACACGGTGTAAATTCTGCTTTCAGAAGATTTGGGACTGAGGAGCACTTCGGCTTATTCTCTTTAAACGTTTAAATCACCTTGTGTTAAAATATATAGCGGGTATCGATTTGGAGACAGGATAAGAAATGTTGTAGGGGGCAGCTGGGGAGTAACTTGCAGCGCTGCCTCCTGAGGGGGAAGTGCCGCTCCTGAGGCGAGCGAGCTGCTGCCTGGGGTCAGTCACACCCCTCCCCGCTTGCTTATTAAAAAAGCCGGGCGAAATCCTCCCCGCGTTTGGATCAAACTGTACGGGGCCGGGACCTTTCGGGGGTGGCGTGCGGGGCCCGGCAGGTGCTCGACGGGGCCGGGCCGGAGCCCGGTGCCGCCTTCGCGCAGCCGCCCCCCGGGGAGGGGCCGCCCGCCTCCCCCGCCCCGCCGAGCCCCGGCCGGAGGGGCCGCGCTCCCGGCCGCAGTCGCCCGCTGCCCGGAGATGCTCCCAAACGCGGCCGCCGCTTTCTCCGCCGACGTGATCCTCGCCTTCGGCACCAACGGGAGCCTGTCGGCAGCCCAGCTCTCCGCCCTGCTCGACCGCCAGACCGCCCCGCCGCCGTCCCAGCTCCTGCCCCAGCCGCAGCACAACCAGGTAGCGCCGAGGGCCGGCTCGCGGGGAGCGAGGAGACGGGGGCAAGGTCCGCGCTGCCCCCGGGCGAAGGTAGCGGCAGCGGGTTGACCTGCTCGCCCTGCCGGAGCTTCCCCCCGAGGGGTGCCCGGGCACATCTTCGGGTAAAGCGACGCCTGGGAGCGGAGGCTTGGCCGCTGCGGGCGTGGAGGGGCTTCCACAGTTCACGTCTCTCTAGTAAACCGAGCGCTGAGTGTCCCTTCATCAATTCATTCAGTAAAAGCTGTTTAAAGTGTTATCTCGCTGCCTGAATCTGACCAGAATACCGCTCATTTTTTTCACGAAACTGTTTTGCTCTGTCTAGTGTCTCCAAAGAATACTCAGACCTCATTGCTACTTTTAAATACTGTATCATTCGTATCTCTGGAGTGTCATAGAGTGCCTTCCTTTCCCTGAATGGGAGTCCTAAGGCTGGCAGAAATTTCCTTATGCTAAGTCCTGTCAGCCGTGATAATTGAAAGGAAAACAGGGATGACTGCTCTGGTTTGGTTCAGCTCCTCGAGAAACAGAGGAGGCATGCTTCTAGGGACCACGAGGCGCTTTGCACTTACTTATTTATTTATTTTAACGTTTGGATTTATTTATTTTAATGTTTGGAGCAGTAGCTCTTCATCAGTAATGTAGACAAACCTTGGATAAACTCTGTTTGTTTCAGAAACAGTGTGATTCTGATGTCTGTACCCTGACCAGGGGTTTAATTTGAAGTTAATGCCACCAAAATCAATGCAGTATTCAGTATAAGCGTGGCAATATTTCCCAGAGTCGCAGCTTCTCTTTCAAATTTCACAAACTGAACACTGTTCCAACACAGCGTATTTAAAAAATATATATATACAAACATTTCCTGCCACACACACTAAATACAAGTTTGCAGTGTTGAATATGGTTATGAAAAGAATCTTTCTTCAAAGGGGCTTAGAAATGAGCAGATTCCTCAGTTCTTCAGCTTTTCCCTCTGCAAAAGCACGTAGCCCTCGTACACAGGCTGCAGAGGAAAAGAAAAATGCTAATTTTAATTACTGCCAATGCGTATTCCTCATAAATCACTTGAAATTTAACTGAAACATTTTATTTTTTTTTTTAACAGGCCTGTTTTAGTTGTGTCCTTTTTGAAAAATATTTAGGGTACCATACTGAAACATGTATCTTTTGTTGAGTTACTTGTATGTCTTAAAATTGACTTTACAGCTGCTCTATCACCTAGTACCATTTAAGCAAGTGCTCTTAACCTGCAGGCTCTCAATCCCTTGTAGGTGTTAAGTATATCAATGACTTTGGGCAGGTGCTGCACGCTAATGCGTACTCACACTAAGTAACTCGGGTGGCTGTTTTCAAACACTGACTCATGCTTTGTGCTTATGAGCTCATAATTTAGCGGATCCACTGGTTATGGAAAAAAAAGATGTAAAGTGGCCTAATCTAACTTTGCTGTAAGGCATCGGAGGCCTGAACTGTACTAAATCTCAATGGAGAAAAATAAATACCTCGTGTGTTTTTCAGGTAGGCTGGATCATCCATTGAGGCTGCACAGATACATGACTGTAGGAGGAAACAAGGTTTATCTCAGACTTTCAGTTCCTAACTTCAGTGTCCAGAGCTAGTGGGATGACTCCAGGCCCTTTCTTCCAGTGAAGATAACACGTCCCTGCTCTATCAAGAGTCCCTCATCCAAGCCTGAAGTCGTTTTTAGTGCAGAGCTGATCTTTAAGGGACAGGTGATAGCGTCCTTCAAAAACCAGCAGGAAGGAACAGTCTCAGTTAGTGTTGTCCCAGCACTGGTCTTTAGTGTAAGTGTTTCACTCAGATAAAAATTTCAGTAACCTTACTTATCTCCAAAGGTCTACCAGAAGCTGATCCATTTTCTTAAAAATTGAAAGTTTGGATGCGTGAGTGAGAAGAAGAGGGATGTCTGATTTCTCTTTTCCTTTGATACCGAGGTTGACTTGAAAAGATAAGGCAGAAGAAAAAATGCTTTAATTTGTTGATGATGGTGTTTGACCATATACTTGTGTAAAATTTTACAGGCATTTATGGTAACTTAAATTGTATGATGTCCATGAAGACACATATGTGTGTCTTACAGGACAAAAAATAACCAACAATATTTTTGAATTTTAGAATTTTTGACCGAGCTATCTGCATTTCCTTATGTTTTAGTTTTTTTTTTTTTTTTCCCTTTCTCTGTTATCACCTTTCCTTACTGTATAAACTTAGACTTCCTTTCAGAGAAATAATAGTAACTGGGGAAACTCAAGTAATGGTCACTGCAGTTTTTTCACACTTTACTGTGGAATTCCAACACATTTTAGTCCTACAGATAGGTATAGAACTACTAACAATTTCTGTGTAATAGATGATGGCATGTTTACTCACTGTTCTACATTATTAGCAAGATGTAAAAACAAAACTGTATTTGATCTTCTGTCATCAGGTTCATTGTGGTATGATATCAATACATGCATATGCTGGAGGTTTTAACTATGTGCCCAGAAGTTTTAGTCAAAAAATACAGGGAAAGTAAGTGGGCGTTGGAAAGAACGCCTGTTAATGTTGCCTTTATTTTATGCTTTGGGGTAGTCAGAAGGTGCTAAAATCGTACTCCAATTTCCTTCTTTGACTTTTCTAAAACTATATTTATGCTGAGCCTTTATGTTATGCCTGAATACTGTCTTAATGTAACATATTTTGTTTTTTATATCAAACATTTGGACAAAACAAAGTGAAAATCTTAGTGGTCAGCTATCACGCGTTTTCACGTCACGATGAGACAAAACAGTAACTTTGGTGGTTTGGATGAGCTAGAACTAGGTTAGTATCTGCTTTGATTTTTATTTTGTTTGTTTGTTTTGGTAGCATTGCACTCGTTCACTAGTGCTTTTTAGAAGAAGGATGAATGGCCTGACAGTGTGTGGCTTATGGTCTTGATCCAGCACCATGAGCTGACATTGCCAGGTCAGTGAGAAGATAAATAGGCTTTTCTGTTCTACCCCCAAAGTGTCTTATTGCTACAATATCTTCAGTGACTTTCAGCATTTATGGACGTTTTTCAGCTCCCCATATCAGGCTGCCTTAAACATGTGTGACATCCCTAAAGCGCACACAGGCACTCAAGCAGCTACACATGGTTGGACTCTTTCTCATAAAGTGCTGGTTATTGAATGCATGGTTGTCTCCTAGCACCCAGTTCACACCTGGGTAAGTGATTAAAAAAAAAAAAAGTATCACTGAATCAGCATCAAATGCTTTGATTTATTAAAAGTAAGTTGGGGAAGACATTGATTTGTCTTCATTTTGCCTCATCCAGGCTCAGGCTAAGTCAAAAATATAATAATAGAAAAAAAAAAGGTAGATATTCATTCCTTCTTTGCTGTTGTTACTGTGTGACCCACTGCTCAGCTCTGGTGTAGGCTAGGCTAGGATTTAATCCAGCAACATCTAGAAACCACAGTGACAGGTTGCTGTGGGCATCTCAGTGCTTCACATGTGCAATGCTACAGATAAAACAGGTAGAGCAAAGATAAGAATGTGGTACAAGGTCAAAAAAGGGAATGAAATGAAATGTTGATCCCATAGCATTTGTTATTAATTTTCTTGTTAGAGGTCTCCTTGCATTATTTTTGTCTGAGCAAGTTATCCCACCCTCTCCTGGAAAGAATGTGGTGAGCTTTGCATATGCTTTTCATTTATGTAGATATGTGATACTGGTGTGAAGAGAATCGAGATAGTTGGGCATCACTTTATGTCATTTACAATCTTAAAAGAAAATCCCATATTGGCCAACCATTTTTGGCAGCAGTTTACCATAATTGAGTAACCGATTTTATGTTTTTTTTTTTTTTTTTTTTTTTGTCTGAATACATTGCAGTGCTGCAAATTATAGTGATTGAAGTCCTCTTTAATTGTGATAAAAAGCATTTATTTATTATTATAATTATTTTTTAACAGTTCAGAGGCATGATCAGTTATATCTTCTTTGAAGATGTGAGTTAAACACTGGGTAACAGTCAGGTTGTGGCCAGGGCCAGTCCCTTCACCATAAGCAGTGTGACAAGGCTTACTAAATAGCAAGGAATGGATGGGATGGTAGACTTAATGAGCCAGGACGTCATTCTCAGTCCCCTGTTCCATGAGGCTAGATTATCTTTTGGCTGAGGTTATCTGTCAGTCTTACAAAATAAATAGCTTGTGTTTTTACAGCAGTGTGCTTGTCTTATCCTGCAAAGATAAGTACAGAGTTTTGCAGTTTGCAAACATGAGTTGTTCCAATCCAAGGCTTCTAATAGATTGAATCTTTTAATTAATCCCTTAATTGTGCCAGGGAACTCACACAAGCTTGCTTTTCAGCACAAGGATGCATGTAGGAGTTGCTGAGAGGATGAGGTGACTTATAACAATGAATCATTTTCAGGAATTGCTATCCTCTGGGTTTGTCCCCGATCTAAATAATAATAGTAATTAAACAAAATGCTATTCCTTGTCCTCATATAAAAGCTCTCTTGTCCGATGGTATTTCTTACATATTTGTTTGTATATAGCCAGCGTTGTAAGTCTTGAGTTTTCTAATTCATGTTGTGCCTGAATAATATTTTCACTCCATAATCTGTTCTTTTTTTCAACCTACAACGTGGTTTGTATTTTTGTAAACTAATATTAATTTGTTAGTATTTTAAATTACTTGTCATCCATTCTATATTTCTAGGAAAGAGATGTTAAAGATCAATTCTCTTAGAGATAGCCATGTTATGAATCTCAATGCATACTGGCTTGTTTTTCTATCAGCTTTTCACTGCAGACCGTTAGAAATGGCTGTGAGCCAGTAATACAAGAAGCACGGTATAGGAACTATGCCTATAGACCACAACTATCCTCTCTTTTTGTTTCATACTGGAAATATTAGCCACATATTTTACATTACTGTTAACTCTGCATTATGAAATAAAATGATGAGAGACAGAACCAGTTTAGAAAACCAGAAGTACATGTCTTGGGCTGTTAAAAAAACTCTCCTCAGTGATGATTTCTCTGTGCACTACTTCCATTGAGATGGGTCAACATGCTTTAAAACAAAAACAGAAATTGTTGCTATCAAGCTATGTTTATTTTAAATATATTTTTTAAAGATACATCGAGGCTTTGACATTAGTGTTGACACTGAGAGGTGATTCTATATCCATACTGCTTGTAAACCTCAGTTCAGGAAAACTTTTCAGTATATATTTCGGTCTTCAAGGTCTCATGGTCTCAACAAAATTTAGACATTTGTTTAAGTTCAGGTGTGTATGTGAGCGCTCTCCTAGACTGGGTCATTCAAGAAGAAGGGCAGGAACATTCTGGACTAAATTTGGCTGAAGCCACTCGTATTGGCCTGAATGCTCTTTTCCTCCAGGCTAAATGAGAAATAGTCAAGTTAAAATGGTACGTGCATGCCTTTCACCTTGTATTGGGTCTGGCCCAGTACATGGGCCAGACAGTACACACAGTACAATGTTACTGTGGACAGTAACATTTATTAGTGGAAACAGAGGCAGCTCTGAAATAAATGACTTGCAGTTGCTTCGGCTTATCTCTAGAAGGAATATGCTTTATAAATAATAATCCTGAATTATTGGAGGAGTGCTATGGAATCTGAAGGTAAAACTGAAAAGAACAGGGAGTGACCATTTGTTTGCAATTTGTTAAGGCTTCCAGTGCTCTACTCCTGCATTCACACTGAGACTCGCTACGGTGAATGTTGGCTGCTAAAAGCTTTACTTCTTTTCTTGAGACTCATCCCTGGTTTGTGTTGTACATCAGCAAGCCAAACCATTTTTGTGTGCAGCCAAGAAAGAACACTATTTGCTTATTGATCGTTATAGGAAAACATGAATGTGAATAAATGGAAAGCGTTAGATGAAAGACCTCTGTGGTATGGAACATTTCATATAAAAGTACTCAATTTTTCTGTGGAGATATAGCTTAAGATATTTTATAGTTCAAATATTTTGGCTTTTTGGTTGAAAATAACCAAGAGAGCAACCAGCCCTGTTCCCAGCCTGGTTCAGCACTGCTGTGTGCATTCGTCCTTGACCCATTAGGTACTGACCCTGAGCTGAAGGCAAAGTGAAGATCCAGAGTAAGAGTGTCTCATAGGAATTCGGGATGGTCTTACAAAATAATCCTTGTTGCTAATAATTATTGCTGTAAAATGAATGAAAACATGTTGACTGCTGCCATTTGGACAATTTATGAACAGCTGGTTTGAGGAAATATGAAGCATTGCTGTAAAGTAGAATCAGTCATATGAATAAGCAGTCGTGGAATTAACAATCATTTTCTGATGCTACTCTGACAGTAAGATTTTAAGTTTATCTGGTCTGTTCTTAAATGTAATTATTTTGTAATTACATGGAATTTTAACTATGTTGAAGCTATTTTTCCAAATATTTGACTGTCCTGGTTCATGGGGCGGGGGATTTGGAAATGTCAATGTAAAACGTGTTTCATTGATTTGTGAGTTATCTTAAAATACTTCAAATCACTTTTGCTTCACATTAAACAATCACCATGTTTTCACATGCAGTGTCCAAATGGTGTGTATACCTCCTTGAAAATGTGTTACAGTATTTTCATGTTATAGATCTTATGTTTCTTAGTGTGTGACTTGTTTTTTTGGTTTTATGTTATTGTATTAAGTTGGCAAAAAAACCCTTTTTGTTCTAGTGCTTGACTGGGGAGGAAATTTTTTCTTTGCATGGAATACCCAACAACAGTCGTGTATCAGATTCAGACTTCTCTACGATATGTCCTGCTGTTTTGCAACAGCTAATTTTTCACCCGTGTGATCATCAGGAAAACATTGTGGATACAACTAAACCACATTCTTTACAAGGTCAGTTATATTATTTCATTGATACTGTGATTAGTGTGGGGGTTTCTTAGATAAATAGTAAGTATTTATCTATGCATAATAGGAATGCCTTGTTTAGGGGGATATAGTTATAAGGTGGGAACATAAGAGGGTGTTTCAGGTCACCAGGGTACATAAACAAATATCCTCTCTCTTGACTGTGATCTTTTCAAAATGCTTTAGGGAAAGGCCAGTAGATAGTTATGGAGTGATTCGTTCATTAGAGAAAATGTCCTTCTGACCTGTTTTGTTTGCACAGTAGTTTGTGCCCTGAGGCATAAGGGCTCTCACTAATAGCTGGTTAATAGGAGAGAAGGTGGAAGTAGGAAAAGTTTGTGCAGATAATTTGCAAGGGGCTGTCAGACTTAGTGGGGTGTGCAAGTATCAGGCTAACACAAGGTAAAATTGCCAGGAGGCTGCATTTAAGTGGAATTAGTTGCAATTGGATGTCAGGACACCAAGGAGGCCAGTGACTACTCTTTTTCTGAGGAAAAGACTCACATTTTTCTGAACTCCCACTCTTCCCTTCTTGCCGTCTTCTATGCTGCTCCCTCTACATGGAACATTATCACATGCCTGAGTAACCTTAATCTTCCTTCCTCCTATTTTTCTCGTTATTATTTTTATATTTATTGTGCACAGAACTGTACAGTGCAATAGACAATATAGGACAGGGATGAATCAACTGGATAATGAGGTCACTTGTTCCATTGATAAAGATCAAATTTTTTTACTATTTGTTTATTTATTTGACTCAGTGTCAAGTCATTATTCCCAAGGATTAAACTGACTTAAAGTTAAAAACTGGGATATTGGATGAGGAGATTCCCAATGGTAGTAATTATTAGCAAAGGTACTGCAGTGTTTTTTGTAACTCTTGAAATCTTAGAATTAATAACACCCTGATTGTTGTAACTGACAGCAGTCACTAAGAATTACAGATCATTCCTAAAACTTACCTGTGCCAGTGGATAATATAAACTATATTTGATTAATCACAGCCATAGCATCAATTTACCATGACAGTTTATACCATATGAAGGCACATATTTTCAAGAAATTTACAATACCTTCACCACAGTGTAGAATCTGTTTTTTTTTGTTTGGTTGGTTTTGTTCTGTGTGTTTGTGTGTGTGTGTTAAAGTATGGTGATGTGGAAAGCTTGCTCTGTAGTTGATTGCCTAAGCTAGTTAGACCATCCCTCCTATTTTTCTTTTATCCTACCAGCTCAGAAGCAGTGTCCAGTAGCCAGATAAGCAAGGCAGTCTTTTCTCTGCCCCTCCCTTGGCTGCAGCATGAGAAATCTGCGAGGCCCATGCTTAGGGTATTTTAAACCCCAAGCATATGAGGCTGTGACACACAGTGGTATCTGTTTTGAAGGGAGATTCACAGAAATGTCCTGTGCCAAACGGAGGCTTTACTGCAAATGTATCCTGCTGTTGTTGATTTATGTGTTCTCCCCTGCCCCATCACCAAATGAATCAGTATTGTGGCAGCATTGGGAGCAGCTGATTTCAGTTATTGCCCATGATGCAAAATCCTCAGTGCATGTTTCCAGCTTGGCCAATGTGAGTTTTCTGCTCAGGGACTCCCACACATTTAAGTTCTGTTAAGTCTCCGTTCTCCAAAACATGAACAGACAAGATATAAAGAAGAATTTAATACAGTGAGCTTTATGGGGCAGCTGCTTGCAATAATAAAAAAATATTGTGGAAGCAGAGTAAAAGTTAAATGACAGTGTATATAGCATGTCCTTTTTCCTTGGGGTTGTATGTTGAATATCTAACCCAGCTGTCCTTAGGGGCACACTTATGTCCTTCCATTTCTTTTTTTTCTCTGAAATGTAATAGGGAGTAGTATAAAGGGGCATGAAATAGCTGGAAATACCCAGTGGCATTTCTTCTGTCCAAGGCAGACAGAGTCTGTGTGGTCTGCTTGGGTTTTTCAGCAAGGTTTTAACACCCTGGTTTCTTCCTTTCCAGGAAAGGGCTCAGGAGGAGCCTGAGCTTGTCTCAGGAAGGCCCAGAGCAGTAGTCCCCACTTCTTGTGAGGAACTATACTGAGCAATGGTGGCCTGAGGAGGACTTGCTCTCCTGCCATTAATTTTTTGCATTTATCGTGCTTTGGCAGATTGGTGGTCTCTTTGTTGGGGCCAGAGTTGTAGAGACAGAAAGCATAATGTGTTAGGTCAGAGTTTAGGTCAGAGGTTGGACTCGATGATCTTGAGGTCTCTTCCAACCTAGAAATTCTGTGATTCTGTGGTAATGGTCGTTGGCAAAAGCCATCCATGCCACCAACCTCTGCGTAGGCTGTGTGTCAGTGCTCGGCTCTGGAACATGAAGTCAGCCTAGCCAGCTCTCTGGGGGGGATGCACTCAGGGAAAGCTTAATGGGGATGGAGCCCTAGTGAATCAACCCAATTTTAAGAGAGCAGTGCACACGTGGCATTGTGAAATACAGTCCATAATGCAGCAGTGAAGCAACTTTGGCAGCATTGGTTATCTTGGAATTGTATCACTTTCATTAGTTTGTTTGTTTGTTTCTTTTCTATTTGTGGTGTTTTTCTTGCACTTCAGATCAACAGCACCTTCCTGGAGAACATATAAGAAAGATCTTAGATTTATTTTATTCCTTTAAAAGATTTATTAGTTTAAACTAGTCCGGATACTACTGAGGCTCTCTGTGGGATCTGTGGAAGGCCTAGGATGGAGAACAATTTATTCCTTCATCCATCTGATGTTGTTTGATTATGTATTTTAATTCTTCCTTGCTCTTCCACTTTGGGTAAATGAATAAAAAATAAAATATCAGTATGCTAAATCCCAAAGACTTTGAGCCATCCAAATTAGGCCAGATTTTCAAAAATAAAACGCATCTGCCTTCTGGCCTTGCTAATCTCTGGTAAATTAGGAAGAAGAAGGGCTTTTTTGGTTGCTGCTGTTGTGACAAAAGGGGGTACTACATACCAGTGGATTTATTTGCAAACACAGGTCCTTTAGTACACTGGGACATGTTCCACTGCGTTAAGCATACAAAATGATGAAAGGTGTATCATTTATAGCATGTACTTCAAGTTAAGTGTCCCAGTACGTGCTACTGTTCTGAACAAAGAGTGCCGGCATGAACGTTAAAGCAAGTACTACTGTGAGAACTTCTCTCGGCATTTGGCAATAACCTGTTTTTCTGTGCTTGCTTTAAAGCTCCATTCTCCTATCATTTTTTCACCCACTGATTTATATGTACCATTTGCAAATTTATCCTCTTTGTCTTTTGTTGTAGAAGGTAGTAAGGAGTAGTGGGGATTTTTAATCATAATTTTTGAAACTTGTTCTAACTTCCTTTGTCTGCGGCAAGGTAATTTGGGCATATGCACTAAAATACTTCATATTTTATATATATATACATACACACACACATGTATTTTAACTCAATTCTAAATGTGCATTTTGCACAGGATAAGTGTGTAGGAGTTATCTGTATGTTAAACTGAGAGCCTCCTGCTTTTATGGTAATCCCAAACTGCAAACGGCCTCTGTGACTCATGATGACACTGGAACCCCATTTGTTTACCGTAGACTTGATTTCAGAAATGCATTCACAAGGGTAATTATCTTTTATTATAATGGAAGTTATGCTCCTGTGTAGCTTAGTGGATCTAACCATATCTAGTTGTATGTTTTTTCTCCTCTCTCTGTCTCTCAGAAATGGCAAGCGAATGTTTTGGTTGGCATTGGCACACCTCTTGCAAATGCCTTAAATGCTTCTAATGCTTTCTGTTCTTCCTGTTCTTGACACAATATAAAATTCGTCACAAACGAAAATGTGTCCCTGTGCAAACAAAGCACAGCAATCCCAGTTGCAGGTGATGAATCTGGTTTAGTGTGTTTGCTGAGAACGTGTTACGGGAAAGTTGGGCTGCAGATTGCAATCTGATCTGTTTCTGCTACGCAGAAAGGAATTTACGGTAACTTCTCTGCGTACATACGGCAAACCTGATAATGAGGCTGTTGGATGGATGCAACTTTCTGGATTATACCAAACTGTTCTCACATATCCAACATTGTGTTGGCTTCGCTTTTAATTTGTGTTGGATTTTTATAGGCAACCTATCTATGTGGATATCTTTGTGATTCTGTGGCCTCACTTGAGGCAGCGTCGTAGGCTTTTTCAGTGCAACCTTTAAAGCTTTTTTGTACTCAAAGGGATTTGAGATGTAACTGGGTAAAACAGTGGACATGCACAGAGGCAAAACTTTTTGATGATTGTAAACAACATCAGTAAAACTCTCAGAACCTGTAGTTTAGATGCCAGAATAATTATGGTATTTTACAATATATTACCATATAAATCCTGGTGTCTGAACTCTGAAAATCTGAGACATTGCTTATGGTGAAAGAAGCTAAATTATGGCCAAACTGGGTGCATATGCCACTTCTTAAATAAATAGATAAACAAAAATATTCCTCCTTTGTGCCCACCTTTTTGAACCCAGAACCTCTCTTTTGTATGTTTTCATTTCTCTACTGTAACAGTCTTTACTGTCAGCTATCTTCCACCTTATATGTGCGATAAGTAATGATGGGCAGTGTTTTCAACAAAGTAGAAATACTTTCAACTGAACGAAGAGGAGGAGTGTTAGGAACAGAAAGTTACCACCTCAAGACGATTTAAAGGAATCATCCTTTATCAGGAAGGATTTTGGGGTATAGGACAGCCAAGACAGCGAACTTTGTATCTTGGAGTTATTCAGGAGTAAATGACAATTGGACCTGCAACCCTGAGACCAGCAAGAAGATTTGTCGTAAGCCTATGCTATAGCTACCTTGAATATTGGCTTAAGCTTTAGTCCTCAATTTTCAGTGACTGTAGAGAGAGATGATTTATACTAGCAGCAGGTAGACTATCTGAGATATTAAAAACTGAAACCGGGCTTGTATGTGGTCCCAAACAGTATTTCTGCATATTTCCCCTCTGTGGGTATATGTCTGAAATATCAGTGCGTATTTAACGTTTTATATTTGTAGAGTATAATTTCAAGTAAGGAAAAAAAGTATTTTTCTCAATTCCATGCCAATTCAGATGTTAGAAAAATCAAAAGCAGCCTTAAGTGGATTTTATACTAAAATATTTTATATTTCTGTTTGTTTATCCACAGTTTGGGGATTTGGGTTCCTGGCTGTGACTATCATTAACTTGGCATCACTCCTGGGATTGATTTTAACTCCTCTCTTAAAAAAGTCATATTTCCCCAAGATTCTAACCTACTTTGTGGGCTTGGCCATCGGTACTCTCTTTTCTAATGCAATTTTCCAGCTCATTCCAGAGGTAAGCAATGGGAATTGTTATTTGTTTTGTAAAATCATTTCTAAAGTGTATTAATTCCAGAAGCTCTCTCCAGTGGAGATGTGAGTGTGTGGGTTGTAATCCCCCAAGAACTGTAGGTGGACACTAGTGCCACTGGCTGCCACCTCTTTCTGTCTGGGTGAGCAGAGCCATCAAGTTCCGCGTGTAGCTGTGACGTGGGAAAGGCTAAGGGCTACTTTGCCTCTAGACAGCAAGAGGAACACATTGGGTAAAATTCTAGTGAGTTTTAATGGGCTACAGTTTAGACTTCCTCACCTTGTAATAATTACTATGTTCTGCATGTAAAATTGTACTGTATTAAAACACTGCTGACATTTAATCTAAGTTAAAAAAAGAAATAAATCTGTCAGGGTCAGGATCTCTCAGACTCATTGAAACTCCTGGCTGGTAGATGGTCTGTACTTTTGAGGAGTATTTGTGTGTGGTCAGGGAATTTGTTTTTATGGAAATGTACTAAGATTACAGACTAATTCACATTGCTTTTGTCTTCAATGTTAGGCGTTTGGATTTGACCCCAAAGTAGATAACTATATCGAGAAAGCCGTTGCTGTGTTTGGTGGATTCTATATTCTCTTCTTTGTGGAAAGGGTTCTGAAAGTGATATTGAAGATCTATAACCAGGTAATGAAAGGTGTCACTAACTGTGCAAGCCTTACCTTAAAGTACCTGATACATTTTATGAGGTTCTTGATAGTTTAATAAAATGTTGGATTTTTTTTTTCATTTTTTTTCCTGAGGATTTCAGCCTTACCAAGTGTTCTGATACATCTGTTTAAAATCCATATGGAGAGGGAAAGCAAGTTCACTTTTTTTGAGGGAGTTACAGGCAGAGCTGGGAATAGAATCCAGATGTGAGTGTGGTCTGCTGTCACTGGCATATGCTCTAGCTGCTCTCAAGGGCCAAATCTTCCCTGTGCTAGCTAAACATATCAGAAAAAAGTGGAAATAAGTAAAAGCTGAAGAGAATGTGAGTCTGCCTCAGAAGCTCCTATTTGGACAGGAGAAATCGATGTGACGTGTTATCTTCTTATTCATCTGTGAAGTGTAATTTACCAGGACTGACAGTGCCTGAATCTCACCTGCAGTGACTGGCTCTTTGTTTCCCCATGCTCTGCTACACAGACCTGCTTTAGTGACCCTTTAATTATCCATATTGTGCAATATGGTTAATTGGCTCTGCTTAAACCAGGGCCCATACATCTGAGGACTTCCTTGCTGTGTGCTCACATGAGTGAGACTGAATTTGTCTCAGACAAAGGCCTCTCAGCCTTCTTGGAACTCTATACTCTTGTCTTGCCAAGAAAACTGTCCAGTGTTCCTACTCTTATCTCACTTAGCTGGACTCTTCCAAGCTGGTCCTCATATTGAAGGTTATGAAGATTCAACTGGTTTATAGGAAGGTATAAAAATGGTAAATCCCAACAATTCTAATTAGCTGAAAAGAAGAGATGCTTAGATAGGAGGGGAACTTTGATAACTTTGGAGTTCATTTAAAAACTTAAGTATGAAAATGTTGATTGCTATTTAAACATTCACTTGGTGTTGAAAGAAATGCAGCATGAATATGCTCCCTGCATTTTCCTTTTTGGTCTGTATTTCTTATTTTTATTTATTTATTTATTTATTATTTTGCTTTAATGAACTACTTGTTTGTTAATTTGTCACCTAGACTGGCCATAAACACTCAGGACATGGTGAACAGAATCAATGTCAGGATAAGGCTAACCCACACAAACCACCATCATCCAGCAACGGGGTGACCTGTTATGCAAACTCAGCCGTTATAGAGAACAATGGAAATCTTGGTTTTGACAGCATCAGTGTGGTCTCAGCACAGGTAAGAAACTTGTGTCTGTTTGTTTATTTTATTCCTCCCTATTATATAAGCATATCTGGGGAAGGGTTAATATGTACTTTTATTACTTTTGTCAAGTTTTTGTAAATTTTTAGCTTATAACTTGCCCTATGAAAAAATGTGTTACTTTTGGGCAAGCTTACAAAATCTGAATGCTGGATTCGATTGCTGAACAATTATAAGAGCTAGTAGTTATCAGCGTAGGGATGGGTAGGACAGAGATAAATATTTAATCTGTTAATTTTGATCTCGTTATTGTTTTGTTTAAAGTGTGTGATAGTGTGTTTTAATTTTACATGATCCATATTGTGCTCCTGACTACATCCAGCCTAAAGTTGGAGAATGTGGTTCCTTTGAATCTATGAGTAATGAGTAAAACTGATACAGTAAGCAGTATATTGTGATCACTGGTTGTGCTAGTCCAATGTATTTGGACGTGGTGGGAATTACAGAAGTAATAGGTTGAGACAGCGGCTGTTCCTCCTGGTTGAAGTAATATCTTCTTTCCAATTTGTTCTCTGTATTTGTGTTTATTGCTCTACTACAAATACGACCTCCTCCTGCCAGAAAAGAAAATCAAGATGGGAAGAAAAAGTTGGTGTGCTTCTTTACTCTTTTCCCTGTCCCTTATTTAAAAACAACATGGAAAAACAATAATTATCTGATGGCTAAGGAAGATTTTTCGCAGTAAAGATTTCTGTTTTACTACCTGCACTCTTCACCCAGAAAGGTGTTTGTGGGGGAGCGTTGAGGAGCAGGAGAGGAAGCAGGACAAAGGCCCTAATTCTCGAATAGAGAATATGGGAGTTCTGCATTGACCCTGCAGGCTCACAGGACACTTGATACCCACAGTTTAAAGTACCAAAATTGTACTTCTCCTTACTTTAGAAATGTAATGGAGTGCAGTGGATCCTAGGTGTTGTAAAGATTAGGAGAAACAGGGATGATAGCTAAAACTGCGTGGGCACCGAAAGGAAAATCATATTTTGAGTATCCATAAACTGTATTTTGTAGATTTAGAACACATACAAAACCTCCACTGTCTGTGGAGACGGTCCTTGCTAGTAGCACAGTATTATATTTCTGCCCTGTTTACCGGAAGTTTTATCTGGACTTGTTCCATTATTGCATTTTGGCTAGTCACGTCCTTACATGTAACGTAAAGATAACAAAATCATATCACATATATTATAATAATAAAGTGTGGCTATCTAGTATTTATTTATAGCTACTAGGTTACTTGTAGTGCTCACGATCGTAAATTATTGTAGGTCATTCCAAGATCCTTTGTAGAATACTCACATACTTCCTTTTGCGTGCAGTCTTGACTTTAAGAACTTTAAGTTTTACAAAGGTTCTTCCTCTGTAGGTATTGCATTTATGAAAATTCATGCTTTCTATTCTTTCTTGCTTTCCATTTCTCCAGAGCTAGAAAGAGAATACATTATATTAAAATCTTCTGACTGTAGCACAGTAAAATTCACACTGGAGTCAAGATTGGCTGGAAGGGAGATGGCTGTAGGATAAATCCCAGGGTGGCAGATAACCCAGTGTTGATATGGGAGGTAGCAAAGAAAGCTGTCATTACATTTTTTTCCTCCTTCAGGCAGTTTTAAAGGGGCCAGTGTACCCTTCAGAGTCATCAGGGAGGAGCTAGGGTACTAGTAAGAGGGTAGGTATGAATTAAGTTTTACACACATTTGATATTTATGAGGGATCCACGTGGGGTAAGTCAAGATATACATAGAATTTTAACATGTCTGCGTAATTTAAAGCTCAGTAAAGAGGGCAACAACAGCGAAGACAGAAAGCATCATGTAGGGTGGTGGCTGGAGTCTGTGCAAGAGTGTGGTAGCTGTTTTCAACCATGGAGATGCAACCTTCTTTTCTCTTTTAATGCCTGCCAGAGTGAATGTAAATGTTTAATTAGTTGCATACTTTTAAATTTCACTTGCAGCAGTAACTGCAACCTTGGAAACCTCTTTTGTGCTGACCCAGAATTTGTACCTACTACGCATTAAAATTAAACAGCTTGACAACAGTAACTTTTAAGAAAAGTTACTTCAGAGACAAATTGCGGAAAATGCCTGTAGTCTCAAGCACACAATGTTAGAGTTGTTAGAGAACACCAAAAGGCACGTTTTTATCTTTTATTTTTTTCAAGAGCAAAACTTTGATTCCAGTGCTTACTCTTTTGCCTGTATGAAAGAAAATGTTATCAACAGGGTGGAGTTGCTCTGTCCTAACTCCTATTGGGTTTTCCACTGATGTGCGGAATATAAACTCTTTCTTTTCTGCAAGCATTTAACAGATTGGGGTGCTTGTTCTTGTCTGAGGGAGTCACAGATGCATTAGAAAGAGCAACGGTACCCTGAGGTAATGACATAAGATGAAATAAGAGAAATCTCTCTATCATTTCTCTTACATTTGGGAACAAAGGAGAAGCTATTGCTTTTAAAGAAAAAATTATGTTCAGAAGAGTAAAAATACCAAGGTTATCTTTTGTTTTACCATCAATTGTGGTGATGCAAATAATACCGCAGTAGTAATTAATAAAAATCTGACCTGATAGACCAGTTGAGTGTTCCAGAGCTCCTTAGCTGGCATCTCTCCTGTAACATCTCCTGAAGTACCTGTGGTGGCTTCACACTGATGGCCAACTGAACTCCACCATGTCACTCTCGCACTCCCTCTCCTCAAAGGATGGGAAAAAAAGGCTTACAAGTTGAGATAAGGATAATTTAATGAAAAGGAAAAGAAAGAGGGGGAGAAAAAAATGTGGAAGCCAAGACAGAGAAAACAATTATTTTCTGCTTCCCACTAGTAGGTGATCTTCAGCCACAGCTTGGGAAGCAGGCCTCAGTCAGTACATGTTGCAGGTTTTTGGGAGCACATTTTCATAATGAGAGCCCACCCTTTCTACTTTCCCCTTCCGAGCTTTTATTGACGAGTATAACACCATAGGGTGTGGAACATTCCTTTGGTTGGTTTAGGTCAGCTGCCTGGTGGTGTCTCCTCCACACCTACTGACTTTGGGGGGGTTGGAGAAAGTCTTGATGCTGTGCCAACACTGCTCAGCAATAGATGAAACATTGGTGTGCTATCAGGGCTGTTCTAGCTACAAGTGCAGAACATGACATTTTATTCCAGCCAGACCCAGTACAGTACCATGACAAAGAGGAAACAGTCCAGTAGAGCCAGGCATTGTTCATTTTTGCCTCAGAATTCTATATTATTTTTATAAGGTAAATTTATCAGTAGTCTGCCTTATCTTGAGCATTAAGAATATGTATTAGTCATTTATCGATGACTATAGATCATATGCCCAATGATATTCATGGGCATATGACATTCATTGGGCATATGATCTAGTAAAGTTCAGAATGTGAAAGCAGACAAGCAATGTCCTTGTACTTCATATGGTTTCCAAAAGAAGTCGCGACATTATCTAAGGTAGATTACAGGCAAGAATTATTTATTATACCTTAAAGCTACACAGTAAATGGTTGTTAGATGTGTATACATATAATAGAAGCCTCTCAGAATCTGACTCCTAGTTTTTAAGCTACAGTTTTCTCTAAAGCTTGAAATAGTGTATCAAGAAAGTAGTTTTAGAAGTAAGTCAATACTGTTTTCCTTATTTAATTGCAGTTACTTAAAAACAAACACAGCACAACAAACCAACAACCAAAACCATAGATAACCCAAACCCAATCTGGTCAGTTCTGATCTTGATGAGTTCAACAGATACTCTTCTTCTTCTTACTCAATATCATTTTCTTACTCAATAAATATCATCTTCGTACTCAATCTTCATTGTGCCACTACTTAACCATGGACTTACTAGCTATAGATTCCAAGTAATGTAGTAGACTTCAGACTGGGAAATCCCTAATTTGAACTTTTGTCCTGTTCCAAGGCAGCTCCAACATACAAGTATATGTTATGTCAGATAAGAGTCCGGTGAGCAAAGCATGAGACGGATCTCATTGCTTTGTCATTAAAGATTTTGCGACCATTTATTAATCTTTATATTTCCTTAAAGTTCAAACTTCACTTGTCTGGTAGTATTTACATTTGATATGATAAAGTTAAAACCATTTCTAATGTTCCTTGGAAAATTTTCTTGGAATTATCTTTTTGACCAATTGATAGAAAGGAAAGAGATATTCCTCTACATCCTTCTCTTACAAGAAGAAGGGTGTTCAAATATGTCTGGGTAAACAGATATATATTACTATTTATGTGTTCTGGTAGTAAACACTAGTTAATGCCTTATATTGAAATCCTTTTTTATTTTTTTTTCCCAATGCTGTTATGCTTGCAAATATAATTTAACTACAATATCTGTGTATACAGAAATTTATCAGAATGGAACATTAGGATTTTTATAGTGGAAATTAGTTTGTACTCCCAGCTGAAATGGCAGTTCTTTTTATCTTTGTCAAATTTCTCATTATTTCATGACACCGGATGTATAAATTACTTCCACGTCTGGTAGGAATTATTGAGAGCCTTGGCATGATTGTGCATTGCAGTTTTATATTAGCCAGTTCTAGTTGTGCTCTGAGCTCTCAACTCCCACAGTCAGAACTAGCCGCTGCTGTTCTTAAACACGCACTTTGTAAAAACTGATTTCACTAGCTGGACTTAACTGTCACTGCTCAAAATAAGAAATAAAATTAGAGGACTACCTGGATGCGTGTCTGGATTCCCATGTAGGTGTCTGTTGCTGTGGTGGTGGCTGTGTCTTTACGAGCATGATGTACATACAGGCAACATGTAATTTATCCCGGTCTGTTTCAGGTAGGAAGTACAGATGCTGTCAATCACAATGATCAAATCCTCTCCACTGTACATGCTTAATAGAGGTGGCTGAGGAGGCTGTGAGGAGCCTTATCAACCCTTGGCAGTCTCTTAATCTGGGAGAGACACTGCCAGAGAGACATTCAGACATTGTGGTCTGAATTGCTTTCTGTCTCAGCTGAAGGGCATTCAGATAAAGCTTTGTAGTCAGAAGGTGACTGGGTCCTTCACTTTTCAGTTGTTGAAACAGAAAATATTTGCTGCTGCTACCTGTGCCCTCTGCCTCTTGGACCAAGCAATTTGTTTTCTTCATGTAATTGTGCTTTATTTTATACTCAGCATTTGATTAAAGTCAGAACTGCGTTTCACTGACTTCTTTATTCAGTGTTTTATGTGATTGCTTTCTTGTGTTGTTTTTCCAGGAGGAAGTAACCCAAAGCAAGTTATGTAAATGTCTCCATGGGCACCCACTGTCGAAGATCGGAACCATTGCTTGGATGGTAACACTGAGTGATGCCGTACACAATTTCATAGATGGTTTGGCAATTGGTGCTTCTTTCACTTTGTCTGTGTTTCAAGGACTGAGTACCTCCATAGCCATCTTGTGTGAAGAGTTTCCTCATGAGCTAGGTAAGGAACTTAATTAAACACATTGTTTGTGACAAAAATTACTGTAGGAGGTTGTGCTTGCAGAAACTTGGCATGGATTGAAAAGAAGTTTAGACAAATGAATAGAAAAAGCACTCATCAAAAAGTTACCAAGTACCATAATACACATCTAGCCCAAGAAGTTCCTGAGTGCAGATGGATGGAAACTAGGAATGTATTATATAGGTATTAATTGCCCTATTCATACATGCTTTTGTATGTGTTTTTTTTTAAATTAAATTTTGCTCATGATGGGTAGTCCTGTGTTGCCAAGCTCTTAGCTGTGTTGTGCATCACCTACTTGCTTTAGAATGTTTGTTATCTTATTGTTGAAGGGAAATGCTCATCATTTACTTGAATGAGGAAAACCAGCAGTGGGATATAAGCTGTGTACAAATGTCTTTTTCTTTAGACTTCCATTGAAATGAAAAAATAATCATAATATCATTTGCCGAAGATGGTTTTCTCATTTCTCATTTTTTCTTTCTCTTTTCTCTCTTTTTAGGGGATTTTGTCATCTTGCTTAGTGCAGGAATGAGTACTCGGCAGGCTCTGTTTTTCAACTTTCTGTCTGCGTGTTCCTGTTATATTGGGATGGCTTTCGGTATATTAGTAGGCAACAACTTTGCTCCTAACATCATCTTTGCAGTAGCTGGTGGAATGTTCCTGTATATCTCTCTGGCAGATATGGTGAGAACGAATTTCATTTTCAGTTATTTAGTTTTCTGCAAGAAAGTAAAGACTGCAGTAACAGTTTCTCTGGTAGAATTTAATATTTTTGTCTCTCTCCTGCCAGATTCATCTACATCTTATTATTAGATGTTAAGTAATCAATTATAACCTTAATGAAGGTGCACAAATAATTATGCTTATTCATTAAATGTGAAAGCCTTTGATTTCACAACTAGGGCTGGTCAGATTATTACTGACAATGAGTTTTAAAGAAAGAGAAGCTTTTCATGAGTTTGGGCTGGTTTCATTCAAGAGTGAAAAGTGTTTAAATACTTTGTTTCAGCATTTTAAGAAGTGGCAGAGCATCTCACATTATTGTTATTAAATGAATCATTTGTCTTTTCAGAAATCATCTTCTAAAAAAAAAGCAGAAAAAATAAGTAAAATTAAACTAAAAATTCTTTAAGAGTTGAATGGAATATGTTATGTAACTTCAGCAATAATTTTGGAATTGTTTAGGTGAAAACCCTGACTTAAACTCCAATACTGTTTAAATTAAACAGTACCAGCCCCAGTTTCTTTGTCCAGACTTTAGAAAAAAAAAAAAAAAACACAAAAAAACAGTGATCTGTTAAACTTCATTCAAAACTGAGTTTTTTTTGTTTTGTTTTGTTTTTGAAAGTATATTAGAAAACATAAGGTAAAGAAATAGTGCTAAATTCTAGATCAGGTTTAGATGTTGGGAATTTAATCTGGCTTCACCAGGCAGTCAGCAATATTCTGTAAATTCCTTACAATGATGTTTTATCTCAAAATGAAAGAGAATTTATGAGAGTTTAAAGCTTTATTATATTTAATTCCAGTGTTGTAAGATCAGATAAATCTGTAAAAAAATATATATATATATTAAAAATAAAATAAAAAAATAATTCTGTTTCCATCTGTCATATTAGAATCCATCTGAGTGTAGAACCAGAGTAAGGCCTGAATTTGAAAAGATTTGAGGCCCCAGTTTGGTTCTACATGCATTTAAGAACTCTTACAAGGTTATAAGGACTATTACATTAAATACTAATGTAGTTGAGATAATAACATAGGATTTCATAAGTAGTAATCTTAGAGTTAAATGAACAATGTAAATAGCTTCTTTTACAAATTTGCAGTACCTTAATTGCTAATGCTGTTCATTTGCTTTCACTCTCTTATAATAAATAGTAGTGCACTCAACTATGATGTGCAAAACTCATGGCATAAATTTAGAGTGGCTCATCGTAAAATTGTTCTAATTAAATCCATCAAAGTAGGTAACATTATTTTCTTCTTATCTGTTGTTCTGCACTCTCTCTCTCCCCTCCCTTCCACCATCTGTCTCCTCTCCTGCATCTCTTTCTCTAGGTTTTTCGATTGAATCAGCTACCTGTCTCAACTTTTCTCCCCCTGAGAAGTCTGAAATAGGGTATGCAAGTGCTCTGTACAGAGATTTGCCTTTCCACTTTCTGGTCTGCTTGTAGAAGCAGGTAGGATTAATTAGAATGTCCTTTCCCTTTTCTTTTCTTTTCTTTTTGCTGTTCTTTTTTCCTCCCTTTTTCTCCTGGACTCCTGGTGCAGTCCAGCCTCTGTGTCATTAAGATAACCGTGTGATGAAGCTGTGGGTATGTGAGAATGTGTACACTGAGGTGTGTGAGCACACATGAGCCTTGCTGTATGGCATGAAGCTAATCTGGTTTGTTGTTGTCTTTGCCTCTTGTGCAAGAGGATCACAGAGCTGTGGAATGATTTCTGGGAAGGTTTGGCCACTTCCCATTTACCTTAATCTGTTCTTCAAGAATTGCATTGGCTTCGACAGTTCTTTTTGTCTTATGAGATCAAAGATAAAGCTTCTGAGTCATTCTGACAGAAGGCTTCTAAACTGAGACTGAACTTTAGAGTCTTCGTTGCACGCTGGCTATACTACTCTCGCCACAGGAGAAGAGTTTAAAGCTTACTTATGTTTGTCAAAGTCAACTACAGTTGACTTTATCTGCCACAAACACATACCCTGAATTGCCCCATGCTAATGGGGACTTTTATCACCAGTGCTCATCTGCCACCACCTCCATTGGCTCTCAGAGGAAGTATCTTTGTTCCTGCAATTAACAGTCATCCTTTGCTATTATGGTGCCCTTGTGACACCTGTTATGGAAGGAAGAATCCCTTCATCACACCCTAACGTAATATTGCGTATATTGCTACCAGTTTCACAACCTTCCTATTCTTTCTTCCTTGCTTTATCACTACCTCATCAGCCCAACAGACCTGTTTGTAACAGGTTTCTTATTTCTGAGGGGCTGTTTGTGTTTTCAGCTTCACCTCTTTTGCTTATAAATAAAGTAGAAGAATTCTAATCTTCCATTTCCTGATCGAGGATTTCTCTGTCTGTGTTAGTGAAGAAAGAAACACAATATTTAGCAATACAAGGGCAGCTGCTCCTAGCAACATACAGACCGACAATTGGACCCAAATTAAAAAGAAGAAATCTGCATGAGAGCCAAAAAGGTGATATCACAGCAGAGGAAAGCAAAACATCATTTCAATTTTCCATTCTTGATGACGTAGTTTTCAGGATAACTAGGGTGATTTGTTCTGTGACTGCCTTCACCCTCTGTTAGTTCTAATACTCAGTTCAAAGCAGCGGTTTGTTGTTAAATGGTCTAAGTTACACACGCTACCACAAGATGGCAATACTTACCTAAAATTATGCCTTTTTCCAGTTCCCAGAGATGAATGATATGCTGAGAGAGAAAGTGACAGGAAGAAAGACGGATCTTACATTCTTCCTTATTCAGAACGCTGGTTTACTAACGGGGTTTGCTGCTATACTGTTGATTACCTTGTACGCAGGAGATATTCAGCTGTGATAATGGAAGTGAAAATGGAATCGATATTCAAGGCATCAAATAAACTACGAATGGAAGACACTTGAAATCCATAAAGGGACATTCATTCAATCTTCTTGGTTTTGAAACATTGACAAGTCTTCTTCCCCCATTCCAAATGCAGGAAATTCTTTTAGGACTTTCAGTTAATCCAAATACTAGGAGCTGTTGACTTTTATACTCTACTAAGGAACCGATTCTCATATTTGTGTTTCTACTTAAAATTATCAGACATACCTGAACTGTTATAGAGAAAGGGTGTTACTTGGCCAGTAGAAGTAAGTAGTGTATATGCAAGTACATGCAACTCAGACCAAATGAAAGCTGAGGTCTTCAAGGAAAATTCTCATTTAAAAGAAAATAATGAAGTCTCATATCCTTTTTAAACTGTGATGAAAGCAAGGAGTTTCAAAGCTGGTTAATTTTCATGACTTCTGTTGCAGGATTTGCCTGTGTAATATTCCCTTCCCCCATCAAAAAAAAAAAAAAAAATCAAACTATTTCAAAGTAGGTACTAATGAAGCTAAGATTTTTAATTACTAATTAACACTGGAAGGAAAGATACCAGTTACTGCTTTTGATCTTTTCTCTTTATGTGTGCACTAGGGAATTGTTGATTTATTTTGAGAACCACTTTTTTTAATTAGAGGGAACCTGTGTTAAAATTATGACAATTTATCAACTCCATAATGTTTTAGAAACATTGAGTATTTTAAAATTTTTCAAGTATTTTATATTCTGTGAAAATAATCTTGTTTTACATACAAGTTCCACAGATATTCCTCTTAAAAATCAGTATTTTGGGTTAAAATTTTGAAAGGATGTATTGTTAGTTGTACAAAGTGGAACTTAAAGGAAAAACTGCTAAAATCAACATTCCAGGAAGCTTTTTTTTTTGTAATTTCAATAGTTTTCTCGTGTGCAGTTGGGTGAAAGTTAAGTGTTACTAAAATATACAAACTTTTATTGCAATCTGTTGCATATGAACTTTCTGAAGTCATGGTTATATGTTTGAATTCTTCTGAAATAAACAATTTAGCTACTCTGCTGTTGTAAGATGTGTGTAAGGAAATTCATGCAAATATATCCTATTTCACTCACTGCTAAGTTTTGAAAGAAGTGTTACTATTCTGTAGTCAATTACTTTCATTCGCATTGTTTTTTATGGAAGCTTTCCAACTTGAAGGAAAATACAATTACGTAATGTATTTCTTGCCAGTCAAAAGGGACAAATCCTTTATTTTTTATTTCACTATTAAAATATATTTTCTATAAGGTAAATGATTTATTTAAAGTTTTATTTGAATCGTATCTTTAATTATGTTAGAAAAAATAACTTTCTAAATGCCTTGTTGATTAAAAAAAGGCATTTTTTAAGGGAAACTACACAGGAATAGTAAATTATACTTAAGTTAAAATGTGTTATAGTCTTTAATACGTAATTATAGTAATCTATGTTATTTGCTATATGGAACAACATTTATTAGTCACCTTATGCCCTCTGAGTTTCTGTGAAGAAGAGTCCACACACTCCATATTTTTTCCTTTAATTCTTTCTTTTGTTGATTCCTTGGATATAACCTGCTTGTAAACGCTACTCATGTATCCCAAGTATGTATTGTAGTAACTATGAATGCTCAGTAACTTTTTTAAAAGTTATTTGATTATTCCTAGTTCATCAGGTTATTATAATAAGATGTTGGCATGGAATGTTTCAACCTTAAATCCAAAAATTTGCAAGGGAGACTTGATTTTTATCATCTCCCTAAGAAAGGAAAAATGAGACAAACATATCATTGCAATAAACTACTTTTAGATTATAGGTCAGATTAGAGATGGCACAACCCCTGATATTCAGGCTAGTGTTTTAGTTACAAACCAAAATGCTGCTCCTGCTAGTGGAATATTTAGTAGGTAAGAAAGATTTTTGATTTCTCTAAAACCTGGTTTGTCTATATAAACTTCAGTAGAATGTTTGTCCAGTACATATAAAATGGATCAATTCTAATTCTAGGCCTGTCAGTGATTTCCTCGATTTTGCTGTTACATTCAGGGAGGAAGAAGCATGAGCAAATACTCAAAACATTGCTGTTTGGTGACAGATAAGACTGCAGTAAGTTACTCCCTAAAAGTTTGGAAAACAGTTGAGAGAGAGATTTTGATATTCCTTTTAATGTTGATGTAATACATGTATGTAACACTGTTCATCTTACGTTCTGCCATCTCTTCAGCCTTCTTTTCAACAGTGGTGCAAATTCAGTATATAACATACTTCAGAGGGCTCTTATCTGCTTTCATATTTGTTGCTTCCATAGATCTAATTATCTGGCTAACATACACTTGGGAAACCATTCTCTGTTAGCACTCTTAGATCACTGTCATATTTTTTTCTCTTTTTCATGATGTGCCTCATGATTCAAGACACAATTTAGTAAATTTCACTAAAGTCAGAGAGGAAAAAAACAACAACACACCTATAAAACAGTCTAAGGAGGGAATAGCAATTGATTTTGGAGCAAAAAGTGTATAAAGAGCAACAATATGGATGAAGTATAAACCCTAGAGCACCACTGGTTGTTTGAAGAAAACAAATGCAGAAAAGTGAAATGGTCTGTGGGATAACCTGTCAAAAATGTAATACGTGATTACTGTCTATGGTTTCAGGAAAAATGAATTGAAAAAAATAAATTGGTACTTAAAGTTTAGGGTTATTGCTTTTGACATTTCAATGAGATCTTTACTGAGTAAAGATTTAAAGCGCCTCTTAAACTGAAAATTTGCTCTCAAATTTTCAGCTAAATTAAATATCAGCCCCATTCTAAGAGTAGTCTGGAATTCATTGTGGTCTTCTATATGTTGAAGTATTTACCCTGCTGCTCCATCTAGATTTGCATCTGGCTTGAAGCTTCGTGTTACTTCAGTTAAAAATGTACCAAACCAAATCTACATAGTTTACAGATGGCTTGAACATTCAAAAGTTACATTCAATTATGCTAATAACAGCAGTGTAAATGTCTCCCATTTTATGCACATAGAGAATCAAATGTGTGCTAATTTCTGTATTGTCTTTTGGAAACATTCTTTTTAAGAAATCACTGATTTTACCTGAAGATAGGTGAACAGATTTACATATTTGCACGTTGTTTTGCATTTTATTGTAGTGTCTTGGTAATGTAAATTTAAGGAAGACTGAGATCCAGGGAGATAAGTCTTAAGTGACTGTTTTTCTACTACATGCAATTCTAATGAAGCTACTTACAGAGGCAAGTTTAACTCTTCCGGACATGCAACTTGTAGGAAAATTGAGAATATGGATTGAGTTTGTTTTTCTTTTAACTCTAGACAATAATGCCAAGGAGTAGAATTTGAGAAGTCTTTCAGATTACTTTAAATTAAAAAAAAAAATAATTGAACTACCAGCATAAGCCAGGTGAAAATTGTTTAGACAGAAGTCTAAGAAAAAAAGCTTATAACAAGAGAGTCTCCCTCTCCCCTCTACAGTTGTGTGAAGTAGTCAGCTGTAGCTGATCCCTTAAGAGTGTTGCACCAGCCCAAGTGATAGGTGCAAGAAGACATGCATGCTGTGGTTCTTTTCCAAAAGGATCAAAATTGCTCAGAATTCCCCTATGGAAGCTCAAATAAGAGAAAAGATAGAGAAATGCTGTCTCTAGAAACACGTGTTTTATTTCAGACACCAGAAATACACAAGGAGAAGGACACTAACTTTGTAAACAATTAATCTGTAAGTATTGGTGGGTGCCAGCAAACCATTTCACGTGTGCATATGCACCCAATGCATATTTTAGCTATTGACTTTTACTCTATCAAACATCCCGAAGTTTCCAGGAACACTGTAGCTGGCTTATCAGTTCTTACAATACTTGATGCACAAGTTATCTCTCTGATATTCTAGAAGAAACTCCCCTCTCCCTATCTTGCAGTTCAACTCAAAATGTACTGGTGTGATAAGTTGACAAAGGTTGTTAAGATGAAAACTAGACAGAAAGCCACGTCTGCTAGCAGTAGATAGAATACATCTGTCAAAGACAGACAGGGTTACATTGTATTTTTAGGGTTTAATCCGTAATACATTTCTTTTGTACCTGATATTGCCTTTTTTTTTTTTTTTTTTTTTTTTCAACCTAATATTTTTGAAAAAGATAATGTAGTTACATGTTTTGTAGCCCCTATTACGGTCACTATGCTTTCTTCTAAGTTTATCAACCCCCCCAATTTCTACATCTTTTTTTTCCATTTTAAAATGCAGTTACCTCTATCCCATTCTAAATTACTGTTTTATCATCTTAGTAAGTGCTGAGGAGGAACCCATCATGATTCAGTTTGCTGAGAAGATACAGTTGGGCTGACAAAGTTGCCAGAATTAGTCACGTGTTTGGTCTTGGCAATGCCCTAGTTATTAAAAAGAAAATAATATCTACTAATAATTTCCAATAAAAGCATTTAGTTATTATAACAGCTTTTTAATTATTTAGAATAGTAGCGGTATAGACAATCATAGACAAAAAAAAAAAAATCTATATTTATATCTAGCTTTTGCTAGCCAATTGGAGAGAGAGCAGTAGTCATTTCTGAATAGACTGGTTCTTGAGAAGAGACCATGCACAGTGGCATTCCTCTATCACTAAGTGGTGAGAAAACCAATCTAATTAGAAGAAACATGAAATGAGCTGATATGAGTCAAATGTACTTAGAAAATACCAAATATTTTTTATGTCATTGGCCTTAAAGATACTGAAACTGCACTGAAATCCACTCTTCCAATTCATTGGTGAAACCTAATAGAGTTTTTGTCTTGGTAAATACAACAATAAAATACTGTCTAGAAAACGTTAAATCATCTTCAAGTTGTTTCTGTAAGACAAAATGTTATTGCTGCTTCACTGATTTGTACTTTTTTGTCTTTGCCATGAATTCCACTAAGCTGACTTAATTGTAATGAAAACCTTTTTAGAGTGTTTCTTTTATATTTGTGATAATCAAATTTGTGTGTGATACTGAGTTGTTGAAACTGTTTCTCAGGTTTTCATATACTGAAAACAATTACTTCAAGTAAAGATTATTACAGAATTTGTACTGTCTCTTTTAATCTCTAACTTCCAGATACTTCTTACAGTCTATAGGAAGCTCTTGACCATTTTAATAAGCTGTTAGTTAGATAATACAGATCCCCTCTTGGCTGTAAAAATGTTGGTAGTGATTTGCAATAGTTAAGTGTTCATTAAAAGTAAGTTATGGTGTGATTTGCTTGAAATTTCCTATTACAAACAGCAGACCCAAGTGCAAAAAATGATTTTATCATGATTAATGTTCTTCTTGTATTTAAAAAAACATGGTTCTCTGTGCCAACAAAGAAATTGTCCTCCATTCACTAGAGGTTTTGCAATTTCTCACCTGATTGGTACATTAGTGAAATCAAAGCTGCAAGTTCTGCTGAATTGGTAAGTAATTAGATGAGGTATATTATGTTACCTGTACTTTTTCTTCTTTCTCCTTTTTTTTTTTTTTTTTTAAATCAGTCTATAAAAATTACTTCTCCATTTCTTGCATTTTATTGCTTTTCAAATCATAGCTAAATCTATGGTTGCTTGTCTACATACATACAGCTACAGACATTTCTTCTGTCATAACTGTCTTCTAACACATTTGGGGTAACAGCTGCCTATAGACTAACATCTTCACTCTTTAGTTCAACTTAACACACTCATCTTTTTTTCTTTCAGAGTTGAATGTGCAGCTACAAGATAATACAAAACAGTTCTACCAAACAGTGAAAAAGGATGACACGAAGAACTTTTGCTTGTTCATTGAGAGTAAAGCTCCTATCTTTTGAAAGGCTAATGATGATCACAGCAAGCAGAACCTGCATTTTGTATAATATATGAAGGATAAGATTTGGTACTCCAGCAGCATGATGTAATATTGATTCAACACACTCTCTGCAAACCTTGTGAGTCATAGTTCTTGAAGACTTTTTAATCCCTTGCTGGATTGCAGCATCACTTCTTAGTTGGTCATACATCAAATGTGAGACTACACAGAGAAGCCTACAAGCTTATGGCGTATTTCCTAGTCTACTTGGCTGTGCTGGGGAGAAAGCTCATAGAGTAAAACGCAGCAGAGAGCTGTCAATCCGTTTATAAGGCAGATCTCACCGGTGCAACTTAAGAGTACTTCTTAGCTGGTAACCAGATTCATGTCCGGATACATCTTGACTCCATACTGGGATGAGACCTAGGTAAGTGACATTTGTCCTCCATCCTCTTGTCTTTTTGTGTCCACTCCAATTTCTACTGGCAAGGAAGTAGTTCCCCAGCAAATCTGTAATTGTTTGCTTTAAACCACCGGGCTGCCTGGGACTGACTGACTCTCCAGGACATACTTGCCCTGGGGCTTAGACAAAAGCATAGGTACCAAGAGACCTATAGAGCAACAATTGGAGCTGTAATCACATTTGACATTTTACTTGTCCTGTGTGCATGTGAAATGCCCACCAAGTTCCTAGCCTGGAGGGCTCAGAGAATATGCTCTGTGTTCAGAAACATGCTGGGTCTTGAAAGCAAAACAAAACTGCATCCCTGTTTGCAGTTCATGAGAAACTTGAAAATATTGGAGTTGGTAGGAAATTTAGCCCATAACTACATAAAGACACTCCATGCACCACAAATCCTGCTTTCCCCCCAGCTATATCTACTCTTTTTGTCTCCTGAACAGCATACCAAACATGATTAGTGAAGCTGTATTAGCAGATCAGGACAGGATAGTTTTGGCCAGTTGCTGGTAGGTGATGAAATGCTGGTTGTGAGGAGTGCTGCTACAAACTACAGGAAATTAACTTTCCCAGTCTTTTTCCCTCTGAAGGAGGAGAAAAAGTATTTAAAGACTAGCCAATGCCAGAAATTAAAGTAAGAGCAATCATGATTAGAGAAGGCATGATTAATAATATAATTGCACCACACTAACAATAATAATTATAATTACTTTTATTTCCATAAATTTAATTGCAGCATTTAGTCCAGATTTACTGTTATGAACACTCAGTGATTTGTGGCTTGTGAGGTGAAAGATGATTCAAGTAGAGCTTTCCCCTTGCACTGTGAGTAGTGACTTCATTTTTAAGGCTAAGAAATGTTGTACTTTTGTACTTTAAATAACAACAATCAGTTTCTTTAAGAAAGACAGCCAAGGATGGGAGCTGATGGAAGGCACTAGCTCGTCTGGGCACTATTTGGTATTCACTGAGAGCAAAGGAGATAGAAACCTGCTCAGCTGATCATCTGAAGTCTCACTGGATGCTGCATCAACAGAAGTCTTCACATTACGTGGCTCCCAGGACTGACAGGCTCAGCTCAGAGTCTGCAAGGTAAAGTCCCCATCAGTGGGTGCAAGGAAGGGAAGATGATGAAATTTCAGTATTTGAAGGGGATGGCACAGCACCTACTGCTTCTGTTGTGGAGGGAATTGAGGAGTTGCTACTTGTTACAGAGAATTGGAGGCTGCCAGAGGGTGAATCCTGGAGCAACTGGTGAGAAACTAATGAGGAGATGCCAGGGCCTGGGGCCGAGAGTGTGGTTGCTAGGAAGATGGAAGTATTTCTTAAGGAAGAGTCAGCTGGAAGGTTTGGGGGCAGATATACTGAGAAAGCAGAGATAACGCGGCAGTTGGATGATGCCTTGGTAGAAGAAAAATGGAAAAAGTGTTATGTTTTATCTAGACTGGGAAAGGGCAAATGTAATAGGTGGGTGACTACTGTCTGTCATGCCTGCCCTCTGATTTCTGGTAAACCCACATAGGTTTGGAGTGCACACTGTAAAGAATTGGAAAAAAGTAACATAAAATATCCCTGATAGTGCGGGAAAGAAGGGCTTAGGCACATAACAGACTTACCAAGTTGGAGTATATCCATGGGGTGAGGTAATTAAAAACGTATATGCTGCAGCACGTGTTGTAAACATGTAAGCTGTAGCAAATGTGAACTATAACTCGATGAAAACAGCTCACGGTGGTGTGAACTGCGAGCATAAGCCTAGGCAGTGCCCCCAGCCCAGGTGGTGTGCATGAAACTGTTAGCTGTAGAAATTACCTTCACAGCTTCTCCCAGCTGGGTTCAGGCGGCTAACAGGGCTGTGTGAGGTTTTTGAAGGGCTAGGCAAAAACGTGCTTTAAAAATTGTAATTTCTATAGCTGATGAAGATGTGCACTAAATAGATTGAAGGAGTACTCTTAAGGGTGATTATAACAGAACAGCTGGTTCTTACTGGCATCCTATAGCCACTCATGCTTCCACTGGGTTAAAGGCAAGTATGAGGGAGACTTGCTAGCCAAAAGCTTTTGAAGGAACAAAACGCTTGGCTCTAAAAAGGGAGTGACTGTATCGTGCATCACACTGGGAATCCTTGGAGAGAATTGAATTGCTTTGCTCTTCTGTGTTTTGGTGTTTCTGTGTCTTCAGTGTTTCTAAAGGACTCCTGGAACAAGCTCTTTATAGAACTTTGTGCTGAGTTATTGCAAAAAGAGCTGGAAGATGCATAATTGCTCTGAGGTATAATTTGTGGGCACCATAAAAATGATGGCAGGGGAAGTAGATCCAGGTCACTTGTATTTGTCCGGGTCATGTGTTCAGCTGTATATCAGTGTACAGCTGACTACAGCAAGATGTTGGGTACCTGACACCAATTCTTTAAGATTTTTCCAGGGACTTTAGGAGGTAGAGAGCAAAGGGCAGAAAAAATGAAATGTGCATCCCTGCACGTACTATGTATCACCTACATAAATGAACTTGGAGCAGATCCAAAATATCCTTGGAGCAGAACGTTGTGTAGAAGCAGGTACTATTATTATTGCTACTGTATGTGCTGTTTGTGAACTGTCTAAGCATAACAGCTTTAGTGGTATGCAGCTATTACATAAACAAGCCCCAAGCACTTATATATATATAAAACCAATGGACTAGGATGTTCATTAAAAACTGTCCTTTTCTTAAAGCTCTAGCTTCAAACTGCCAGTGGGAGCTGGTTTTCCTTAGGACATGCATAGCACCCTTTCAGTAAGGGCTCAGTTCCGCAGATTTCCAGGCCCTGCTCTGTTCTTGTGCTTGCTACGGCTGTACTGGGTGCAGGGCAGAGTTACTCAGCAGAGTAACACAGCGGGCTGTGGGCATGTAATGCAGCCCGTTTGCTGCTTGAGCTGTCTCAGGAATGGTAAGTGAAAGAGTGGGGTTGACATGCTGCTCTGCCTGAGCTAATTAAAAGCAAATTGTTTATAGCTTACAAATTCCTATCTTTGTTTGGCTGTTGGGGCTTGTTATTTTTAAGGGTGTGTGAACTGTGATTTCTGAGAAGTGTTAATGAGTTCTCTTGGTTGCTTTCATCTGAGAATACAAAATTTTACTAAAATGTCATTCTTTCTCTTTTAAATGGTTCTGTTCTGTTAGGTGTCCAAACTGTGGTGGTGGTTTTTCTTTTTTTTTTTTTTTTTCATTTTTTCCCCTCCTTTGTTTTTGTTTTTAATGCTTTTCTAATGAGGGTGATTTTCTTTAAGCTGCTGAGTGTTTTCTGTGGGGTACTAAGCCCCTGGAGGCTGTGGGCATTGAAAGGTGCCTGACATCTTAAACAGCTAGGTCCCTTTTAATGTTAGCATTTTTGCTTACGTTTAATGGATGAGGGTGGATCTTCTTGGAGGTGAAGGTGTAGGAACCAATTTTGACCACGTCCTCTATGCTCCCTGCTAAGGGAAGGGGGAAGCAAATCATTAAAAATTAATTAAAAGAAGAAAAGGAAAAGTAAGGAATATACTGTGTTTAAGACAGGGGAAGCAAGGAATGTTGAAAGTTCTCTGCTTTGTGCTTTTCATGTGTAAGACAAAAACTTACTGCCTGTCAGAAGTGGTATAAGAAAATCCATCAACGTGTACGTGGTATGTTGACTGCTATGCAGAAGATCATACGTAACATTTAAATTTAACAATTTCAACAAGTTCTTTTTGTTTTCTTCTGAAAAATATGAGGTTAAAGAGTAAGACTGTGACTTGCTGACTCTACAGATAAATATTTCGATCAGCTTGGAGTAATATCTGAATGGAGTCGTTGGAGAACACAGTACAGAGATATCCAAGTTCCCTGGGTCTGCAACAGCATGTGTCCAGAATGAGGCTGGCTGTATTTGTGTGATAACATGGTGAGTGCCTACTTAAATGGAGCATGGATTCATATGGATATGGCTGTGCTACTTCTGAAATCGCAGTGGTGGGTCCACGTGGTGGTTTGTGATGTAGCTTGCAGATGTGTGGGCTTTTAGATGAAGGCAGAATGAGGTTTTCAAGATGGGTCTGAAAGTCCAACTTAGTTTTCTTTAGCTGCTGCTGCGGTTTTGTGTGGGCCACATAAATCTACCTTTTCCCTTTCGTTCTCCATTTCCCCTGCCTCCCTCAAATGGCAGTAATGGTCCATCTTGTCTATCAATTGAGAGCGTTGCTAATTGCAAACCGTTGATGTTTATAAACCACTTCAGAAATGAATAGTCATCTTGGGTGAGATCAAATTGCCACTCTGTTCTCACCATGGAAATAAAAGCACATTGGTGTCTACTTGCCTCAAATCTACTTGTGACCCCAGGCCTGACAACACCGAGGCCAGTGTCTGGGGAGGCCGTTCGTGACTCATATAGGGGCAGCAGAGCTATTTGCTGTCTATTCTTCAAAAATACACGAGGTGAGGGAAAGCGTTTCAAACCTTGGAGGTAAAACAATGCTTTGCTTCTGTATTACTCTTGGCAGGTAGTGAGTGTCAACAACTGTCTGCTGAAATTCACAAATCTGACTTCCTACAGCTCTTCCTGGCTACTCCAGGCAGGATATTCCTTTCCGCAGATGTGGCACAGTTCTGTGAGTCAGAACCCGATGTTCAGTGAGCAAGTCCCAGCTAAATCTTGGGTCATCTCACAAGGATTTGGTGTGGCTGACTGCTGCTATTAACATTAATTTTCCTGGCAAACTAACTAGAAGTGTCTTTCCTAGTTCCAGATGCTAAGATCCAACTTGACAAGGTGGCAACTGTCTAGTCATGCAAGTAAAATGATTAGCTTAGGCTGAATTTTCAAGCTTTCAATTCTTTCAAATAAGGTAAAGAGAATACAGAAACACTCTCCCCATGAATAGACAGATGCCGAAATCCTATCTGGCTGAATAAAATTGTAAGGATGTCTGATCTATGTAGGTCCATCTCCAGACTGATGCTTTGGTTCATATCATGGGCAGAGGAAATTCTATGGCCCTGCTAGCAGGAACAATACCAGAATCCAGTCAAGGGAAAAATCCACACATTTAATTTGAAGGCTGGGATTAAGGTGTCTCCTGCCGGACCTGTAAGAATATACATGGTGTATCTTCTACAGCAATTTCTGTTGGCTTCCTTGAACACCTCCTGTTCACAGAGTAGACCAGATCTCTGTGTTGCCCTTTCGAAGTAAAATAAAGTCGGAGGCCCAGACGTTGCGAGTGGCTGTCAACATTTGCAGACTGACTGGGACAGTGTGATGAGCCAAGCCCTTGGCAGCACAGCCTGGCCAGGTTTGTTGTGTGGGCAGCAGGTCAGAGCAGCTTCTAAGCACTGAGCTGAGATACTAAATGCTAGTGGGAATGCAGGTGTGGGAGAAATGCGTGCCGAATCACACAGCAGTGGGTAGGTGAGGAAATGATGAGCACGACTTATAAGCTGTGGGATAAACCAGAAAGCTCGGATCCCAGCAAAGATTTGTGCGCTGGGAGATTTGTGATAAGGGACCTGAAAAGGCAGTCTGGACCAAAATAGAGCAGACAACATTAGACTGCAGTACTCCCAGCTGAGAGCTCAAACTCTCTTTTAAAGACTGTACCGATTGATTGTAGAGACAGCTAGTTGGAAGAATGGTTTAGAGTCTTGCAGACACTGGAAGCTCAAAGCAGGGAGACATTTGACTGCTGGTATGCTCATAGTTGCTTAGGCTGTTTTTTTTTTTGAGGAGGGGAGGCTGTGGGTAGAAGTGACAACTCTTCCTCTTTTGCAGCTGGGTGCAACCATGCTTTCCTACAGAATGAGCTGAGGATACGGTGAAGCTCAGCCATATGACATCAGTTTGGTACTTAAGCCTAACAAAAGTATTGCAACCTGCCTTTCTTTTCCCTATTAGCTCCCAAAGCTGTACTGAAATTCTGCAAAATAAATGGGAACAGAGAAAACTGGAACAGGCAACCTCTTGCTTAAGACAGCTGTAGTGTAACTTTGCATTCTGGTACCCTTAAGCTGCTAATGTCACTTCCCCCTTTGGTAAATTCAACCCATGTTTTTGTTCACTATTTATTGGTTTGTTCCCTCTGTGGGAACTGTTTGATGTTACCATTGGTACAAAAAGTTTTGGTGAAGTCGATGGCTTATTCTTAAATTTGAACACGTGCTTTTTGCTTAGAATTAAGCTTAAAAAACCTCATCCACCATGGGAATGAATTTTTAGGTCAGGCAATGGTAACATGTGCTGTAAGTTCTTGGTGCCAGCTGAAGCTCATGAAATTCTTGTCTGTGGTATGGGCACGCAAGTAATGGAGTCTTCAGAAGCCCAAATGTAGTTGAGAGGAATGACAGGAGCATTTTAGGGATTTTTTCTATTCAAGATGCCTGTCCTAAAGCTCTTCCTGGATAGGAGTGTCCAGATGTTCTTCTCAAATAGCAGGGTGTGTTTTTGAAAGGCAGGTCCAGCGATAATGTTCCCTATAACCCAGTAATGACAAGGAAAGTAAAGAACCACATTTTGCTTATGATGGCATACTGATTCATTTAGCTCTCGGTCTTCCTTTGATAAACTCAAGGTGAAAATTCTTTGCTTGTGTTTTTTTTTTTTTTATCTCCCACAGTTGGTCATTCAGTTGTGGTTTCCAAGAGAGGTCAAGAGGCAAGGAGCTGTTATCAACTGTGGTTGAAGCCTTTCTGATCTTGCCTGCTTGATATTAGTGGCTGGAGAAATGAGTTTCTTAGTCTTGAACTTCCTCTTTGCAATTTTCCCATCTTTGCTACTAACAAAGAATAGTGCTTGTCTGTGTTACAGATCAGCTGCTGCTTTTGTAATTTCCTTAGTGTTTTCATTGCCTTTAGTGCTGCTGGCAGCATTTCATGGCAGAATTGCCACTGAAATACCTGGTTAGTGTCTGCGACGTCTGCTTGTTTTGGATGTCCATATGAGATATTTTACAGAAAGTTAATGCTGATTACACAACAGTGCATAATATACAGGCTGAGGGGGGGAGAGCTCCTCAGTTGGCTTAAATCAGCCTTCCCTCAGTCTCAAAGCTGTTGTGAAGTTTTGTGGTGTCCCTCCTATAAATACTGCCGGTAATGGAGAAAACACCTACCCCCTTCCTCTCAACTGCATCACCCCAGTTCTTAGTCACAAGTGTGTTTTATAAACTGAGGCTGAGGGATTTTGTGGATCAGAGCAGTGTTCTTCATCCGTCTTCTGTCTGACTGCTGTCTCCACAGGGCTGTGAGGTAAAGGCCACTTTCCTTCTTCCCTTGGCAAATTCCATCTATTGTGACTGCTTGCCTCGAAAGGAAATCGCATACCGAAACAGAAATTCATTAGCCTCACAGGTATGATGAGCTCCTGTTAAGGCGCTCTTGAAAAATACCCTTTGGAGATAACTGAAAATGGATTTCTTGTTGTAATTTGCACCACCTTGCAAAATTTGAGCAGGGAATTTGCCAGCAATTAAAACAATGGCTAGATAAGACCGAGAAAATAGTTTTTTATTTGATAGACTGCAGATACTGGGTGCATATGCATGCTGGCTGTTCCTGATGTTTGGAAATGGTCTTCCCCTCTACTGTGAGAGAATTCATAGCAAGAGATAGACCACAGGGCTCGGAAGGTGCTTTAGGTTATTGGAAGGCAAAACCAGGTCCGTGAGCTGTTGGATGCTTAGCAGTTGTTACCTGTGTCCCTTTCTGTCTCAGCATAGCTGCACTGCTGTTATATGGCTCCTGTTGCACAAAACCTGCTTATTTATAGCTTGTATAATTGCACATTTGAATAGCGAGGTAGCAAACGAGTTGCTAGTGGCCAGCTGCTTTCTTAAATGGAAAAAAATATCCCATGGTCCAGGGCAGCAGACCGTTGAGACACGGAAAGAAGCTAACTGCAGGGGACCATGGTGGAAAAATGCTGAGGGAGTTTCAGGGCTGCTGGTGGGTGCTGACTTGCGATGATTCAGAGAGATTCCCATGCAGCACGGCTTTAGAGCTGGATTACTTGATGTAGGAGAAGTGACAGCACTGCAAGGCCTTTGTTGAACAGCTCCTTTCAAATGGGCCCTGTGAGTTCCTACCTTGCTAGCTCGGTTTTGTCTGCACTTTTTATGTGACATGGATGTTTCGGGAAGATCGTTATGCTAGGGAGGAAAAGCTTGAAATCTCTTGCAAATCTGAAGCATTTTTACTCCCAATTAGGTGGGAGGAAACCACAGTTTGAGGCTGAATTGAAGTAAAATCCTTTTGAAGTGCTGCATAAATAGCATCAACCTTCAGAAGGAGGAAAGCTGACGTTTTACTGACATGCAGAAGACATGTTCGTAGCTACTGGAGAAAAGGTGGTGCCTGTTTGTTTGTTTTTAATTTCTGCTCTCATCCCTTTCTTCAGACTCCATGTTGCCATGGCCTTTAAGCTTATTTTTTTTATACGTTTAGAAGTGTTTTGACTTCTTTAATTGGACACCATGTAGCCAAATCATTCTGTGCAAGCCTTAGAAAACTTAGCAGAAATACTTGGATGGACTTTGATCTTCCGTCTACCAGTAAGTTAAAGAAGACTGCTCAAATAAGCAGAGGTACCACTAGCAATGACTATTACTACAGTAAATAATTTAAAATGCTTGTACAGCTCCATTTATTTCTCCTTTTCTAATTCCTGAAGCATAGTGTAGAGTATAGAAAAAAGTTTTTTTTATATATCAGGACTGTATAATAAAGTATGGTAAAATACAGGATCTAGGAAAAAAAATGTGCATGTATGTGTGGGCAAACCTTAATTTTGCCTAAAGAATGTAACTTGCTGCTTTTTAATTTGTGGTGCGGATACAGCAAATCTGCAATTAAGCCTTCTAGCAGGTCTGTAGGATTGGTAATTGTTTTGTAATCCTTCTTTGGAACACAATAAATGCAAACAGTAATCACAGGTTTAATGAGTATAATCTATCATAAAACACCTAACAAAACAGTATGTGCAATATTATCTTCTGGTTCGTGCTTCAAATATTCCAACTGTATTAAAGGAGTGCAGCAGTTCCCGAGTACCTATCTGGGCAGGAAGAGGAGAGAACAGACTTCTAAATAAGTAAACAGCATGCATCTGTATGATAAACAAGAAGGCTTATTCAAAATTCATTTTGCTCTTGTAGAGGTGAGTGGAATGTTCTTACAGATTGCAGGCGCACACTATCCTGCTGCACTAAGGTTATCTAAAACCTGTTTTGAGAGATCACACAATGTACAACAGGATATTTAGAAAGGGTTGCTGAATCATGAACTGTAAGACTCGATATTTTCCTTAACTGCACACGTGCAGAAATTCTTATCCCTGTCTTCATTCCCTTATGCCATAATCATTTCAGGTTTCTCACCTATGCCTTTAACCTCTCAAAAAATATACAGAATACCCAGTTTCTGCCTTCATGGAAATCAAAGGGAGAGTTACTAAAACTAACCTGCTTTAACACTTCTGTAAGAAACACATCTTGGACCAGTGCTTGAGAAACCACCTTCCTAACTCATCATATTCTTTCCATGGGCATAGGTTATCTGATGTGATCCCATGAATGTTCCCAGCGAACTTTGCCTTTTGACTTCAGTGAATGCTAATTCACAGGCTGTGTCTGCAGGAATCTGAAATTAAAAATCTAGCAGTGTGATTCTTGGTCAGGAAAGTAGGAAAGCTATTGGCACTACGTGATGCTGCACTTGTTTTAAACTGAAGTTTCTGGCCAGAATTACCGAGAGGGTCAAAACGTGTAAACCTGGAAATCAGGAAAACCTTTTCATCCTGAGATTCAATTGAACCTGGCACTGCACGTGCCTTCAGGCAGACCTTGCTTCTTTTAGGTTAACTTAACTCTGTTGCTTAACTGCTCACCACCTTGAAAATTTAGAAGAATTTGTTGCTTGAGAAGCAGTCAGTTGAAAATGTAGTACAAATGTGAATCTTGAGGGATTAATACTTTCTCCCAGGACAAATGCATAAACTTAACCTATTTTTCTAGTCTCTTCCTGAGCCTAATGAGGAGTTATGCTATGGGTGAAGTTTCTTGCCTGGGTGGCCAGCTGACTTCTGTGTATAAACGAGTGGTGTTCCAGTCTGGCATGGTACTGAATCGCACCTCATGGACCAACCATCTGATTCATTGTGACTTTTTTTCCCCTCTAATGTCTAAAGTTGTAATTGGGAGAGGAAAGTGTGGAAGAGAGAATAAAAATCAAGAGATAAAATAAGAAATGGGCTTGGGAAAGCAAGGAAAGCACCTTGTAATTTACTACTACGAGGAATGTGGGAACAGTGTTAATGCACAAGTAGTTTTATGTCCTGGTTAAAAACAAAAACATTTTGATTGATTTTGCTTAAATCTGGACAGTTTTTAAGACTTTTTTTTCATATGCTGCTAGAAATTTGGCCTGTACAACCCCAAATCTACATTTTTTTAGCCTAAGCTGGCTTCAATTAGAATAAATTTAAATTTGGGAGTGATGTCTGCCACAAGTTAGTCCATGTTTTGTAGTAACGGGGCATAAGTTAGCACTTGTTACAGACAGATTTTTTTTTTTTAATAATTTGGCTCACCAACGAGCAGTGTCAGTGGATTCAGTTTCATTAGGCTAAAGGTTAATTTGGCTCTGAAATCTAATAATTTCTTGGCAACTGTGACACAGAGAACTTTTGAACACTGAAGTGAACCATTCCTATAAAAATCCAAGTGAAGGTGTTGAAGACTTCAGTTTTTCATCCGTTATGGTTGTGTTTCATTTACAGCTACTCAGACTGAAGAATCCTCACGTGGAGGAGAGTAAGTAGGTTGGGAAAGAGGTGATGGGAGATTGCTGGTGGGCAATAGTTTTGCATCCTATGGCTTTACATAAGGCAACGATATGCTGTTGATTGAACTATTTTGGCTTTTTATGGCAGCTGTGGCCTGTACGTGGTTTGTATCAGAGGTATTTAGACCCGTTGATCCATACAGCAGGAGATTCAGTCACCATGTTGCCATCCCTGTCTGACATGACTCAGACCCAATGGAGACAGGATGACTTTAAATCATAACTAGTGTATGAAAGTGTATGAAATTCCCCTCTTCAGTTCCTAAGTGTTCAGAACAAAGTCATTTATCAAGTACAGCACCTTTCTGGATAAGGAATTTTGACATGGGGACTCTGTCTTCAGTAAAGTCCTTGTTAAAAGCCAGTTGGGGTATCCCGTACTCCTATTACTCTGTTTTGTGCTATTATTTGGCTGTGTGAGGAAGGCTGGGCTGAGTGTCACCCCAGACAGGTCCATACTGTTTCCCAGAACAAATGTGGACAGCAGTGAGCAAACCTGTTGGAGCCATGCCAAGAGCTATGCTGCTGGGGAACCAGCTATTTTCTCAGAGTATTCCGGCTGTCATTCTTCATCCAAGGCAGTTTAGACAGCTTTTCAGAGCATCGTCTTCTACTGTATGACCTTACTTTTTGAAAGGATGCTAAATACTGTGGCTCATGGTGCTTGAAGCAGGTTGCAGAGTAATCAAGGTTAAGGTTATCAAGGTTTACTCCATGATAACCTTACCAGAGTTGGATTCCTTTCCCTCCGAGCAGAACTGTGTAGACAACCCAGTCCTAGACTGCAAACTAGGGTGGTGGTGCTGTTTTCAGTGGTCATGGTGCCACGAGCTCACACACACAGAGGCAAAGATGCTGGGAATGAGAACTCTGAGGAATTTGATTTCAAGTCTTTCATTCCAACTCCCCTTTTGCTCAGGGGTGCCTAGCAAGGAGGGAGAAGAGCTTTTCTGTGAGACCCGTCCTTGTACTGTGACGTGGCATCTTCCGGATCCAGGCTGGTCCAGATCTCTGAAACACAGCCAGCAAATCTCCTGCCGCTGAGAGGATGGCTGTGAAACAACTTTAGATTTGCAGCACGTTGGCTGTTGCTCGGTAATTGTTCTGTGTGGGTTTTACTGCTTGGCAAATGAAAGATCACTTGTTTCTCGGTTACTGCTGGGTAGGAGCTGGCACACAGCAAGCACCGTGGCTTTGGCTGAAGGGCTCTGAATCTCAACAGGAGATAGTTGTACCCTGGGCTACACAGCACCAAGGAGTGCTCTGCCTACCTCTGTGCCAGGGTTTGCAGTCAGCAGCTGCCTTAAAGTTACAAATGTTCAATTCAAAGAGAGTTGTCTCACCTATATGCTTAATTCCTGATATCCTTTATTCCCTTCCAAACAGGCTGCTTTCATTTAAAGCTCTAATCTCAAACAAGTGAGGCATATCCATATGATAAAGGCATTTTCCTGTGTTTCTGGACAGGGATCTCTATACTGAATAAAATTTACTATCAGTTATGCTTCCTATGCAGAGAGATTGACAGTTTCCCTAATGGGACATTAGCTGTGCTTGATTTTAAATCCACTATGGCCGTGCTTCTTACTGTGTGAAATAACAAATTGTGAAAGAAAAGGCAAAGTGGTTGCAAAATCAAATACATATTGAAAATGAAGTTAAGCCTCTAACCAGGGAAACATAAAACATACTGTGGGGCTCATATCTACTTTTGCTGAAATAGTCTGTGTTCTGATTATTGCTTATATTATTTAAATAAATGGGTGCTTCCCTTTCTCATGCTGCTCACCTTTTTTCCTGAAAGTAGTTTATGGGACTACAGACCTTCCTTTCTCCCTTGCAAGCTGCTCTAGGCACAGATAATCGTGGTCTGGCTCCTGGCTTTGTTTAATACAGTCCGATCACAATACTAACACTTCTGTAGTTACAAATAACTATTTTTATATCAAATATGTCACTTACAGAATGATGCTGAGACTTTAGTCACTTGTTAAGGTCATAAAACTACTTCTAAAGGAGGATTGAAAATAAATCTGTCTCTTTGGCAGGTTATTTCAGAAGAACCCTCTAAGTCCTTTGCTAACACAGTAATGACAAGTGGTTTTGGGGCTGGAAAAGGTGGACTTGAAGTCTGGACCATTTCAACAGGGCCGATTTTGCTCTTGTTGGATGTTTTGCTTTTTAAAGGTAACCTCAAGATATTTTTTGTTTTCCAAGGGTAATGACAGGATATCACAGGAAATGTTTGTTCACTGATTTGCACAGTGGAACATGCTGAAAATATTTTTTTTTTCTTTATGGAGTGGACACAAGCATAAGATGGCTTCTCAGTTCATGCACAGCTGTAGCAGATACAGTTTTCCTATAGAAACACATCCCGGCTGTTTGCAAAATGAGGACTGTAGCTCTTCTTGCAACTAGCCTAATTGCCTTTCCGTAATCCCTGGCAACTCACTGAGCTGATTTTTGGGGCATGCAAGAAGAAAAGGAAGAGAAGAGGAAAGTTAGGAAACCAAATGCTTTCTTTCTCACCTAAAGCATGGCTCCAAGGGGTAGGAGGACAGGAATTCCAATGGCAAGGAATAAACCAAACCCCTGTACCACCCTGTATAACTAATTTTTTCCCCCCCAGTTTCATGTGACTCTAAATTGCAATAAATATTGCCCATATTCCATCCTATCACATGGTATTCCTGCTTCTCAGGGTAAGTTAAATTGCTGCTCTCTGTAGATAATAACTTGTGATAGTAGCAGCACAATTGCTTTCAGTGAAATTGGTGAAGCTAGTTATATCGTATTTCCAAAGCAACCCTGAGGTAGAGTAACAGACTGTGCCTGTGCTTCTGGAGTGGAAGCCTCTTACCCAGGCAGCATTTCATGCTAATTGTGTTAAATGGTAGGGTGGCTTTTTTTCTCCCACTTCTCCACAGAAAGTTTTGAAAAGTGTGCCTACAAAAATGCTCCGTGTTTTGAATTGACAGGTGAGTGAATGGGAAAAAGTAATTCAGTGTTGGAAAAGAGGGCTGGGAAGGGGGCATAGGAGAAGCAGGCAGAGGTTAGAGTAGTGTCTCTGTACTTGGTGAGACCTGATTCCTCACCAATTCAAGCAGCAGTTAGGAACAGTGTGTCTGCCGAGGAGAAGCACAGCAGCCACTTGCTGTGAGCTGCATTTCCAGCAAGCAGCCATAGGCAGTGTAAAACACCTCCTACTAGTCCCTGGAGCTCTTTTGTTGTCAAAGTCAAATGTTGCCATACAATGCCTTTACAAACCTCATATGGAAGTTCATAATCACCACTAAAATCAGTCAAATTCCTCTGGCTTGTTGCCTTCATTTAAAAAGCAAATAAAATGCCACTGCCTCACTGTTCATATGCAACAGTAAAAAGAAAGAAAATCACAGCAATATTTTTTTGCCAGGCCTCATAACTGTGAATCACTACCCAAAGTGCAGGATGGAAAGGATTAGAAGTAAGGTTCCTCTTAGATGCTTTCATGTATGTACCAGCCAGTGCTTTCAGAGCCCTTTATAAGGAAAACATGCTTGCAATGTGTCTTCTAGGAGTGATATTATTTTGTCATAAGACATAAATAATAAATGTAACGTCAGGGTAATTCAGAAGGCAGGGACTGCAGATATGCTGGAAATAATCTAGTTGCAAAAGCTCAATGGAAGGAACAAAAAGAAAATGCGAGAGTGAGATAGACAAACATTTTTATATGACAAAAATCATGCAAACAGGACTTGACTATAAAAGCAGGTGGATGATGCATTTCTACATGTATATTGCATCATTTAAAAAACAAATAACCAAAACCCCACAACCCTTTATCAAAAGATGACAAAATGAATATGAATTGCATCGGGTTGTACTGAAAGCAGCTTTATACAAGCAGCATCCCATTCGTGCATACAAAGAACTGGATTCTGTGCTGTAAGGTTACTGACCTGACCTGACTTCCTACTGAGGATTTTGTTGGCCTCTTGATGTTGAGAAAATGTGGGGACGTAGAGTAAAACGGTGAATTTCTTCAATGCCTCCCGACTATAATAAATGGCACTAATTTGGTGGCTTATTCTATGTATAATAAATTATTTAGAAGATCAGTCGAGTTCCTGCATGTATACATCTTTAACTGTGATCATAAAAAAGCATAATACCCCAAAACCGTAATAAAACTCTAATAGCAGTTGAAGTAGAAAGAAACGACAGTTTTGTCATAAAGAATAGCTATTTGGATCCATCTACTGTTCTTGAAATGAATCAATAAAACGTTTCCCTTTGTTTTAATGCAGGAAGTGGGATCTAGATGAAGCGTATCAAAGCAAACAGAACGTATCAAGCACAATTGTGATTTTACCCCTAGTAAATATTCCTTTTCCAAACTTCCAAGATTCCTGAAGTCCTGAGCTGCTGGAGAACAGATTGGGAGGGGTGAGTAAGAGCGCATTACTTAATTGACTTAATTGACTGCTTGAAGTCAATTTGGAAGAACTTGAAGCCTTAATAGTTAGCACTACTCCTTGTAGCTCTTAACAAGATTGCTTCACTGCAATAATTTGTTGATTTTGTTTCTTCTGGGGCATACTGCAAAATGTTAGATGGCAAAGAAATCCCAACGTACTTGTCTTCTGACCATCTGCATAGCTGGATTTGCTTTGAATGGGATCTGCCTGTGGGGCTCTGCTAAGCCTTTTCTTTGGCTTCCTCTTGGTTAGCACCCAGTGCATTACTTCCAAAGTGCAGAGGTGGGTGCTGGGCAGCCCTTCATGGCATAATGCCACCATGGTGCCCGTCCAGCAGGGACAGCTTGCTGTTCGTGCTAGGGCTGTACCGGGAGGAAGGAGATGACCTACGGCCCTGAGCTCCTGCTGGTTTTAAAATGTCACTCCCAGCACCGGTATCAAAGCCATATGCTGCTTCTTACTTTCCAATGGATTTCAAAAGGGCATATGAATGGTTGTGCTCATTACCATGGCTCACAGTGTATCTTTTTTTTTTTTTTTTTTTTTTTTTAGTTAAGGGAAATGCGGCTGAAATATATACACCATAAATAAAGCTGTGGATGAGTTTAAACAATGTTTGGGATTCCTTACATTTAAGTGTTTTCTTGACTACATCTGGTTCCAGAATAAAACGAGAGCAGAGTACAGCAGCGGTACCAGGATGAGTTTTCATACCATTAGCTGGGGGTCAGTACGCTGTGTGAGGTGGGAAGAGAACCAGAGGCTAATCTCACGTTTGCTGCAAAGAATAGGCAGGAACATATAAATTGTGATGGAAATAGGTATAAAATATCCATTATCCATGTTTTTTCCCTGAGTCCAGTGACTAGCTCATGTCCTGAGGTATGTTTTATGAATGTGTAAATCTAATTAACTATGTGTGTCAAATACCCTTTTAAATAGGTGAATTCTCGGCTTCAGCTATATTTTTGGCAAGACTTTCAGTGGCTGATATATAGGTATTTTCTTTCCGTTGCTTCTTAAACTTGCCTTTTGGGTTCACTCTTTTGTATGATGAAGGTACAGTTAATAGGCTTTTCAATTTTATTCCTTCTGTATCTTTACACATATTCCAGTGTTATCCTTTCTTACATGGCTTTCTGATCTTAACCTCCCTGGTCTTACACGCTTACCCCATAGTGCAAAACATGGAAAAGAACAACAAATTTGAAGATTGGGTAGGTGGAAGCAGTTTAAAGCATGTTATCTAAAGAGGAAACAACTAAATCTTTAGAAATAGCAATGTGTTTTCACCTTTGTCCTCCATCAGTTTCTTACTTCAATACAGATGTCTGTGCCTGCTTTAGCAACCGTTGCAGATTCGGCAGAATTTCTCATTGAACTAATCAAAGTGATTGCTAGGTGCTTCTTCCAAGTTTCTCATCCAGGCTCCTGCAGAATATATGTTTTATTTCAACTGGAAAGAAAAATGTACCTGACACAAGAATGTGAACTCAAGCTGACATCTCATCGCCCTGTGACTTCAGCCCTCCTGAAGCTTGTCACAATTTTTTTTTTTTCCTAGGCTTACTGCAAGGTTTGCTTTATCAACACATCACATCTCAGTGGTGCTCAGATATTATCTGAGCTGATTGGAGCTCTGGAATCAGTATTTGCAGGCTGCCCCAAGCGGTCTTAATTAACCCTACCCATGTTTAATGTAGGTTGAATGTTACATATAACGTATTTGGTTTCTGAGCTGGGACCTGGACTGGCAAGGGAGCGTCTGTAGCACGGTTTTGCACTCTAGGCATGCATTGCAAGCACTCTGAAGAAGAGTTGTAACTGAAGGAGCTCTCCAGCACGGCACAAATCTGAAAAGAAGCTGAAGGTACGCTGTGACGCCAAGTAGGAAGTTGGCTATTAGCAGGAATGCTATTGATCAAAAACAATTTGCCAAAACTTAAAAAGAATTTTGGGTGGATATATTACAGCAGAAGTCAGATTCTGGATGAATGCTAAGACTAACAAAGCATGTATCAGCTAAAATGTTAATTACAAATTATGCTTTCACATCCAGTGTTGGGACTGACAAGTGCAGTTTTATTTGCTGAGTTGAACCTTCTCCATTTCTTTATAATGTGTTTTCTGGGCCTCAGTTTAGAGACCTTAACACTGGGAGGACTTCTTGTATCATCCATCCTCTTTCTCCCCATACCCCGCTGCTGACTACTGGAGCACTGACTCCCCAGCTTCTTAGTAAATTTAAAATAAATGAACAAAACAAAACAAACAAACCAAAACCAAAAACAAACAAACAAAAGTAAAACACCAAAGGAACTGCCTGAATCTTTTATAAGTTTAATGATAAAATAATTAAAATGGCCTTCAACAGCACAGATGACAATGATGAGACATGTCTCTGCCAGTTTTACTACCATGTAGTTGCCTGAATATGGGGAAGAGAAAGCAGAGGGTGTTTCTGACAATATGATTAATTACAAAATGATTTGCTAGCAGAGCTACTGATTTTGCTTTGTTAAATCCCACTCGGCGGTGAGTACAATGAGAAGCCATTCCATTTAATGCAAGGTACTGATTTAAAGCCTGCCATCCTTAGGTTGTGGATATCTGAAAAAAAACCAATTCCATTCCTGTTGGACCTCTAGGCTACCGTGTCCTAGAGTAACTTAATGAAAATGCAGTTTAGAAATTAAGAACAAGCGGTGTAGGTTAATGTAATGTTTCTTTGTCTGCCCAAAGAGATTATCGCAAGGCTGAGTTGTTAGGACGTGTTAATCATTGGCAACAGTGGTTCCAAAATAAATGGCTTTTAAGGCTCATTTATTTAAATATCTTAAAGCATCTGAAGAGTGTTCCCCCCATTATTTGCTTCCCCTGCTGCTACTAATAAATGTCTTCTGTTTGCTAGATGCCTTTCACAGTGAAGTTAGTCTCCAGGAGGCTTGCAGTGGTTACGGGTAACATGAATTCACCCATCCCTGCAATGCAGCCAGCTGTAGAGCTGAAAAAGCACCACACATTTCGGCAACAAGTAAACATTTTCAGATAAAATAGCCAAAAAGGGAACTTTTAGGCCACCTTGCTAAGCTCTCTTGTATTCTCTGTCCTGGCCAAGACAGCAGCATGTGCTGTAATGCTGTCTTACGCCTTAGCCTTGGAAATGCACGCTTTATGTTAGCAGCTTTGTGCTTTTTGAAGTTAGGTGAAAACTGCTAATTGCCTAGGAAGACCTGAGAAGGCTGGATGGCTGAACGAGCACAGGTTTTATGATGCAGCACCGAGCTTCTAGGTGTCGCGTCCCTAATTCCTTTCAAATGGGTTTTTGATCCTCCAGAGTTCGGTGCCCCAGAACAGGGCTGAGTTGCTGCTCTGTGGCCAAACCACCTGAGGGATGCATTGGACAGCCCTGTCCTCTGGGCTCCAAGTCCCATGAGTAGATTTGGAGTGAATCTCAGAGCTTAACGCCCTCATCCCCTGCAGGAGCTCTGATCACAAGGACAAAATCTTCCTGGGTGGTACATGCATATGCCTGCGGCAGGGTGGTGACACCACCGGAGAAGTGCAGTTGGTGGCTTACAACAGCAACACGTGAGTAGGGAGAGCATCCCTCTGTTTCCTCCTCATTTCTTTTAAAATGAGAGTGAAGCCTGCGCTATAGCCCTAGCAGGTAGTCACCACATTTGAGACTGGCATATTTATTTAATGGCCTGTATAATTCAGAAGCCTGGTTTCACGTGTTCAGAGCTGAAAGCCTTCCCTTGATACTTTTTTTTTTGTGCTTTGCATATCGTGTTGCTGTACAATCTTTTTTGTTTGCTGCCGGTTATCTAGCCAAGTTGTAACCCAGCCCGTCTGCTCCACTGAGACACGGTGATTCATAAGCAACCCGTACCTACCCGAAAACCAAATAGATTAAAATGGCAGTTTCAATCTGCAGCAGCAACGGGGGTTGTTACAGTCTGGTTGCTGGAGAATTTACTGCAGCCTGCGCCACTGCAATCATCTGAGCACATCAGCTGATAAGAGATTGTGGGTTTCGTCCTGAAGAGATGGTGAACTGTCAAATAATGAAGATAAAGTGAGGGAATTATGCTGTTCCTGCTACTGTGCTCTGTGTCCATGCCACATTGCGTCTTCCCTTTGCTATTGCATATATCATGTCATGCTGGTAACACCCAGGTTCATCAAGTGGGCTTCTGAGAGCCTGAAATACTGCTTGCAGAAATGTTTGTATAGCTCGCCTCTGGGCCATGCTGAGCTCTTTGCTTTGTGAGGCAAAACTGTAGCCTGGTGGCTTGCCTTGAGCCCTGGGGGAAGAGGGACAAATGCTTCTGGAAAAATGTGAGGAAAAAAGAGTGGGTTGGGATGTGCCTGAGTGCCCTAGTTCTGATGGTGCCTGTAGGAGGTGACTGCTTTGTCTCCTAAAACTTTGTTGTATGGAATTGCTTCAGTAACGATCCTTTATTATGATGTGGAGTGTGTGGTGAGGGGAATGTCCAGGCCTCCTCCTTTTTAGTAAGATTTTTTTTTTCTTTCTGAATAGAGGGAGAGGCGGATAAATCTGTTCCAGATGGGAGAAGAGCCGGACAGTGTGACACATGAGGCAATGCTCAACTCATGTCTCTCATCCCCATCTGATCGAGCATGGTGGTGTCAGCTCTCCCACTCGAGGACCCAGCAGCAACCAACAGCGTCTCCAGGTTTGGTCTGTGTCACAGTTCAGGAGCTGTTTTGTCTCAGGTGATGGGATGGGGGCTATCACAGAGAAAACATGCAGCAAGGCAGTGTGAGCTGTCCCTGCGCTCCCAGGCCTTGTGGGGCTGCCTCCGGCCCGGAGGCTGTATCAGGGAGCTGTCTTTTCCATGGCTGTTAAGGCAGAACTCTTCAAGCAGGCCGAGGAGAAGCAGGCACCTAGTTCTTGCTGAATTTCAGCTGCCTTCAGCTTCTTTGAAAACCCCACTTCCCATGTTTGATGGTTACCGAGGCTGCCTCCGATCTAAAATTAGCAAGTACTTGCTCTTGCAAAGAGCCCCTGGGGGCTGTTTCCGCAGCTTTGCATCAGTTAGCTGGAGCACTGGCACATTACACGAGCGTGTGATGTCAACCTGCAGCGGCCCATGCTGCACAGCCTTTCAGAGCCCGCTCTCTCCTCTGTTTTTCTTCTCTCAATACCAGAATCACAAAAGCAGTTACTGTGGTTCTGAATGCATACGTGCAGCTGGGCTGTCAGCAAGGAATAGATGTGGGCGAGTGGCTGAGGGAGCATGAATGACTGATTGAATGGAGGTAAATGCAACAAAAGCTGTGGGTGGAAAGAGAAGGCTTGGAGCTGGCTCACCCACCATTTTAATATATTCTTTACAATGATGTATACAAGCAAGGAGAGGATCGAGAGGTCCTTACTCCCCCAGCCATTTGAATTCAATTTGGTTTTGTCTTGGGTGTAGTTTTGTTTCTACGCTCTCTTTAGGAGTGGGGAAAATACCTTGGATGCCAGCGCTCTTAAAAGCATGCTTGAATTTCCTGATCTAGTAGGCTGCAGCTCCTGTGAGCACAGGGAATCTCGCTTAACTTACTGCTCCACGGAAAGCTGCTAGATAAGGAGAGCTTGGCTGTGTGCGACTGAGCAACCGACTGACTTGGGGGATTTTCTGATATCCTAAAACCTGAAGTGTTTAGCAAACAGATTAGGTCAGTGAAGCAAAACAGACGTGCAGTCATTTCATTAGCCCATTCAATTTGATGGTATCTGTGACCTGTTTGTGGAAAAGGGGAACCTTTCCATCACTGAGATGGCTTCTGTCTTGTAGTTCGGCTGTAGCTGGTTATGTAGAAACGCAAGGGAGGAATAAACACAAAGTGATATGAACAAAAATGCTCAATGCCTGCGTTAGCAGGCGTGTCGCAGAGCAAAACTCGTCCTTTATGGCCTGCTGTGTCGGTGACCAAGCAGGAGGGAAGCGCATGGGCAGGATATCTGTTGGCTTCCCTTCCTCCAGGCATGTACTGAGCTGAGATGGGGGGAATCAAGGGAAGAGCAGGCGGCAGGCTGAGCTGTTCACATGGATGCAGCAAGTGTTGGAGCAACGAACACCAGGAGAGGAACAAGTGTTATTGTCTGGCTTCTCCTGGGACTGGGGGGTTCACCCGCCTTTCCGTAGGTGAGGCCGTGGAATGAGCCCTGTCTGACCTCATTAGCTTTGGTTTTCAATTATGCTAATTTGTACTCCTGGCTGTGGCTTGCTTTGTCACCTTTGAGTTTTTGGGGAGGACAATGAGCTATAGCAGCACCCTGCCCTTGGCCAAGCAGCCTCTTTCCAACCTGCTGCTGGTACCAGAGGAATACACACGTTCTTCTGTGAGCAACAAAATCCACGTGCCTCATCAGGCACACCATCACGTTTTGTACTGCTGCCTTGCTGAGATGTAAGAGGGCTGCTTAAATTAGCTCAGGGAAGTGGAGCCTGCCATAACTGTACATAATTTGGTTGGACTTTGCTTCGACTTCATTTGGGCAGTGGCTAGATGGGCTGTGCAGGTCAAACTTCTGCTTTTCTTCAGAAGGACCATAAACACTTGAAATCACAAGCTTTTGCAATCCTAACTATTAATCTGGGTTGTTTGGAGCTAGTCAGACCTCTCTCATTCAGAGGTGACCTACAGACTAGTTCCCCTGTACAAAGAATAATCGAAGGGTTGTAATGACGGTCAGGCCTGGATAGCTCACCAGCACTGCTGTGGCTGTGGCCGTAGCATTTGGAAGAGTCAAATCTCGTGTCTGAAATCTTAGTTCAGCTGTGTTGCAAAGAGGGAGCTACCTTTTTCCCATCACTTCAAACATCAGAAATCTGTCACTCTATTTCATCCTTCATGCAATTAACCCGGCTCCTCACTGGGGACTCACGGCCACTCGGTCACTGCTCTGGAGGAGCTGGCAAAGGAATACTGGGAGGGAAGATCCCAGCACAAGGAATATTTATGTGCTGAGCCCCACCCAGTGGTTAAGCCATCTTGTCTTATTCGGGACAGGGAAGGAAGCCTGCTTTGCATCCACCAAATGACTGACTGACCTTGTCTGATAAAATAATGCTACCCCTGTTGTCCTTACAAGGCAAAATAGTCAGTGTTTTGCAGCACTGGGCTGTAGGAAGTGTTACTATTTCAAAATAGCTTTGCTTGGTGGCATAGGGATGGCAGAAGCAGAAGTGTAGCTTTCTCTGAGACAATATGGGGAAACCAGCCCATACTTTAGAGAGCTCGTTTTGCTAGAGTCATGATCTCAGCTTAATTTTGCAAACACTACGTGCTTTTACTCTGAAATGCCTCCAGTGTGCAGTTTTGTTTATGTTACGTATTTTTTGCAAGGCATACAATTGGGCACAGATCTGACATCCAGTATGTGAAATTGGTAAAAGAAATTGGACCAATGTTCAGATTGACTGTTAGAATGCAGGATGTTGTTAATAACACTTCTGAAAATAATAATAAAAACAAGGTAATGTGTACTGTGTGATGGCAAATGAGTTCAGTGTTCACCCCTCACTTAGCAGGGCACACTAACAAAAAGTGTCCAGAGAATAAATACCCCTGCCTGAGGAATTTTATTATGCATCCTTTCCTCCAGGACTTGTTTTGCAATGTTCGCATCTTGTAAACTTCTACTTTAGGTGGGCAGGAGAAAATAAGGAATGATGTGACAGTGCTCAAGTGGCACAGAAATGATTGGAACAGAAGAATGTTGCCTCCTCCTTCTTCCCTTTTGTTCTACTCCTACCCCAGGCATCTAATGCTGAAAAAGAAAAATACTGAAGTTGTTTTACCACAAGAGGTGAGTTATGCTGGTGTGATTTAGCCTTGTTTTAATAAACTGAGGCAAGTTAAGGTATGGTGTAACGGCGAGGTAAAAGCTGTTCGATGGATCAAGGAGAGAAGGACCCTCTGCAGAGCTGAGGTGGAGGTTTCTTTGGTCTCACCACTTTTCGGTCAGCCTTGCTTACCACAGCTCTGGACCACAGATTGACCGAATCCACCTTAAAATCTAAGATTAACGTAGGTTGGTGGCTGTATTGGCTGTGATGGGCTTTTTGAGGGCACACTTTGACAAAGGCAGACAAAGGCTCCCCCCTTGCCTAACCATTTCTCATTCTCCATCTCCTTCCACCAGAGCAGGGTGTGTCTCCACACTGCCTTCATGTGCCGTGACCACAACAGCCAATGTGGGCTCCATTTTGCAGCTAGCCAGCTTCTGATTTGCTTCTCTGGTTAAAGACAGGTGGGGAACAAAGCAAAACAAAACCCAGCCACATTTGTGTTTCTTCGCCTTTTGGCTTTTTCTTTTTCCTCTTCTTTGTGTATCACCAGGTAGGTGATCTGTGTAGATGGCAACAATAATTTTTTTTACTGTAAAGGTTCTCCATGCATGATTTTATCTGTTCAGACAACTAATGTGCCTTAGATATATGAGCATGTTTCTTATTTAACGTGCATCTGCAAACAACTGCAGCTCATATATGCATTTTTTACTTTTTAATTCTGGTGCTCTCTTCCAGTGGTTTTGCTGCCTGTGTCCAACACCTGCTGGCCGTGTGCTACAGGGTCTTTGAAGAGGTGAGCACTGAGACCTGGGTGCTCTGCTCCTGGGTTTTGTTGTCTGTAAGAAGAGGCTCATTCAAGCTTTGTCACCACTGTTGAGAGCTGGCAGCGATGCTGGATCAGGCCTTCCACTTGCTTGTCCTAGCAGTCCAGCCCAAGGTGACTGCCACTTCCCTGGGACCATTTTCTGTCTCCATTCAACTCTTTCCTGCCTTTCTCATGCAGTTCTTGGTTTCAGTTACTACAGCCTGATGTGCCTAGGGTGGAGCAAGACAGAGCACGTCCCCCCGCCTCGCTTCTGGGTGGCTTGGGGCCTGCTTCTGCAGCGATTCACTTCAGGGTCGCTTCCGTGATGCTGAAGCTTGTCAGGCCCAATGCTGGTCACGGTGAATGAAGGGGATGAGCAGTCGGTCTGCATGGTCCTGCCTCCCTGCATTAACACCCCCTCGAGGACTGTCAGGGTAAGTCTTGTCATTTGGCTCCTGCTAAGTCACAGGAATGATTTCCTACCAGGACTGGAATGAATCTCCTGCATCACTTAACCTACAGCCCTTGCAGGAATTTCTTTAATAACACGAAGGCAGAACATCAGCTTAATCCTTATTCTGCTGTATATTACACTATTGTTGCACTACAAATATTTTTTTTCATAGCATCCAGCATGGGCATACTGCACCCTCAAGGATGACCAGCTACGTCTGAACCATGAATTGCCTCAGCAAAAAGTGGAAAATATTTGAGCACTGACAATTCTGTGAAACCTCCCCTGTAACGAGGCTCATCCAGGCAGAACCATCCGTGTCCCCTTTGAGGTCAGCAGCCTGTCGTGAGCTGTGGCTTGCTGGTAACTGCAGTCACTGAACTTGTCTGTGGTGCTTGCTTTCTCTTCAGTGTTACGAGGTTTAAAATACTCATTTTGGAATGGATTATCAGTTGAGTTCAATGGAATAGGTGCTGATAGCTGCAGGGGTAGAGTGGTGGTGATTTGCTGGTTGGTCAGTTAGTGAATCTGTTAGCTTACAATTTTGATAACATTGTAGAGCACCTACAACAGGGATCTTGGGTCAGCTAGGCTTTTAGGCTCTCATGATTTACATGTACGTAATTGTTCATGCTGAAGTGAGACTTGCTGCTGTTTCCTCTTGGTAATGCACATTTGGTTAGCAAAACTTCAGGACTTTCTGCAGAATGTCTGCTGATAAACTTGTCTGAAGCTTTGTGACACACCTTGGGGAAGTGCATGGAAATCCTGCAGCAGCAAACAGTGTGAACACAAGAGAGAAGAGGAGAACATATGCTTTTATTTTTGAAGAAGAACAATGATTTTACTTGTAGCTTACACACAATTAACTACACCAAAATTCAGAAATTCTCTTTGAAGGAGGCAGGGGGGGAAGCATCTGTCCCATCCCTTCATTCCTACTCTCAGGCCTCAGCTGTCTGCCTCAGAGCAGGGGTGGGGGGAACTCAAACAAAACCCAAATGAACAAAAGCCCTGTTTTCAACTTGTTGCTTGGAATTTCATACCATAGAAGCCACATTGTCATGAATTACATACAATTTAAAAAGAAAAAAAAAGAAAAAAAGATTTTGTACACCAGCACCAATTGATCTGAGATATCGGACATGAAAGATACTGAGTTTTTTTTTTTTCTCTTCTACATTAAAATACCAGCAGTCAGAGGAGGCATTGGACTATTTGTGTCAAATACTCCCTCAGTTGAAGATGAGAGCAATAAAGGCAAGCAAATCTCTGGTGCTGCAAGTATTTCTTCACTAAAGTGGCAATGTATGTCTTCCCCATTGATTTCTTGGATCCTTTTGAGACTAGTCTGCACTCTGAAGGATAGCAGTACTTCTGTGACAGTGGCAAAAGTAGCTGTCCCAGCAGCAGGAGCTGGAAATACTACTGCTTTTTGCACATCAAGGCTCAAGATTAAAGTTGTTCCAGTGACAGCTTTAGCTGTTTTAAATATTTACTGTTATTATACTTCTGTTGTGCAACAGTGAGACATTGTGCCTGTCAAAAGCTGGGTGCACTTGCTGCCTGAAAGAATGATACAGCCTCAGGAAACTGGGGGAGATTAAAAAAGAAGAAAAGAGTTTGTGTTGGCTGGAAGGGCTGGCCTGAAATTTATCAGTGTCTTCAGTGGCTAAAGCTTGCTTGTGAAAATTCCCTACTAAGAGAATGCTGCATTGATTAAAAATATGAGGGGGCACTGACTGTCTTCTGCTGTCCGCCCTGTTCAAAGATTTCTGAAGCTTTTTGTTTTTTAAATCTCACTGATGTTGCTGGGGCTTGTGCTTGTTTTTTTGAGGGCTGACTTTGGCCTTTATATTTCTATCAGCTTCTTTGTTCTTATTACCATGTAGTGATTGTTTCTTCTGTGCTTAAACTTTTAGCAAAAGGGAATTCCCTGGCTGTATTCCCAACTGGAGCTGAAGCTAGGCTTGGAACAGGAACCTACCTCTCATACCTGCTGTACTTGGTGCACCTGGGCACGTGAGTGAAGCAGCAAAAACTGAGAATGTGAGTTGCTTTGTTATGGGTTAGCCTAAACCACGCTGGGTTGAAGATTGTGGAGTATCGTGTACCACATGTCATAAATCTAAATTCTTGTACATAGAACACTCTTTTTTTTTCTTTTTTTTTCTCCCCCTCCTTAGAGGGAAATTACAGTCTGGGGGAGTTGATGGCTTCTAGTTTGGATCAGGTACAGCTGCTAAATTGTTACAGACACAAACACGCACACACCCTTAGTAAGCCTGAAACATTTCCTTGATGTAAGTTTCTGTGGTCTGTTTTTTGAAAGTTCTAGTTTTGTTAGTTTACTACTGACCCGAAATCTCAGCATTTTCATGGTGCCCTCTTACAGAGGCAAACGATCGCTGAGCCACTTCCTCTCACCTGGCAGCCCAGAGAGGAGCTGGATCTGGCCTGGAGGTCCGTGAGGACTGACCCTGGAAAGGTCCCGTCATCTCCTTCACTACAGAAGCAAACTCCAGGTACGCAGTTGAAGAAATTGTTTGTGATTTATCTTTTTTTCTTCTGTTTATATTTGGCCTCCTTGGGAATGATTGCTCGGGGACACACCGACTAGCTTGGTTTATAAGAATATATGCTTTTTTGGGGGATGGGAGGATGGGGAATTTCTTAAAAGAAAAAAGTACGCCTTATACACATCTAGATTTTCAAATAATTTTGCCCAATCCTTTTCTACGTGGCCAGTTAAGTCTCGAACCTCAGAGCTCCACTCCCATAAAGCCTGAAAATCTCAAGTCCCTCAGTTGGCAGGCACTGTCTCTATTTCCAGATCTGGGAGACATTATACATTTCAAGGATTTTGCTCTGGCTCAAATAGCTCAAGAGAAGCCTTTGTATGGAATACAAAGCTGTGTTGCCACATTAATACAGCAGTCACTGAATATTTATAACTTCATAGCAATACATCTGCAGTATTTGTGGGAGTGTTTCTAACAGAAATGGGAGGTTTCCCCAGAGAACAGATAATTTCCTGAAAATGTTTAATCAGCCCATTTGAAATAGAATTTTAATTAGCCTAAAACCATATGCGGACACTAACTCTCCTCTACAAGGTTCTCTCATTATTATAAAATCCCAATATTGTCTCTCTGGCTTATTTTTATTTGTAATGGGTCTTGGCACAATGAGTTGTTGAAATTGAGGAAATGTGACCCTCAGTGCTCATAAGCCTGATCAAATCCACCCCCCCCACACCTTCCAAATTAACATGTAGTTAGAGAGCAAGATTTGTGCATATTTTCACGGTTTCTGATTATAAAGGAGTTTTCAGTTTTTCCTAAGTCTAAGTGCAAGCATCTCTTAGTATACGTGAAGCACAGATTCAGAGTACTGAGAGCTTGAGGGGAGGCTCGCTATGACCAGCTCAGGTTCCTAAAGATGTCAGTGAACATACTACTAATGGACTAGCAGACTATGATCTCTGTGGGGCTTCTTTGGACAACATTATGCTTACCTGTATTTTAAGACTGTTTTCACAAAGCTCAGATAATGAAGGGGGAAGATGTCTCATTAAGCTACTACTACTTACCTGAAATTTAAAGTGTTCTTTTACCCTCTGCAAGTTGCATATGTGATCTTTTTCTCCTTTTTTGGGTATAAGCAAGCCTTCTTGCATCCTCCTTGTATCATCACATGTTCACTTAAACGTTGGAATATAGCACTGTGTGCACGCAGGCTATTATACCCGTTAATTGTAGTTTATTCCTTTATTTATAATGTGTAAATGCAATTAAGAGGTTTTTTGTTCTGTTCTGGATATCATTTATCTTAGGCAACTTATTAAACAAAGAACAGTTTTCTTTAAACATACTTCTTGTAATCACTTTAATGCGTTAGTATATAATTAGTACTGATTTACATTTTTAATTTATACAGTTTGACTTTAGAAATTAGCTTCACTTTGAACATAATTATTTAAACTCACGACGGAGTACAATTATTATTATTATGAAAGACAAATTTATATACAAAGTTTATACAGAAATGTATTAATGAAAAGTAAAAACTAAATTTCGTGTATTATAACTTCATGATCTTTGTAACTTTTCATATTCTTCCTCTTTTGTGCATAAAAATCTCCTTTTAAACAACACTTGAGCATTATTGAAAAACTGAAATGAGTTTATAAACAATTAACCGAAGCACACAATATCTTAATATATATCTTCAGCTGTCAATCTGGAGAGAAAAATCAGCAAAGAAAGGGTGTTGAATTAGTGGTGACTTCACAAGGAGTCTTACTAATTCGCTCTTGTGATAATGGATTTCTTCCAGAGTTGGCCCAGGTGTGTGATGCCAAGACACTGGAAATGTGATGGGCGCAGTGTTACTTGCTGGAGGCTGAGCTTCTCTGGGGTGCACACCACTTGGAGACGTGGGGATTGCCAAACAGAGGAAAGCTGGAGATTTGCACTGTAAGAAATAATGAGAAATGTTACTGAATGGGCTGTTTGTGGTGTTTTAGACAGATCAAACACAGTATTTGTTGAAATGAGCATGAGGGACTCGCAACAAGTATCCTTCTTTAGATCCACCTACTGAGTATCAGCTCCAGTATTCTCTCTCCTTGCACAAGAAAGTATATGGTGATCTGTGGAGAGGTGCAATCAACATAGCCCAGAAGTTCTGAGCTGGAGTTGTTTGCAGAATGATGATATTACCAAGAGAAATGTAGTATTTGCATGTTTTATCTCTCTCTTTTTTTTTTTTTTAATGATCAAACACAAAAATTTCCACACAACTTCTCGTAAGGAAATCCAGCACTATGAAGTTGTTTGTAATGGACTGTCACCAGACTTTTTTTAAAAAATTCTTTATCTGGTCAGGAAATGTCCAGTCCTCCTAAGTGCTGTACACAGATTATATTTAATTGCTTTGTCAAAGAATATTGGAGTGTTAGGTTTCTACTAAAACCATTAATTTCAAACATGCAGTTTCTCAGAGAATTTTAGACTTTCACCTTAAATGCATATTTTTGGTGTAGGCAAATGAACATTTCCTGTCAAACCTTGTTATTTTTCTATTAATATAATACTTCTGTAAGTGGTTTAAAAGAGGGAGGGTAAAAAATAACCCCTAAACTACCAAGCTTTTTAAATCTTGCCAGGGCTATTCTGGTGCTTTACAGTTATGGCACAGGTGCCTCTATAAGGCTTTGCTTTTCAAAACTATCTTTAATGCTATTGTATTGTAACTCCTCTGAACCAATCTGGAGACAAAACAAAACAACAACAACAAAAAAAAAACAAAAACAAACAGCAAGAAAGCTATAGAGAGGCCATATTTTGCAGAAGAAGAGATCCTCTGAATTTGGCATGGATAATTCACAAGCAATTTATAGAATGTGCTGGATGAATTGTGTTTAGCAAGTTCTCCCACATCTAATTCACCTTCTCTCTCCCACATGATGATTTTCTAAAAGCGACAGAGATCACCTATTCTAACCCCAGGGGTAGTTCCCACTCCCCCCTCGAATGATTCATCTCACTTTAGCAATCTGCAATTTATAAGCACCTCTGCTATTACTAAGTTTTTCATCAAAACAGTTCTTTCCAGCTTTAGGGCTGTTAGCCTTCGGAGCTTTTTTAGCTATTTGGCGTAGGTGACTTCAGCCCCACTCAAGGAAAGAGCAGTTAGGAAATCCCATGTAGGAGCAGAGCTGCCTCTTGAAAAGGGAGGGAGTAGGTTATTTTTTTTTCATTTTCAGATCATGCCATAGAACTATCTTTTTTTCAGTTTTGTAAGGATTTTGGAGAGGCCTGAACAGATTTAGAAGATAAGCAGCAGTAATGGAGGTACCTGTTTTATGGTGCAGGCACTGTACTCCAGTGAGCAGAAGAGCATCAGGCTCCAGTGATGAGACATGGGAATACAGTTCTCATAGGGACAAGTTGCCCTCCCCTCTTACATAAAAGAAGGGCAGCAGCAAAGACCTCACTGAAGGTTGTCTGTTTTCAGTGCCACAAAAATAATGCTATACCAGTATAATGTGCTGTTCTGCAGACTTGGAAAAGCTGGAGAAGCAAATTGAATCAAAATAACTTAGCTAACAAAGCCTTTATTATATTTGCCTTCAGGGATAAGTTGTATCATTTTGTTGTTGTGAACAAATCCTATTTAGTTCCTTTTATAACTCTAATAATGAAAAATTCAAAATACTACTCACTGCTACAATTTCCATTTTTAAAGTTTCAGTATCCCTATCAGGGCCTAAATTCATCTAAAGGAATGGAAGCTGAAGAAGAAATTAAACTGACTTTGGGAGCTACTCAGTCCAGACTATTCTTGCAGAGATGAACAAACCGAAGAAATTCAGTGCTTATTCAGGTACTATTCAAGGTATCATAAATTTGGTAAAGATCTCAAGGACAAGATTTGCGCATACACTGACAGGATGCAGACATCCTTGTTCTTGGCCTTACACTTTTAATAGCAATCATCCTTCTATACAAAAGAAAGTTTGTGTGCTCCCTTCATTTTTACAGGGAAATTTTCCAGGTGATTATTTCACTATAGCCAATGCTCAGAATGAATGCAAGGTAATTCACGAGGTCTGTAACCTCAGCTGGTGATCTAAGTTCAGTTCCTGGTAACCTGGTTCTCAGCACAGAGGCTGAAAAACAGGATTGATTAAAATGTACAAACAATAAACAAGCAAAAATAATAAATGCTGTAAAATATTTACTTTTACTTCTTAGCAGTAAGCCTAATGATGTATTTTCAATGAATGGCAGACAGGTAGTTTTAAAACTGCTATGCGATTATATGTGGAAGGACACAGGTAGCAAATAGTGATGAAACTATTAGAGATCTCATTAGGTGCCCACAAGCAAGACAGTCAAAATCAGTAACAAATATCAGAAAATTCTGCTGTTCAGGGAGACTGTATCACCACCAGTAAGTTTTCAAGCACTTAAATGACCACTGTCTCTGGGTTAATCAGCGTTTTTGTACAGATCTAGGAAACTTCTTTGTATCTGTACAACTTTATTTAAATATTCAGTGTGTTTGATACTGCTAGTGTGTTCTGTACGCTCTAGTATAGCTTTTATTTGTAAGCCTTTTAGTGGAGTGTCAAACTGCTTGCAAATTTGCCCTGAGGTAACAAGAATAGGTTGAAGCCTGGCAAAAGTAAGTTCTAATATAAACCAGAATGTATGTTGGTTATGTTTATCTTGTGAAATCAGACCTCTGACTGAGATGCTCTTCCACTCGATTATGTGAATGCACTCTGACGAAAAGTACTTTCACAAGCATTAGTTTCCATGACGAATAATGTCTGTGTGTGTTTGTATACATGCTCTTACCTCTGTTAATTAGGCATCTGTTCCTTGTGTGTTGGGGTCCTTGTTGGACACTAAAAAGAAAGAGATGCAATTAATGAATAGTCATGTATATATCAGTGATAAATTAGGCCAGTACAGAATGTCTTTCAAAGTTGAATAATTCTCAAAACACATACCTAGGGTGAGTCGCCTGTTATGTGTTTTCCTTCAAATGTGAATACAGCACACATCCCCGGGAGCAGAGGAGTAATAGAGCAGCCACAAAAATAGGTGAGTGTTGTGTGGGAGAATGACATGAGGTGGGCTTTGTACTTTTAACAGCACGGCTGGCCTCTTTTGGTGGTGTAAAGATGTGCATTTGTGATGGTGAAGTATATTAGCAAGGCCTGAGGAGTAAGTACACAGAATATCCAGTTGTCTTTCTGAATTCCTTAGCTAACGGTTTTACTGTGGGCTTTGGCTTGTGAAGACCTGATTTGGTGACAAATGGGCAGGAAATTGATTTTTTTTTTTTTTTTTAAACCGTGAGCATCATATGAAGCTAAAAATACTTAAGAAACTGGAAATAAACCAGGTGAAAGATGTCGCTTCACAAGTCCAATGGGCAGCATCATAAACTGACAACAAATACGTATTTATAAGACTGGCAGCCCTGCTGAAGTCATGAAAGAAAAAAAAATATTTTTTATGACTTCCACACACTCCAGTGCCATGTTACAAAAGTTAATATATGCTTGAGGATGCTGAGTTATTTTGACTTGGCTAACAGAGTTCAGTAAGGAAGTTTGAGTTCCCATGGCTCCAGATGTCAAAATCAGGGTCTGTCATTGCTCATCTTCCTATTGGCCACCAGGCTGCAGATTAAGTGCTGCTTCGGGGAAATGTCTCCTTAGATGCCACCTGCAAGCTGGAGCGGTGTCAACTGATGAATAAGCACTCTGCAAGCAACTTGGACTAAAAGCAAGGTGCTGATGAGGGGTTGAGGAATGAAGCCAGACATTGGGGGATAGTGAAGCTAATCAATAAACTGACAGTTTGTGAAAGCTACATTGTGCTCCTCTGGGTGGTTTTTGGATGAGGCTGAGGAAGAGATTTGGTCTTTGGCAGCTGGTTGAGCAAACTTAATTAAACTTTACCGTCTGCTTTACAGTCACAGGCGTCTACAAATGTGGATATCAGAATCTGTAAGAAGTTCTGTTGGAGGTTGCTTTTATGGCAGGGAATGGCCTGACTGCACAGTGCCTTACGGGAGCGGGTCTGTACTGAGCAGTCCACAGCAGCAGGCGGTGAAGTTGTTCTTCTGGATACGAAGGCCACTCTCAGTGACAGACAGACACCAGTAATGACCAAGCCGGTAAGTACCTACTGATCAACAGCTCAGCTGTGAAATAAATTGGCTTCACTTCTGTTCCCTGTGAAAAACTCATTGGAAAAAGCTCCTTGCCTTCCGCAGCAGACCAGCTACCCTGCCAGTCTTGACAAGGATCCCAAGACTGGAACAGCTGCAGAGTCTGGATGGCCTGTTTGTCCCACAGGTGTATTTGTCACTAGAGGACTATGCCTCTGACATGCCTCCCAAGGCCTGTCCTTATTTAAAACTATTAAATTACTATTTTTTTTTCTTAAAGGCTGAGCTTAATATTTGCATAAGGTAGTATTAGTTTTCTGAAGTCCATCTGAGTTATCATTTGTCTTTGTGGCCTTTGCCTTGCTCATTACCCAGCAGTGAAGCAGTTCTTGCTGCTGTGCTGAGGTGGAGAGCAGCTTATCAGTTATTCCCCATTTTGATGGGGAATCTTATACAACGCAAATCAGTATCCCTAAAACAAGACCTAGTTCCAGGTTCCACAGAGATCAGCTACGAGGGGATAACTACATGTATGTAAAGGCAATTCAAAGCATCTTATGTAGTTTCTGCAACTTTGTACTTATTTTTAGATGCTGGATGACTAAATCTGTGGGATGTGGCACATAAGGAGCCATAATGTAACTGCACTAGAAGGCAGATTTTTAAATCTCATTTTCAGAAACAGCTAAGTGAGATTCGTACAGGTAACTCAAATGTCTACAAGATTCAGATAGGCACTGTGTATGTTTTTTAAAAATACGTGTGTGTTACGAATATGGACACAGTGTGCATGTAGAAGCTACGCTTTTTTAGGACTTCAAAGGAAATTTCTCTCATCATCCTCATATAGACGTTATTTAAGCTGCTGCCATTTGTTCTGCTCAGGGACAAGCACAAGCCCATGCAACTAGAGTTCCACTTTTTGCTTAAGGGCAAGGAATCAGTTACCACGGAGCACGCTGAAGTCTAACCATGTTTGGATGCTCGTCCTGCCCTTGTGGGACCCTATAGCAGCAGGATGCAGCCACCATGCTGTGAGAGCCTTTTGGCTGTCTTGGTTCGGTAACCTGCCTGCCACAGGAGACCTGTGAGGACTTCAAATGCTGAGACATAGATCATCAGTTCAGCTGTTTCCGTCCCGTTATCCTCTCTCGTCTTTCTTGTCTCACGGTATTTCACGGTTGGAAAAGTGGCTTTCCAAGTCATGTATGTGCCTAACTTACAGATAAAATTTCCCATAGGCAGTAGACTACTTCTAGTTCAGCACTACAGCGGTTTCAGGGAAGGTGCCAAGAGAAACCTTGCATGCCTGAAAAAAATGTAAGTTGTTCACATTTGAAAATGGAGCTTTGGTCCCCAAATCATTTATGTACTGCCATGAAATTTTACTAAAGATTTGTTGCTGCTGTTCTGTTGGCTGGCTTACATCTCTTCTTGGCAAAAGAAAAAGGCAAGGTATTATCAATGCCTATAGATTAGACCATGTATTTATTACATAGTAGTGAGACAAATTATTGCCTGTCTGTACTTTTCCACAAATGAACATTCTATATGCTTAGTCCTTATATAGTTGTTCTTAAAATAGTTATTGTTGCCTTTTTTTTGGGTAGATATTTCACTCCAAGAGTGACAGAATTTCCTTTTGCTTTGCAGTCTTTTTGTATGTGTGTGCTAGGCAGTCCTATATTAAAACTGTTGCAAAATGAGATACAGACTTCAGGATAGTAGCAAATGTTACAATGGAAGACTGAAATGACTGCTCCTCTCATTAATAGCTTTCATTACAGTGGAAGCAAGATTTCTCTTAAAGAGAAACTAAAAATTACGTTCCTTACTTATAGCAGAAGTTTTCTGCTCTCATTAAATAAAACTCAAATTCCTTTTTTAACAGGGTTCTGATAGGATCTGTTTAAATGCTAAATCAAGTCTTCAAAACAGCCTAGGAAAATGGATCTCCAAATCCTGATTTCAAACATGGAACTCGGAGATAGTCCCATGTTTTTAAAAGTACAGCTGGGGAGTCTGTATACAGAGGTAAGAACTAGGATTTGTTAAACACATCTGAACTGCTGGCATTCATGCATACAGTTCCATTAAATGGCATGTGGTACAAAAAGTCTCTGCAATGAATGCTTTCAGGTCTGCTTTCCTTACGAATTATTGAAGAGAAAAGAATGCAATTGTTATTTTTGTTTCAGGCAATTTATTTCTGTCTGGACTTAGGTATTGCTTTTCTGAGATCTTTCTTTACTCTTGTCATTAATATCCCTCCAGCTGTAGAGTTCCATCTGTTAACAGTTCTTAGGTTCAAGAATTTAAATCTTTGATAATATGTGTACTGTTGGACAGGAGAGGGGCCTACATAATTATTCTTCCTATTGTGTTTCTGCTTTATATTATATTTCTGCTTTATATTCATCACAGGAAATAAAACAGCATAACAGAGGGCAGGGAGGTTAGGATCAGAAGGGAACATAGTGATCATTATCTGAGTTACTGGATAATACAAGCATTATTGTTACAGAAAAATTTAAATTCTGGTGCTCATACTACATTTCTGCTGGTATGATTCACTAACTAACTGGATTCTGGAGAGGGAGGACAGCACCAGCAACAGGATTGATGTGGCCTTAAAATAAAACCCTACAGCCACATGGTTTCCCACAATCGCCCTAGTGTCATGGCAAGCTTTGCTCTGCCTACAGAAAAACAGCTTTTAGAACAAATGTGGCAATCCCAGGTCCTGAGGCTCTGAGCACCTTGTGACGGTGATGCCGGGCCCCCTACAGACCACGGAGGACTCAGATTAAAGCTGAAATAAACAGTCTGAACTGCAACTCTGCCTCTGGGCCAGCAAGAGTTTCCCTTAATTACAGTATCTCAACTATCAAGTCTATGTAAACACAACACTGCCTAATAGAATAATGAAAGCAGTACTGTGGATTAGTCTTTGCTCTTGCAGTAAGGAAATAAATAACATATTCAGCTGGTTATTTACATAGAAAGGTTGTACTAAGTCCAATGTAAAAAAAGAAACACTACATTTCCCCTCCAAGAACTTGCACATACTAAAGTTTATAGAATTCAAAAGCCTAAAGCCAATACCATCTAATATTTCAAAATAATAAGAGAAAATCATTTGCAAGAAATACAGGTGATTTATACTGCGCCTCACAAAGGCGAGAAAAAAACATCTTAAATGACCAATGGCATAGCTTTTACTAATGAGTCACAATTGTGAACTGCTGTAGCAATAGAAAGCTCATCAAGAATGTGCAAGTGCAAATTGATAGCTGATTTACAAATAAAATATTGAAGTCATCACGTAAATTGTCATAAAGAAATCATCTACTCTAATATGACAAAGCAGTAGGAAACAGCAACTACAGAAAAGCTTGTTAAATTTTCTGCCCCATTAACTCTCACCGAGCTTATCTTTGGGATGAAATCTTGACCCTGCTGAAGGACCGATTACATTAAAATAACTTAAATGTGGAAAGATGCAGGATATGCTCATTACAAATCCCATGCCAAAGTCTGCCTATGCTTTGGATCAGACCTCTGCAGTATACTTATTAACAGCTCAAGTCTTTGGTGTTTTGAAAGCCAAAAGAAAGTGTAACTTAACATGCAAATTTTCCTTTCCTAGTCTGTTTCCAATACTGGCGTCTCTAAGGTGGCGCACTGCTTCCTTTAAGTGAAAAACAAACAGCAGAAATCAATAACAGAAGTTTGCTGTAGAAATAATGAAAAACTATAAAAAGCTGGGCTCTAACATTCTGAACACCAAACTTCTCTCTCCAGAAAAATCATTTTTAAAGGCAGAAAAATATCTACTATGTGCTACAAGTAGATGTTAATTTTAGCATTTATTCCCAAGAGTCTTGTGGAGTTTTTTTTTTCCTATCAGTGAGTTGTATTGATTCTGGGGTTAGATTACAGAGGCTTGGGTTTTTATTTTTTGCTTTGGACAAGTGATTTTTTTTCCCTCAAAATCCCAGTGAAGACCAGACAACTACAGTGCTAGCATGAAGTAAATTCATTATGTTCACACCGGGGTAACGGTGAAAGAGTTTTCTGTGGTACCAAACAAACTAAAAGTCAGACATGCAACTGGGGGTATAAACCACCCTTTTTCCCTTAAGCACTGAAACCAAGCCAAGTACATCTTCCCTTCAAATACAGGCATCTTCAGATTAAAAAAAATAATTAAATAAATCTTTGCATAGATCAGACCTACCCAAGTAACCCCCTGGACTGACAGCGCAGTGCCACAGGTAGACCCAGAAGGGGCCACCCCGTGCCCTTGCACTGCTGCCATACAGCTCATGTTGTGCTGCTGGTGCACTGCGCTCCTAAGCTGTTCCAGGTCCCTGCACTTCTGCTATTAAGTGTTCCACTGCACTGACAAAGCTCGTATGATTTCTTCAGTAAATGCAAACAAAAAGGGCATTTAATCTCTCCTTGCGATCAGCGTCCAATAGCTCTCCCACTCCACTGAGCAGCAGACTGGCTTTGGTTTTTCTCTTTCTACTAATGTACTTAAAAGACAGCAAGAAAATATTTTTGTTAATGCATGGCCTCATATAAAATGAGGGCACAACCTCTTCTTCCAGCTGTCTTGTTAAAAGTAATTAACAAAGCTCCTCACTGTGCCTTTCTCCTTAAGCATACCGTCTAGCTTTGATGCAATTCTCTCAGTGACTCACTGTGTGGGCTTTTGTAAATCTTGTTTTTGTGCACCTTCATTTACTCCATACATTGAATATAAAGGAGCTGAAGAGCATTTCTGAGAATTGTGAATTTCAGCAGGTAGATTCAACACTTTCAGACAGGCATAAAGCGTGCTGGAGTTAATATATATTAGCAATGTATGTTTGAAGTAGTTACGTTTCTTAGCTGACACTATTCAATAGCACATTTGTTTTGTTCAGCTACAGAAAGTTGGTGGTTTCATAAAAGATGCATAGGCCTACGCATCACTTAACAGCGTAAAATAAAAGTCTTAGGAGAACAGATTTAACTCGGGATTTTAACCAAATGCAGCAGCACCTACATTTAGGTAAAATAATGCCAGGAAGCCTCTCAAATAATCAAGTAATAGTGGGAACAGGTATCTCTAAGATCCAGAACCATAAGCAACAAGAGCCTTGGGAGCTGATGGGCATGTCACTCATAACACCAGAAATCACAACCCCCATTTTTCACCTCACACATAGGAGCCAAAATTCATAAGATTGTTTTCCAAACTGATCAAGATTCACATCAAGAAACCTAAATGTTCAGATTCATACCTGTAGAGCGGACTGTGGTCTCCGGTTTTCGTTCTGCCACTGTTTAAATTTGTCAAGGGCTTCATCCACAGAAATTGCCCCCTTTTTCACTTGTTTCTGCAAATGGATAAGTTCTTCCTGTTCAGCAGGGATGCTGTGTTTCACAGTGGTATAAGCTACTGTCTCGCTGGGGCGTCTGTGTGCTGCTACAAAATGTAAAAAGATAAATATTAGTAACTCATTTCATTCCTTTCTATTCTTTTTTATCTGATATCAATTAAAACCACACCATCTATAGGGTGGTTTTCCCTGCCTCTCTCTTTCTCCCTCTTTTTTATTTTTTTTGTTTTCTGGCAATGAGAGAAATACAATGAATCAATGAGGTATCTACCATTAGTCTTTGGCAGCAGAGTAACATCTTTAACATTTCATTCCTTACTATTGCCCAGATCCACAGATCCATTAACATCAAGTCATACAAGAATTTCCTTCCAGTGCTAAAGCTATAGCCCAGACACTTTAAAAGAAATCATTGCCATGTTAAGACACAACATTTCCACAATGCCCCCCACTCCTTCCCCAACTTCAAACATTACATTTCTCAAATGCTGGGGTTGAAATTTGGTCAGAAATCACCATGAAATTTCACATGATTTTTTTTTTTTCTTCCCAAATATAATTACTAGATACACTGCAGTGACAAGCTGTTCCAACCTAGTCCTCCTACAGATTAAAATGCAGGTGCACAACTGAAGGGAAACATCAGGGAGAGGTGCATTATCAGATGCACAGCTCGCTCTAGGGAGGTGTAGCACCATGTGTATCTCCAGGATGTGGATATGAAATGGCTGGGACAGCACACATCTCCGTATGAGGATGTTGCAAAGGTAACAAAGCACTTGTTTCAAACTGCAGCCAGCCTGGAGAGTGCAGCCAGGCTGCGAGTTCAAACCACGGTTATTAATTGGGTCAGTTTTTCTGCTGTGTTATGCACCGGTATTTTTAAGTGAAGAAGGACCAGGCAAAGAAAAATACATTAAGGAAAATAAAAATAAACAACAGCTACTCTGACTTCTCCTACTTCCTCCTTTTGATCACATACCATACTAAGCCAAATTAGGTATGAGTCTCTATTTTTTTTCCATCTCTGCTAGTTGTTTCTGTATGACAGTGATAACCCCAATAACGTGCATCTGATATGATAATTCGGAGATCAGACCAGTTTAGGTAAAATTGCATTTTTCTTACCAGCAAAATGATGGGAATTGCTGGGGGGCTCCTCAGACCCATAAAATTTATTATGTTTTATATACATATATATAATTCTAGCTGAGGTATGTTACCTATACTCTGTTACTAAAAACTACAGGAATGCAATAAGACCTAGAAAGTCCTGCACTCTTTTCCTCAGTGGCTTAGTGTTCATGGTTAAGTGATGCCAGTAGCAAGGGAAACTCCAGTTCCCTTTTGCAGAACTTTATAGGCAGTTGCATGCTGCTCTTCATGCTTTAATCCTCATCAGCTACTTGTTAAAAGAAGAGGTAAGAAAAATATTCGCTCAGCCTTCATTCATTTTGTCTGTAACACTGTTAGTTATTTTAGGGAACCATTAAAGGAATTTGGTAGCAACGTTTTGATGCGCAACAACTAAATAACAACCAGGCTGCCACCAGTAATTCATTCTACATAGATCTTGGGGCACCCAGGAGAGAACTTGTGCTCCACTCACTGCTGCCTTTCCATAGCTGGAATTAAGTGAGTGCAGCTGAGCCCTCCAGTCCTTCCTTTTCTTGCTTTTAATCACAATGGAGAAAGCAAACAGAACGGCATAAAGTAACTCTAGCTGTACAAATCTTTCCCAAAAGACTCTAACTTTTATTTTTCTTTATTTAATCTAATCTCTTCATGCTGCAGTAGCATTAAGGATATAAATCACGTGCAGGAAAATAGATGCTAAATCAGTCAAAATCAAGTCACAGCAATTCTCTGCTAGCTCTACTGAAAAACATCAAGGTAGTTAAAGAGCTAAATTAAATTCTGTACCGTGCCTCCTGACGTTGCAGTACATCTTGTTGTAGTCACTGGGCATCTGAGTGGCCTTTTGCTGAAACACTACAAAGTTAAGAACATAAGGAAGTTAACCAAAACCGTTAATAGAAGACATCACACATTATGGAAGAAGGATGGAGGCTCATGAAAGCAGGCTGGAATAAATGTCTTATTCTAGCCTTGGAGTACTTCTCAACCCACTCGTCAGTCTGATGTTAATTATTTGAAAAATTGTTCTGTCGCACAGAATAGCAGGATTATTGATATTACAAGACATCAGGACAAGGAGCTTTGAAGAAAATAAAATTATTGCAGTAACATTACTTGTTTAGAAAAAAACAAAACAACACATAATCTCAGAGTTCTTCACATGGTAGGGACACCTACTATAGTCTGTATCTTATTTAGGGGAAAAGCTAAGGCAGGAAAAACAATTGAACCAGGCAAGAATAACAACAGTGCTTAAGAATACACGCGTGGTTCTCTTGCTCATACAGGCGCCAAGAACTGCAAGGACTGCTTACCTGCTCCCTTACCCTTGCCCACCACTCCACTGCTGTCAGGTGCCTCGAGTACAGACAGCTTGGATGTGCCCTGAAATCTGCTGCTGTCAAACTTTTGCTGGCAATGAAAGTAAAACCCAGATGGCTGGAACTGCTTCATTTGGGACTTAACTACTGTCATATATGCCTTGCCCTCTTAAGTCTCAGTTTTGATTTTAGCTAAAAAAAAGCAACAAACAACAACAACAAACTGATAATGTAGAGTAACGCCTTGCAGTGAAGTCATCTTACTGACAAATGTGCCAGTTCAGTGCAGCAAGTATTTGTTTTGGGACCAAGGTGTGGTACAACGCAACTCTGCACGCACCCTGCCGTCCCGGCTGCTTGCTCATGCAGAGCAAGGAAACCCAGCGGAGCTCAGTTTGCTCCTTGCCTGCCTGCTCAGGCTGCCACGTACGCGTCTTCAGTCTGAAACTTGTGAAATGGAGGATTCAGGCCATTCAAACCCTGCGCTTGCTACACAGAGAGGTGGGAAGGAACAATTCCTGAGAGCATTTTCTAAATGGCAGAATGAAGTCTTCAGGCCAACCCTGAGTAGGGAGTATGGGAGGTGATGATGAATGACAACAGCTGGGGCTTCACATTCCTGAAAATGTTATCAGATGGGTTAAATGGATAGCATAAAAGAACGAGACAGGCAGCACAATCTGTTGATGTTATGGCCCTAGTTTCAGTCTAACACTGATAAATCTTAACATTTATAATACTCCTCTCTATAATTCCCAAAGAAATCTGCTAAATGTGGCCGCAGTGTCTTCTTCTACACTTGAAATAGTATCCTCTTGTAAGAGAGGAAATTAAAGTACACTGAGGTGGTGCCGGCAGCCTCAATTTGTCTGCATAAGGAAGAGGAGGGATACACTCAACAATGTCCCTGATTGGGAAGTACTTTAATTGATAGGCTTTGAAATTTCTGCTGAGTTTTGCAGTGTCAGAGTAATCAGAAATGGAATTACTCTTCCAGTTGTTCAAAGTAAAATTGTTAAAGCCACTTTACGTGCTGCATCTTGCTGAAATGATTTTAGTTGGCAGCAAGTACTCAGTGTGGGTGAAGTAAATGAAAACAAATTATTCCTGTTTCTGGAATGCCTGGCATATGCACACACTGCTGTACCACTGCCACAGGTTTAGGGAAGACTCTAGCAATTTACTCCTTCATTCCCACATTCTCTTCTGTCAGTTGTAAGCTGCTGGAATACAGCAAGTGGAATGAAAGAAATGGGTAGTTTTGTACAGAGACGCATTCCGTTTTTATGGAAAGTAAGAGTGACTATTCCTTCAGTGAAACAATATTAATGTAGCAGGTTTTTTAGGTGGCAGAATGCCATAGTCCTTCAAATGAGCAAGCAGATATATATATTTTAGAGCCTCTGCTATAGAAAATCTGATTAAAAAATCACAGTACTGCTATTATGCTTTTTTTTCTTTAAAACAAACAAACAACAAGCGCCTTCGATAATATTTGTAAGACTCCTTTTAAAATTTTCATCAGCTTGTGACTGGACAAAATACCCGTACATGTTTATATGTCAAAACCTACAAGTTCACTATCTCCCCCTTTAGTTGCTACAGGACACAGATGAAGTCCTTTGCATGCCCTAAATACATTTTGATGTCTTAGGTAGTAAGAACACTTTTTAGGAATGTAACACAATGCCAGTTTCTCCAGGAAAACAAAATGAGTCAGGAACTGCTGCACTATTTTCCAGTAGGATATGAAACCAGAAAACTGTTCATTTTTTTAAATCTCAGTGAGACTGGTTACTGATGCTGATTCAGGCTGTCTGCACACGCAGGTAAATAACACTGTGAGGCTTGAAATGTGATTAATATTTTAATGGTTATCCCCACAAATAGAAGGACTAGAAATATTTGAAATCTAAGCCTCTTGGGCATAATTCTAGCTCAAGAAGAGCGTTTTATAATGACACAACTGTACAAGAAAGTATGATGAGTATAAAGCACCTAGAAAGAGAGAATGCCGATTTTTACAATAGCCGCAGGTAGACAAAAAGAACAGGAATTTGATTTTCAGAAGTAATTGATTCTAACACAGAGCTGCAACGATAAGAATTTATAGATGCACAATGACATTAAAAAAGGGCTTGGTGATAGGCCAGTCAGAAGTACGATAATTAAAAACATGGGCAATCAAAATGCGGAAGAAGTTACATTACGTGAGCAGGCAACTCCTATCAGTAAGAGGCACGGATATGGTTTCTAATTTGGATTTTACTTTGCCTGTCTGAACTATGATGGACGTTTCCCAATTAGCAGCGTTGCCTCTCAAACCCAAACAACAGTTTGGCACATTACACAGGCGATTCAAGTAAAGCCAGGCTGATAAACCAACCCCCTCTGGAAGAACACTGAGCTTATCACTCCATCAGCCTAATCCTACTTCCTCAACACTTTCAGCAGAACAAATGCAAGGGAGAAGAGAGACAGCAAAACAACCAGTAACTATCACTAATTTGAATTCAGTTTGCTAAGGGAAATTCAAGATGCAGCTATTCATCAGCCTCATTCAGCTGCTGTTCCAAACTGAATTATCTATTGCCACGACTGTTTTGTTTAGGAAACATTCAAAATTAAAATCCAGGGGGAACAAAATCTTCATAGAAACACCAGGCAAATTAATTAATACACTGGGGTTGCACTTATTAACAGATCTCAACTCAGTTGCAAATTACAGCGAGTTTGTAAAGCTTCCAGCTTGAGTAGGTTTTTGCTTCACTCATTTTAGAGTTGCCACGCAATTACCTGTCATGATCATGGGAAGAACGCAAAAAAGAGGGCACGATTGCTAGCTGGGGTATGTTGCTGGGAGAGACTCTACCTTTGCCCACCGCATTTTTTAAAACATTTAATATTTAAACTGTGTGTGCATAGTACAAATAAAACTCACAGATTTGGTATAGGTTAGTTTGTAAATTGGATGCAGCACAGTGAGGGATGACAAATACACGGAGAATACCACGGAAGGAATATAATGGAACGATGCTTATTATTCATGAGATGAGAAGTATGCAGATGTTGGTTCACATCCTTTCAGATCTCACTTTTGTTTTGTCTGTTTTGTTTGCTAACACGGAGCATCGCTCAGCAAGAGCCCTGAAGATGCAACACTGAGATGATTAAGGAGCACTCCTAAAACGTACCCAAAATAGTTCACATATTTAAGATGAAAACAAAAAGCTCTGGTGATTCATAGCATGAAATCAGCTAAGGCGATGGGATGCTAAGTAGTATGGCCTTGTGTATTTTTCCTAGACAGCAGCATGCCTGATGACCGGCCCTGTCAGGAACACGAACTGTGGAGGAGGGCAGTGTGTTACCTGTGCCAGGCAGGGTAACCAAAGGGGCTCAGGCCCCAGGTGCTGTCCTGGCATGGGGGCACAGGTGTCTGGATGTATTTACACCCACAGGAGGTGAGGAGAAAAGACTTTTAACTGCAGTGGGGTGGGCAAACCAGGCCATAAACTTGTACAGCAGCTCTGATCCATTCTAAACACATCGTCTGACATTGCAATGACACCTGTAAGGGCACACAGCAGTCACTGCACCAGAACACAGACCGAGCAAGGCCAACAACACTGGTGGGAATACCACACTGCCAGGCTGCTCCGTTATTTACAGGCCCAAGGCACGCTGCTGCCTGAGTTTTGCAGTTGCAGCGCCAGATCCGCTCACCGCAGCTCACACACAGGCTGTTTGCTGTCAGCCTCTGCCTTCCACAGCCGCATAATTAGGAAGCCAAGACTGAGAAACCCAATTTCTCAGATCAAACGTAAAATGACTTTAAAAAGAATCACCGTGTAATGACAATGTGAAAGTAATGCAAGAAACAAACACACTCACCAGCAATTTTCTTCCCAATTCACAGTCAGGCTCTGAATCTGCTGAACACGAGCCCAAAGCTGCTAGAATCACACCTTGGTCGGGGAGGGACCTCAAGAGACTATGCAGAGGCAGCTGTTCCCCTACACTGAGGCAAGACAACCAAAGTAATACTGGAACACTTTTAACCAAAAGGGTAAAGAGTGAGCGAGAAAGCGGCAGTGATCAGAACTTGGTGTCAGTGTCCTTGCTGTCCCATACACAGGGAGGAGAACGCGCCCCAGTCTTGCTCTTCTCATCTTTTTAACTTAGTGGACTATGGAAGGTGGAAGGAGTCTAGCAATACACTCAAGAATACTTGCTCCACTACGTAAAACGTGAATATATTTCTGCAGTCCCATTTGTCTTCAGCAAAAAGGGAAAGACTACTTGGTTTGACCAAAAGCATGCTATTCAGAATGGGGTGCTTTTCAGTCAGGCTGCATCCTAGAAATATTTTCTCTCTGTGTGCTTTATTCAGTACGTATTATCACAGAATCACAGAATCTCTAGGTTGGAAGAGACCTCAAGATCATCGAGTCCAACCTCTGACCTAACACTAACAGTCCCCACTAAACCATATCCCTAAGTTCTACATCTAAACGTCTTTTGAAGACATCCAGGGATGGTGACTCAACCACCTCCCTGGGCAGCCTGTTCCAATGTCTAACAACCCTTTCAGTAAAGAAATTCTTCCTAACATCTAACCTAAAACTCCCCTGGCGTAACTTTAGCCCATTCCCCCTCGTCCTGTCACCAGGCACATGGGAGAACAGGCCAACCCCCATCTCGCTAGAGCCTCCTTTAATATACTTATACAGAGTGATAAGGTCACCCCTGAGCCTCCTTTTCTCTAGGCTGAACAAGCCCAGCTCCTTCAGCCGCTCCTCATAGGACTTGCTCTCCAGGCCCCTCACCAGCTTCGTCGCCCTTCTCTGGACCCGCTCAAGCACCTCGATGTCCTTCTTGTAGCGAGGGGCCCAGAACTGAACACAGTACTCGAGGTGCGGCCTCACCAGAGCCGAGTACAGGGGGACGATCACCTCCCTAGCCCTGCTGGTCACAGTGTTCCTGATACAAGCCAGGATGCCGTTGGCCTTCTTGGCCACCTGAGCACACTGCTGGCTCATATTCAGCCGACTGTCCACCATCACTCCCAGGTCCTTCTCTGCCTGGCAGCTCTCCAGCCATTCCTCTCCCAGCCTGTAGCTCTTCTTGGGGTTATTGCGCCCCAGGTGCAGGACCCGGCACTTGGCCTTGTTAAACTTCATACAGTTGACCTCAGCCCATCGGTGCAGCCTATCCAGATCCTCCTGCAGAGCCTTCCTACCCTCAAGCAGATCGACACACGCACCTAGCTTGGTGTCATCTGCAAACTTACTGAGGGTGCACTCAATGCCCTCATCCAGATCATTGATGAAGATGTTAAAGAGGACCGGCCCCAGCACCGAGCCCTGGGGGACGCCACTAGTGACTGGCCTCCAACTGGACTTGGCTCCATTTACCACAACTCTCTGGGCCCGGCTATCCAGCCAGTTTCTAACCCAACGAAGCGTGCGCCAGTCCAAGCCAAGAGCAGCCAGTTTCTTGAGGAGAATGCTGTGGGAAACGGTGTCAAAAGCCTTGCTGAAGTCAAGGTAGACCACATCCACAGCCTTTCCCTCGTCCACCAAGCGCGTCACTTTGTCGTAGAAGGAGATCAGGTTCGTCAAGCAGGATCTGCCTTCCATAAACCCATGCTGACTGGGCCTGATCGCCTGCTTGCCCTTCAAGTGCCGCATGATGACTCCCAAGAGGATCTGCTCCATGAGCTTCCCTGGTACTGAGGTCAAACTGACCGGCCTGTAGTTCCCCGGGTCTGCCCTCCGGCCCTTCTTGTAGATGGGCGTCACATTTGCTAGCCGCCAGTCAGCTGGGACCTCCCCCGATAGCCAGGACTGCTGATAAATGATGGATAGGGGCTTGGCCAGCTCCTCTGCCAGTTCTCTCAGTACCCTTGGGTGGATCCCATCCGGCCCCATCGATTTGTGCACATCCAAGTGCCGTAGCAGGTCACCAACCAGTTCTTCGTGGATGGTGAGGGCCACATCCTGCTCCCCGTCCCCTTCCACCAGTTCTGGGTACTGGGTATCCAGAGAGCAACCGGTTTTACCACTAAAGACTGAGGCAAAGAAGGCATTGAGCACCTCCGCCTTTTCCTCATCTCTTGTAACTAAGTTTCCCCCCGCATCCAGTAAAGGATGGAGATTCTCCTTAGTCCTCCTTTTTGTGTTGATGTATTTATAAAAGCGTTTTTTGTTATCTTTAACGGCAGTAGCCAGCTTGAGCTCCAGATGAGCTTTGGCCTTCCTAATTTTGTCCCTGCACAGCCTCGCTACATCCTTATAGTCCCCCCTAGTGGCCTGCCCAATTTTCCAAAGATTATAAACCCTCTTTTTCCTCCCAAGCTCAAGCCACAATTCTCTGTTGAGCCAGGCTGGTCGTCTTCCCCGGTGGCTCATCTTTGGGCACATGGGGATAGACCGCTCCTGTGCCATTAGGATTTGCCTCTTGAATAGCACCCAGCCTTCCTGAACCCCTCTGCCCTTCAGAACCGCCTCCCATGGGACTCCACCAACCAGTGTCCTGAGCAGCCTAAAGTCAGCCCTCCGAAAGTCCAATACAGTGGTTTTACTGGTTCCCTTCCTGGCCCCGCCAAGAATAGAGAACTCCACCATTTCGTGGTCACTCTGCCCAAGACTGTTCCCGACAATCACATCCTCCACCAGTCCTTCTCTGTTTGTGAAGAGAAGGTCTAGCAGGGCACCACCCCTGGTAGGTTCACTAATCAGCTGCGTCAGGAAGCTATCTTCCACTTTCTCCAGAAACCTCCTAGACTGCTTCCTCTGGGCTGTGTTGTGCTTCCAGGATATGTCTGGGAAGTTGAAGTCCCCCACGAGTACAAGCGCTGACGATTTCGCAACTTCTGTCAGCTGCCTGTAGAACTCCTCATCCGTCTCCTCATCCTGGTTTGGCGGTCTATAGCAGACCCCGACCAGGACACTAGCCTTGTTGTCCCTGCCGATCCTAACCCAAAGGGACTCGATCTTGTCATTCCTAGCCTCGAGTTCTACAACATCGAAAGACTCTCTAATATAGAGAGCCACACCGCCACCCCTTCCATGCTGCCTGTCCCTTCTGAAGAGCCTATAGCCAGGCATCGCAGCACTCCAGTCATGAGACTGGTCCCACCACGTTTCCGTGATGGCAACCAAGTCGTAGCCTGCCCGCTGCACGATGGCTTCCAGCTCCTCCTGTTTGTTACCCATGCTGCGTGCATTGGTGTAGATGCACTTCAGCTGGGCCTTTACCTTATCCTCCGGCCTTGCCACTGCTCCCCCTGGTACAGCCCCAACAGTCCTCGCTCCAGCCCCATCCCCCTTCTTACCTAGTTTAAAGCCCTATCAATGAGCTCCGCCAGCTCCTGGCCCAGGATCCTTTTTCCCCTAAAGGATAGGGACCCGTCTACGGCCACCAGACCAGGTGCTGAGTAAACTGCCCCATGGTCGAAAAACCCAAGATTTCTGCGTAGGCACCAGCCCCGGAGCCACGTGTTTAACAGGTGGGCTTTCGTTGTCCTCTCCGTACCCCTCCCTGTCAACGTAGGGACGGACGAAAAAACTACTTGCACTCCTGCTCCGTCCACTAACCGTCCCAGTCCCCTAAAGTCTCTTTTGATAGCCTTCAGGCTTCTGTTGTCAATGTCATCAGTGCCCGCCTGGATTATCAGGAGCGGATAATAATCAGAGGGGCGCACCAGGTTGGGGAGCTTCCTGGCCACGTCCCTGACCCTGGCCCCAGGGAGGCAGCAGACTTCCCTACGGGTAGGGTCAGGCCGACAAATAGGGCCCTCTGTCCCCCTAAGGACAGAGTCTCCCACGACAATCACCCTTCTTTCTTTCTTGGTGGAGGCAGTTCTGATGCGTGGAGTCGACCTCCTCGCCCTAGGCATCCTCCTGGGAACACTTTCTATCTCTTCCTCAGCTACCGGTCTCTCAATCTCCAGGGCCTCAAACCTGTTTTGTAAGGGCACCTGGGAAGGTGGGGCCGGAGGGGGAGGGCATCGCCTGCCACGTCGCACAGGGACCTGTCTCCACTCCTCCTCAGCTCCCAGATCCCCTCCCTCAGCCCGACGGCGACAGGGCAAGGGGTCCACCCCCGTTTGGGGTGTCTCACCCCGGTACCTCTCCTTGATGCCCTGCAGGGAGTTGCTCCAGAAGTCAATCTCCCGCTCACACTCCCTGATGGCCCTCAGCCTCTCCACCTCCTCCTTGAGCTCCGCCACCATGCGGACCAGGTCATCCACCTGCTCACACCTCACACACGCAGCGTCTCTGCCTCCCGTTGATGGCAGCAGCAGGCTCTGACACTCCCTGCATCCGTTGACCTGAACCGTTGCATTCCTTAACAGGCAGTCGGTCTGGGTGTGTACCGACCTCCTGCAGAGCGCTCCGTGCCTGGTGGAGACCATTATCAAATATGATAATTAGACCATTAATAAGACCATTATAATCTGCTGGAGTTAAGATACCAAAAATCTGACTGAATCACCATGACAGATGAAGCCCATATACTAGTTCCTAAACGGATCTTTAAAGTCTAAGGTGTTCTAAGCTAGCTGAACAGTGGTTCCTAGTATTTTTTTTTTCCATGGAAAAACACCCTTAAGTTGGGGATACATAATGAAATTCATCTGCAGTGCAGTACTTTATCCTTACCATAGGAAAGTAGTAAAAAATCCCTCTGTGGGACATAAAGGTTTTGCAGTTTGCATGGGCTCTGAGGCTTCACTTTGGGAACCCCTGCTTCAGAGCATTTAAACCATCTGCATAATAAGAGCTTTAAATTCAGGATGTGATGGCTATAGTTCCCAGCAATCAGCCTGATAACTTTCCAAGACACTAGCAATTCTGCAATGGAGTTTTTTTTTCCCATTAAATTTGGGTTTATGTTGTTCCAATCTGCACATAAAATAGGCTGCCTCCTTAAAAATATCCACTGCCTGCTAATTCCTGTGTTCCCACTGATTTTGATAAGCCACGAGAACGATATTCTCTTCTGGAACAGTAAATGGGAAACACTTTTTCCACGTCTTCTAACCCAGTGAAGTCCCACAGACAGCTAACTTGGTAAAATGTTTCCCATGCACATAGGGGAAACGCACTGCTGCAGGGATTTGTGACAGGTCCGTAAAGGACCAAAGGCTGTAGCACATGACGTGTTCTTTCTGCTGCTGTAGGGCAGGTGTCCACGTTGTGGAGAACCCCTCTGCTACTGGTGGTCTCTGACAAGAGGTAAAAGAACGAGCCAGGACAGCAATGTAATCCTCACACCACAGGGTACTCCTGGTGGGTGAGACTTCAGGAATGGTCCCTGGGTGTTGCAGATGCTCACACTTCTGTCCTGAGAACGTCCTGCGGACTTCGGTTTGCAGCACAGTCAGTGTGGTATCGATAGGGAGTATTTAAACTTCACCATAAACTGAAAGCACAACACCTTCATACATTTATTTAACAGCTGTTTTGGCAGAACACCACTGAAAAAAAAAAACACTGAAATAACCTACAAAGCAACCCTAAGCACTTAAGGAATGGAAAGTGGGCATGCGAAGAGTGTGCACCATCTGGACAGCGAGCTATTTGGCACCAGTGTGCAGCTCCATCGGTTGATGAGCCTTGTCTACATAAAACAAAATTCTTGCAGTGGCCTAAACAACAAATGTACCCTCTGTTAAAGACGCAGTTTGTTGAGCAGTGTCCACTACAGTGATTTGCACATTCATTAAAATTTAAAACAGAATAAATGAAACCCCCTCAAACTTATTAGAACACTTACGTTTTACATCTTTCAGCTCTCTCAGAGCCTGATTCTTCCAGAAATATTCTTTAACAGAAGCTGTTTCTTACAGAAATGTTTTTTGGTTTAGAATTTAAAAGGTATTTAGGGAATGCACAGTGGGGAAGGATGCCTCTGGTTGAGTAACTCGAAGTTGCTCTGTGGAACAGGGTTTCTCCCTCCAACAAAGCCCCAGTGTAACTCCAGACACGTCGCTTAACCCAGCAATCAGGCTCACGAGTCCCTGGTATCAGGATGCTATCACTGACGAATTTGAAGTTCTGACTACTCCTAGGAGCCACTGAAACAATGGGATTTCTGCTCTGAGGGAGTAACGTGCTATAGAATTGTTTTCATCTGAAGCATGGCACGCCGTAAGTGCTTCATACTGTGCACCCAAGACTTCAGTGGACACAGAACAAATCCGAGGGCATATCACAAAGGGGTCTGAAGCAACATGCTGTACCTCGGGCAGGCAGGAATCACGTTTTAACCAAAAACGGGACTGAACAACACTTAAGAGTTTTGCGTCTTATGCTCACCCACTTTACATACTATATGAAACAAAACAGCTAGGATAAATAGCAGTACACGGTTATATATTTAAGGATCGTATCATAATGTTTGTGGCAGGAAGAAAGAAGTACAACTGCAAAACTCCCTTAATTTCTAACTTTTTCATTTTTTTCCTAATATTATATATTAGAAAACATAATTTTATTTTTACTATTTTTTTTTCATTATTTTGGGGACTTTGTGTCCTCAGAAATGCTCTTTTTTTAACATAATATATGGAAAAAACTGAAACTATCATAAATTTATTTGAGGAATGGAAAATGTCTACATGCACTAACCAAAGTGGTTTTATTTTACGCCCAATAAATTAAATGATAAAGCAATGGATGTGAACACATGCAGATTCTAAGGGTGGGCTGGAATTAAATTTTCTGGTTCTTACAGATGAAACAATCTTTTCTGATTATAAGAAATGCTAATACAATAAACCAGAAACTGGGATATTGCTAGACTGGGTGAATATTGTTTTAACCACTGTGGAGGATAAAAATTGCCAAGACAAGCAGCAAGAGAAATCTTTTGGCTGAATGGACATTACCCCTGTCTAAAATTTCACTACCTTGGGAATGCCTGCACGAAACTGGAGAGTGAGAAACCCCAGCCCTGGAACTAGCATGATGGCCGGGGAAGCAGAGGCCTGAGTGATCAAAGTGAATCTTTCTTGAAGTGCTTCCACTTCTGCCATTTATGGTCTAAGTAAATGAACTTGAGACAGAGACTGATGTCATAGAACAAGAGGGAAGTCATTTGTCTACCCCTACTTGCATACAGAAGCAAATCTTAAAACCTTGGGTTAGTATATAAGGTGTAAGAGAAGCACGGCCCCATCAAAGCATAGTTTCTTTCTTAGTGGGGCAGACAAAGCAGAAACACCAGTGCAATAAAAGTCAGTAAAAGCAATCTTCCGAATCATGCATCTGCACAGTAACAGCTTTCGAGTCACTGGTACCTCTATGACGGAGGACCAAGAGCTGAGATGCTGCTCTAACAATCGCAGTAAAAGTAGCTATTTCAAGACTGTTGTAGTTGTGCCAGGCCCCCTATACACATCCTTCTTGCCTAATTCTCTAACTACTGTAGTGACTCGTCCTTACACTTCCTGAGCACGCTGAAGAAACAGCAACCAAATGATGAAGACAATAGCCCACACATTCTGGCCCTCACCTGGAGTTATACAGCCTGGAGCTAGCTAGGAAGAATAAAATAAAGCACTGACTGAAAAAGGCATGGCAAAGGAGGTGCTTCTCTGTATGGTAGGAAGATCTGGGTCATAATAGTCCTCATGCACTGGATGGAGTAAGTAATCCTCTGGTGTAAGTAATCTGGAGTCCTCCTCAACCTGTTTTTCTACCATTTATTCTTATGCACGTTTTTACACAATTGGCAGGTTCTTGTAGAAGAGACTGGAAATGCAGACAGTATGCACATCGGAGCTTACACCGAGAGATCCCTGCACCAAGCTCACAGCAATTCCTTTTGTTATTCTGAAATTTGGCTTCAATATGAATCGGTCTGAAAGATACCTGGAAGCTCTTCCAGCATTACATTTCCATGAATAAGCTCAATAAGGTCCACCAAGTTTCAGAGAAATGGTAAAAGTATATAAGCCCTTCCAAGAGAGCAATTTCTAGCATCAGAGAAAGGAGATTAGGAAGAGGAGTCTTCACATAGGCATTTCTCCCTACTGCTCTCATCAGAAAAACAGAACATGGCAGAAACCTCTCTCTCAGAATTAAGAAAAAACAGTTTGATAAAGAAACTTAAAGAAAAAGCTACTCAAATAGCACATTCTGTATCATACCATTGAAATAAATGCATTCACAGCTAGCCCAGTGATTCTTCATCTGCCATCAGATTGTCATATTTTTTGTAAAATTAAACCAAAAAAGTGATGCTATCACAGATGCAAATTGAAAATTATTAGTGAGAGATGTTCTCAGCTCATTTGAGAAGTGAGAATAGGTAAACTGAATCAACAGGTTTGTTTGTTTGAAAGTAACTGAACAAAGATCTTAGTCTTTAAAAAACCAAACAACAAAACTGTTCATCAAAAGGAACAAACACGTCTGTGTTCTATCAGCAAGTATTCACAAAGAAGCAAGCACTGACCTTGTACTATGTAGGGAGTGTTCTCATTTCTGGAGGGCGAACATACGGGACGAGGGGTAGGGGCTGGAGGCCTGTTCATGATAAACGACCTGCATTCTTTATTCTTCTCCTCCTCCTTCTCTGCCAGTATCAAGTCGTACAGACATTCATCCAATTTTGCAAAAGTGTAGAGGTGCTCCTCCTTGTCATCTTCCTCATATGTATCTTGTTCTTCTCTGCAGCATGCTGTTAGGAGTCCATCGCCATATTCTCTGTCCCTTCTGTCCTCCACAAAATTCCCTTCTGAAAAAGCGAGGAATTGTGTTTCATAGGTAGGGCAAAGAAAGGAGATTAAGACTTAACTTTAGGCTTTAGATTTTCCTAATGTGGAGACCTGATTTCAGTTCTAAACTAAGGCATTCTGATTCTCATTGGTTTCTGATCAGCTACATCACCAGGGAGCATATCCTGAAGGCATAATTTCAGCTTCAGGGCCTCCTCCTGATTTCACATCAGATAATCAAAATCAGATGCTAATAAACCAGCCCAAAGTAAAGACTCTTATTTAAAAGCAATGCTGCATACCCCAGTTGCTCCAACAAGAGTCATATGAACACATTCCTTAATGGTGAAGCCAAACAAGTGGTACCTGTACTCCTTGGCATTTTGGCAAATCAGGCTATTCGTTAGCTGTTGCAACAATGACTTATAAAATTAAACTTATTTTAGAAAATGTTGGATTTTGTCTTTCCAATATCTTCAACGTCCCATTTGTTTTTGAGCATTTCACTACAATGTACTGTAAGGAAAAGTGGGAAAAAAATTAACAGCCCCTTAAAGGATATATGAAATTTATGACCTCATTTGTGCTGTGAGACTATCTTCAACCCCACACCCAAATGACTTCGTTGGTCTCTACTCCCCATGTTTCATAGTACATCTAATCAGAACTTGCTTTCCTTTAGCTTTTACATTTTTCAGCTTTAAAAGGAATTATCTAATTTCCTAATACCTTGGCTTGCTTTGACTTACTTGTATTTAAAAAGCCCACAAACTATAAAGAATTAGGAGCTGTTGCCAAAGCTGCTGATCCCATCCATGTCTACAACTTCCTCCTCTTTCCTGGGCAGACAGTAGACCCGCTCACAGTTCTGCACTGAGCTCTATTTTCCTGATGTTGTAATGAGCTGCTTGTAAATGTGCATTCACTGAGCAAGGCTTTGGTCACTACTGGAGTTTTAAATCCGTTGGCTGCTATTTACAGTAAATTAAATAATTGTTGTATCTGTGTATGGGTTCAGAGGAGCTTTACAATCTGTATGATACATTTGTAAATGGGATGCGTCATTTATAAATGGACTGTATCATTAATACATATTATCAATATGTATTCTGTCTCATATATATATATATATATTTAAAAAAAACAACAAGTGTGATTAATACAGCTGCCATATTTAATATGAAAAGTATTTTGTTTCCATGCCTCTATAACAGTTCCGTTTCTTTCTCTGTAGGATTTTCTTTCTCTTAACTCCCACAGGGGGCACTCTCATGCCACTGCCAAAAAGAAGACTTCAAGAAGAAGGGACTTGCCTTTTAGGTCTTCCTCAGCAATAGCTAAACTAAGTGGCTAACTAAAAAACACGTAGCAGTGACTCATTAGAGCTCTTTGAAAGCAAATACCGTGCCAGTTTAGGGAATTCTGATACCCCCAGCCCCACCCCCAAAATAAAGTGAAATGAAACCAAGCCTAGGACTTCGGAAAATTCATGGCATGTCTTAAATCCACGTACAGGTACCTGGCATTTGGCAGAGAGGGACACATTGCTACCCGACGGTGTAGCCATGAGAGATGTCCCAATACAGGCATTTATATCAGACCTATGCTAACAGATCCCCTAAGCCAAACCTGCCCCCTCATTTGTGTACACATATGCACATTGAGTATGGCATAGCGAGCAAAATGCATTTACAATGCTAGTTTTGTTTTGCCCCTCATCCTTTTGGAATCTGTGCCTTGCTGTACGTAGCCAGTTTTTTCTTTCACAGCAGAAAACAGGATGAAAACCTATCTAAAGCAGGCTACTATAAGGCTGAACAGCTATTTCTGTGCACTTACATGAACATCAAAGTGCTTGGTGATGGTAATTTAGGCCTTTAATAGGTTATGCCACATTTGAAAAGAGAGTTAACAGAAATAAGCTGTGGAGCAAACTCACAGGCAATTTGTGCACGCACTTATCAGTAGTGTCCATGACAAAAGGTTTTTTTTCTACGTGATTTTTTAAGACTGGTATTTAAGCTTGAATTCTTCTGCATGTTTACTTTTTCCCAATGAGGCAAAAAAAAATAATTATAATCACTCCTTTTGAAATAGATGCAAATAGTATTTTGGGCTTCTCAACTACAAGACTAAATTTTAGATTTTTACTCTGGGGCTGAAATATTAAAAAAAAAAAAAAGAAAGAAAAGCATTTCATTAAAGGTCACGATCTCTCTCTCTCTTTTCTATTTGTAACACAATATAGTGTTTTATTTCTAACCACAACATTGGCTAAAATACAATAAAATACTGTTACTTCTCTCTACACAGTCACTTTTGTATTAATTCTACCTGTGAAATTATAAACTGTATTAAATCAAGATAGCATTTAATATTTTTAAATGTAAATATTTAAATCAACTTGAGAAAAATACAGGCTTAGTGTTTTGTTTTAGGCCTCTCTTGTAAAACAAGTATCTTATGTGTTAGTGGGTAGCGTTCTGAGATGGACAGAGTAAGAAAAACCTGAAACCATAACCCAGCAGCCCACAGCTCTGCGTTAGCTGATATCCTGGCTGTGAAGGCCTTCATGCAGCAACGTTCACAGGCAGATGTTTGCTGTGCAGAATTTGGGCCATGCTGTCGAGCTACTACTAGTAGAAGTGAGCACACATCATTTCGGCAGCAGCACCTGATCTGTGTTTACACGTGTGTTTGTATCTGGGGTTCTTTTCCTCCCAAAATCATACCTTGTGAGAAACTGTGCAGCTCATCCTGCCTCACGGTGCCAGGCAGATTTCGAGGGGGAGGAGGAGGTGGCCTCTTGTAGAAAAAGCAGTCTCTTCTGGTCTTTTCTGAATCATCAGGGATGCTGGCATATAAATTGTTCGGACTGTTGACAAGGGTGTAGGTATCTTCCCCTTCTTCATCTTCATCTTTGCTTTCCTCTCTGCTGTCTTCTACATCATCTTCCTCTTCCTCACCCACCTCAGCTATTTGTTGGCATCTTGATCCAATTCCATATTGATCTCCCAGGTCCGGCTTGGCTTTTAATGCTAAAGAATGCATTATTTCCTTTAAAATTTGCCATCTGGAAACATTTCCTATTTCAAGGATTCCCACAGAAGCAACGCAGTGGCTAATAAAACTTTTATGAACTAATACAGTGGAGGAAGGCTGTCAAATACACACTGTCAGTGAACAGCTTTTAAAATATTTACCAGATCAGCAGTGGAAGTTTTTATTAGGTTTTGCTACTCTGATATACAACATCTTCGTGCACACGGTATGTTCAGCTCTTCTGGAGCTGCTGTCAGAATGCAATCACACACACTTACCATGCCTCCGTAATTTGTGTTCCTTGATTTTGAACGAAGCACAGTGCACTGCTAGGGAAATAAAGCCCTAGCTCACCCAACTCTGTCACTTGTTTTTATACAATGGATTTGGGGCGCCTGTTTGAATCTCTCTAAAATAAAATATGCATTGCCCTCGGGAGACACGGCTGGACTCCTGTGGAAATTTGGGGTGTTTTTTAATGCGTCACATACCACGGGAATGTAGAATGATAAATTTTCAACACTGTACAGCATCAAGATTTGGGGGGTGCATGTAAGTGACATAACAGAGTAAGCTGCACAGGTCCATCAGCAGAGTTGCAGTCAATGCAGAGCTGGTACTACAGAGCCCTTTCTACTCTGAGCTACCCTTTGGTGAAGCCTTTCTTCCACCACAGATTAAAATGGGAGGTTAGAGCACGTAGGTGACTACCACGGCCATCTGTTACGATTCACATTCTTCCTCCGTGTGCCCACCCCGACGTACTCCATATATAGTGGAAAGGTGACAGAGATGGTGGAAGCGTGTCACGGCTAACCAGATTTCTAGCTCACATTTTCACAGTGTCTATTGTATACCTAGATGTGCCAAAAAGCAGCAGGCTTAAACATAGCAAACAAGAAATATCATGTTCATGCAGAATATGAGACAGTTGGAAAGACAAAATTGTCAACAAACAGATAAGATGGAAACAGGATAAAGTTTAGCTTTATAAATTCATGATACTGCAAAATATCGTAAAATAGTTACATACTAAAGAAACTGTCATCAGTAAATGCAAACAAGCAGCTCTGCAGATTTCAAGAGGAATATGCATTTGACCACACAGATTAGCAACAAACTTGTGATCAACATATGCTTAGATGTATGAAGATCAAGCTGCAGACTCTAACTGAGCCAGACTTTGGTTATCATGCCTGAATCCCTTGCCTGCCTTCCCCTGTGCCCTAGGACACCTGCCTCCTTGGAAGTTACAGTACTGTGGAAATTGGAAGTATTAAAATAATTTGCCCCCTGTGTTTGTCCATAATCCCACACAACACAGTTTATGATCTGCCACTGATAAACAACGTGACTTACTCATGGGTGGTTGAGTTTCCAAGCCTACCATAACCACGTAAGTGTCGTCATCTTCTGCTTCCTCCTCCTGATCGGTGCAGTTATCTGTCACGTCATTCTACAAAGAAAAACAGAGTAGGGTATTGGTTTGGGTAATATCATGCCCCAACAAAGCCAGGCAAGGTCAATGAGGAAACGGTTATCTGGAGGAGAAACAGACATGTCTTCTTCTGGTTCTGTCCAAAAACTGTGCATGTTTTGCAGAGATTTCTTTCCTACCTGCACACTCTGCTATTCATATAATTTTAAACATTTTACTAAGGGGAAGTCAGAGACAGAAATGTAACACGTTCACAGCTACGTAGTGGTACAGGTACCTGCTACAGACAGAAGGAATGCAGGTGTCTGGGTACATGACAAGGACACGAGGTACTGCCATGAAGTGATACCAAGCTTTTACGGAAAGGATTCAAGCCAACTCATCCCTGCTCAGCACTGCAGTGGGGTGTTCAGACAGTTCCCGCCTCTGTCCCCAGCTACGAAGCACTCGTAGGTAATGAGAAGGATCAGTAGCAGAAAAACAGAAAGTCTACAGGATGTTACGGAACAGCTCGAGGGTGCACAAAGTGCAAGGAATCTCCAGAGAAGTCATTATAACCTGTTATAAGCAGTTCCCCTGCCCTGGTGCTCGGTACCAACAGCCATGTGTGCACTGAGAAATCCGAACCAGGACTGCAAAGCGCGCTGGCATTTCCACTTCAGTGCCCCAACGCGGCAAAGCATTGTTCCTTGTTCCTCTAGAAAGCTGCTATATTCACACAGCGCTATTCAAAATTAGGTTTAGGTCAGCATGATTGGTGCTCTAAAATGTTCTCACTGCGTTTCTCCAAGCAGAAGAAGTACAACCCTGTGCTCAGCCCCAGCCACCGAGGGCAGATTTGTACCTACAGACAGTTCTGTTGTCTTAAAACGCACAAAACCCACTTGTTAATTGCTGACTTTCAGAAATAACCGAAATCTTTTTTCAACTAACCCAGCAGTACCTTGACTCCTGTGGGAGTGCAATACAAAACCACCCTGCACAGGCACAGTCGCGCCCTCAGTAATTATTTAGAAATTCTGAACCACAAAATGCCACCTCTGGGGGGCTGAGGGCACCACCCCAAAAGAAAGTAGGGAAACAGCACGCAGTTTGTTCCCAGGATCCTGCTACTCCTGGCAGCCACAGCCACTGTCCCAGGGACACAGGTCCCAGGCCTTACATTCATATCGTGGCATGAAAGGGGAAAACAATTGGAGAAACTGCTTTTTTTTCTGGGGAACTGAGAATGCCTTCTTCTCTGCTGCTCTTTGCCATCTCACAAGAGCCTCTCCTACAACGTGTGGCCACCAGGCTGCACACCAGGGGCCTCCCTTGCCCGCTTTGCTTTGCTCCTTCAAGAACATTGCTGGGTTCTCCCCTGAGCTACACCTGCCCCCAGCCACCAAGTAGTAACCTCTGTCTCCTATGCTCAGAGTCCCCTGTTCTACCTGAGCTTCCCCATAGTTTATCTGCTTCCCCTATTCTTCACAGAAACAGGATATCTCTAAAAGCCCCGAAGCTGGGAGCTTTTCCAAGTACTTGTTTTCAGAAGGTTTAGGTCTGTATGTGCTAAATGTAGCTGTACACTGGGAAAAAAAAATAAAAAAGGTCTCCTGTGAAGTTCTGCATTTCTTGTGTGACACCAAAGATCCATACAGAAGAAATCAAGCAAGCAGAGCTCTAGATTTAATCCCACTATGACAGTGGAAGCCGCTATCAGAGAAATTCTTTCAAGGTATTTACTTCTACCTCTGCAAACATGTTTTTTGGTGACCATCTCTGGTAAGTGGAGGAAACAAATGGCACTTTCTGATTTTCCCACTTGATACGGCTCTTCCTCGGCTGGAGGAAACCTGCTGACTCACAGAAACCAACAGAACAGAGATGATTAATGGGCATCTTTAAAACCTGAATGCTTCAGAAGACTGAAGGTCAACCTGCCCCACTAGCTTAGCGGCTTCCCTGAAAATGCTGAATTCATTCTGACAATGAATTGCTGAAAACTTGCCTCATAAAAACAATTTTTATTACTTCTGATTTCTCTTGCTAGCTGCATTTCATTTTGTGCTTTGGTCTTGCTCATAATGTCCTCAAAGTGCCTCTGCTACACTTCTCTGCTTGTCCTTCATTACTTCATAGAGTTTCGACTTCCTCTGGACCTCATTCTCCTATCTGGGGTTTGTCTCTTTCTACACTTCCACCTTTCCCTCCACAAAGAGGTAAGTTAGCACTTTTTTGAAGTCTACCACTCTTATTTCCCTTCTCATTCCCATCATTAAAACTGTATAACACATCCTAGACTCTCAATTTTACCTTCTGCCTGGACAACCTCAATGAGTTTCTTCTGTTTGTTTTCAAAGAAAAGCATCTTCTACTTCCCTTCTCTTCAACATCAAATCAATGCACTCAATACCCTGCTGGATAACGCCTCCTGCTGGGTCCCTCTCCAGGCAGGTGCTGGTGTTACCCAAATCATTACGACAGCTAAATCCCGTGCTTTTGATGGCCCTGCAAGTTAGCTGCTCATGAAGTCCTCCTCCCAGACGTCTGATGCTCTCTGCAGCACACAACCCAGGACACCAACACTCTGCTTTTCCCACTTCAGTGGCCCCCAGGGATGCCCAGCAAGTCCCTCAGACCCTCTCCACGATCTGGACCTCGAAGCAAGCCTACGCATTGCTGGTACACAAACAGCACGGATGTTTTTCAAACAAAATGGATGGTTTTCATCTATTCTACATCCTCTCTAGAGCAAGGCAGAAACTCTTTTCTAGATAATTTACAGAGAAAATTACCTACCTGTTTCCCTAAGTGACATAACTTTTCAGTAATTTCATTTCCTTTCCTGCGTGGCTTCCTGACCCCATGGAAACCTTACTGATCTCTTCGCAAATGGCACAACTGAAACCCAGGATTGCCCGTGATCGTTTCCAATGGTTGATCCATAGAGAAAGCTCAACCGATCTTCCCACAAAATCTATGTTCGTGTATGCTGACCCAGCCCGCAGAGACATAGAAACAGATTAACCATATTCAAAGTACTGCTGCACGTCGCCTTCAGCCCCTTGTGGCAGTGGTGTTTCTGAACTCAGGAGCACAAAAACATTTTCTTACACGACTCCATCAGTTTGTGTTTCACTGATGAATCACGTGCTGGTTTTGACCCTAATGGGCTTATTTGAAAACTCAGTTCTCTCCTTTCCTACTTCCCTCCAGCACCAGCAGCTGAGCTGCCTCTTAGTGAGATGCTTCCTCCACTTCTCTGTCAGGGACGTACCAGACTTGCTTTCTAATTTGTTTATTCCTGCTTTTAGGATGGAGAAACTGGAACAAAACACGGCAGCTGGATTTTCCTTTTTTTTTCTTTTTTCCCATTTTTTTTTTCTGTTTGCCCCCTTAGTACCTCCTGAAACACACACAGTTTGGCAAACACTCTCCTTCATTCAGTTCCACCTGTATCCATGAGCCTAGTGACCAACCACTCCGGCTATAAAATTTTTTCTAACTCTCAAGTTTGCATTAAAGCTGCTAATATTCACACATTCCACAACGTAAAATATTCATCAAAGTATTGGAAGTGTTTAAGTATTTATTACTTATTTTTCCCAGGGCCCTGTAGGAGCACCTGGAGAAATGACTGAAGAAGCCAGCTCCATAAAATTGATTGCATGCACGAGGCCGGACCCAGCACTGCTGTTCATTAGCTTTATTAATGCTAAGCGCTTTCACTGCTCTACTGCCTTCCCCGATAACTCACGCTTGCAAAAAACAACAGATGATGAGATAACACAGCTTTCTCTAAGTCATGAGCTCAGTGAAACGCATTCAGCACGGTGCTACAAAAAGCACTTGGGAATTAATCTGGTTTGAAAGCCCTGGGTTTGCTGGGCAGGTGGGAAGAGAGGGGGTGGAGGGGAGTTTTGCTGCGCACGCTCTGCCATGAAACAGAGAGTGGTTTTTACAGCAGTGTGGGCTGAGCAGCCCAGGGGCTGGATCCAGCCCTTGAAACACTTGAACTTGGCCTCCTGGCCTCAGCTTGTCTCAGAGAAAGCCCAGACAGCACTGGTTATCCCACCAGCCAAAGCTGCTGCCTACCTCCTGGAGCAAGCGGTGCATCAGGCCAGGATCCAGCCTACTCTGTGCTGACCCAACTAATCCTAACAAGTAAGAACAAAACAACACACACTTCAATTAGGTAGAAACGCAAGTATGGAAACAGTGACAGTAAAAATGTCAGTAAAAATATAATATTGTGACATTCGCAATAATTTGTAAAATTCCTCCTGCATGTAGATCGCCAGAAGTCCCAACAGCTACCGTATTTTCTGCAATCCCAAAAGATAATGAAGTGTTAGGATCTCGTGTCAATGTGCTGGAAGTATATTAATGCACACGACTGTCAAAGATGCACGATTACATGGAATAAAAGAAATGAGACATGAAACACTCCACTGCCAACACCTAATGATTCTGGGATCAGCTTGAAGGAAATGGATGACTCAGATGATTTGCAGCATATTAAGAAAATAAACCAAACAAAAACATCAACGGATACCCAACTTGGGGCTCGGATATTTTAACGCGAGCACAAAGAATTGCTTCATTTGAAATAACGCATTGTAATCTTATGTAATAGCCTTCTGGGCTCTCTTACTAAACCATTTCATTTGCATGTCTGCCTTTCGCCTCACTACGAGCTGATTTACTGCACTGCGTATCAGCCAGCAGCCCCGAACTGATCCTGATTTGCATCATTATTCCGTGTAACCTCACACTCACTTTTGTATGCCTGCCTATCAAATCGTAGTAAACTTCCTGCATATTTTTTTTTTTAGTTCCTCCTTTTAACTGAATTTCTGGAAAAGCAAGTCCTCCCTTCGTACAACTTCTCCACCGTGGAGAAACAGCCGATGAAGAAAACAAACCGAAGTGGAAGGTCGGTGTGTATACCCCTATAACTGCACACCTCGTAGTGTTTTAAATGCCTAGTTATTGTTATAAGCCCTTCAGACGGATGGATGTGAAAGAAAAACACTGCTGCGGGAGGAAGAAAAAGGGACTTCTAATCGCTGAACCTAATTTACTGCTATACACAAAAATGCTTTTTAAAATCAAATCCCTGCACTCTCCGCGTGAAGAGCTTGTGCCCACTTCTCTCCTCTAAGCATTTCTGCTGTTCCCTAATCTAACTACTGAGTGCCAAGGGATTTTTCTTCTGAGCATTCAAAAATAAAATTCCTCCTCAGCCTCATTTTAGCTCATTTCTCCTTTAACAACAATTCTTGTTACTTCACTTTTCACACACCCACACGACTCTCGGAAAGACTTTCAGATCTTGTAGAGTCCCGATTCTGCTGAACAAAATCCCTGCTGCTGTTTGACAGGCTGTGTAATCACCGCTAGCTCCACAAAAGCGCTCCCATCTCACCAACAGGTTAATTTTTCAGTCTAGCAGGAGAAGAATTTTAACATTTTTTCTTGCCTTTTTTTTTTTTTTTTCTTTTTCCCCTGGGCTAAATAATAACCGTTCCCCAAAGATCTTCTCTTCTACTCGATGACAAGCTTGGTGCAGCTGCTAAATTCCTGCTCCCCCAGCAGACCGACCGGTGGCAGAGGGAGGAGGTTCACTAATTACAAGGGGTTACGTACGTGGCGAGGCGAAGGGCCCTTCCCATACAGAAATCCGAAGGGGATGCATGAATGAGGGTGTGTTGGGTCTGGCTGGGATGGAGTTAACTTTCCCCAGAGCACGGTGCTGTGGGTTAGGTTTGTTTTAGCTCACGTCACGCTCGGCAATAAAGACGGAGGGAGGAAGAAAAGGGTGGGCTTTCTTGCAAGGTGGCTGCTGTTTGGAGACTGGCTGGGCATCGCGCTGCCCGTGGGAGGTGGTGAACGATTTCCTTGGCTTTGCTTGTATTTTTTCCCTTCTTCCTTTCACCTCCTGAGCTGCATGCATCTTGACCCACGAGTTTTCTCACTTTTGCTCTCCCTGTTCTCTCCCTCATCCCACTGGAGGCAGGGCAGAGCAGGGTGAGGGGCTGCGTGGGCACTCAGCTGCCAGCTACGGCCAACCCACCTCATTAGCTAAGTATACCCCTCTAAAAAGGGACACACGTGGCGTAATCCTCATCTCTGAAGCTTTTTCAGGCTATGTCAACACTGGCATAAGCCACCATGCAGTGAGTGCTTCCCTCCGTCGGTTCATGACAAGTCTCAGCGAGCTGCTGTCCAGCTGAATGTGGCTCTGGCACGGCTGCATCCAGACCTCTCCCACCTCCAAATCTCATCCTGTGATGGAGCAGAAAGCTGTGCCTCTTCTGGAGGTTCCCCTAAAGCTGAAGGGACAGAGAGCTTTCACAGGGCCTGACTGAGAAGGAGCAAGGCAGACTTTTAGGTCTCACACCTATTTACTTCTGCTTTCACCTAGATTGCGCATGCACAGTTTTTATCATTATTATTTTTATCTCCAAAGCAAGAAAAGCTCGTCAGCTCTGAAGAGCTCCTTGGTTCTCCTCTGCAACAACAGAAGAATTTGGGCTTTGTAAAGCATATCATCAGCTATCATCAGCCCTTCAACCCCCTTCTACAGCATCAGTAAATGATTCCTCATTTTCTGCCCTGTATTCTAAATACACAGTGCGGGGGGTTACTCTCCAGTGTTACGCAGATGCTGAATCAGAAGAATTACATTTCAGAGGCCGATAAAGCCCCACTACTGCTTGTGTTTTGCATTCAAGTAGCAGAATTTTCTGAGCTCTCTGATGGTTTCCAAGATGCAGCTCTTTCCCCTTGATCCTGCTGCATGCCTGGAAATTTTTCACAGAAACCAGCGGGGGTTTTGCTCTGTCTAGCCAACATTTTTTTTTTTTTTTTTTTAGCACTGAATTTAAGAGGAGTGGGATAAAGGGCCCAAATCTGTGAAATGCCATGGTATTTCTAGAGTATGTTCCACACACGTGTGCTATCAATAGCCAGAGCTTTCAGACACAGGCGTTTACGTTCAGGTGGTTAAAATCATCTTTCCATTCCCCAACAATAGCTAGGACGAAGAACGAGAACTCTCACTGAAACAGCAGTTATTTACCGTACCTCGCTCAACTATGTCAATTAAAAAGCTCCTGTTTTCAGCCCGGGCATGTACACACCAGCGAAAATTATCTGGTAAAACGTTTCTTCTGTGGGGAAAACATGGGTACGGCATGTGGTAAAATTGGGCGCTTTATGAGAAACAAAAGCAGGAAATCAGGTAAAACATAATTCTCCCTCCGAAACACGTATCATGTATATTATACCTCTAGTCAATCAGACAAATTATTAGCCTCTGGAGAATTTAGTTTTCCAAGGCCAACTGAGGTCCTCTCTTATTTTTGCTTAACTCTGAGCGGATCCAAACCTGGTGCACATAATTGCCTTTCCCAATTATCATGTTATTAGAAAACTGCTGCTGGTTCCCTGGTGATTCTGGTCATTGTTTTAGATCAGGGACATCTTCACGCATAACTGAAGGGCAATGACACTAGGGTCACAAGACAAAAAGCAAATCAGGAGACAGCCTCTGCTTGAGACTTCGTCTCTTCTTTTTGTAAAATGGAGGTGATAGTTTACTCACTCCGTAAGCAAGTTTTGGGTCAAAAGAGGCAAAAAATCCAGTCTAACTCAGGTCAGTTTTGCATACAGTTCATCTCCATGGCTTCCACCACTCCTCTGGTGTTCGAGGAAAGTTGGACCTGGTGCTTAGGGACATGGTTTAGCGGGTGACATTGGTGGCAGGGGGCTGGTTGGAGCAGATAAATCTCGGAGGGCTTCTCCAACCTTAATGATTCTGTGATTCTACAGAAGATAACTTACCGAACCCAAATTCCTTACAATGATTTGCTATGTGAAGTAAAAGCAACATAGTATTTCACTCGAATGTTTTCATGGAGAGGAGCTCTGATGCCTGAACAGTAACACCATATGGTATCCGAGTTTACCAGAAATACCACTGAAAAATACGCAGGTTTATTTGTCGTAATGCTGTACGTTATTTCTCTCTGACATGCTCCCGTATCTTAAGGAACATATCTAGTCGTCTTATCTTTGTTCTAAGAAGAGCAACAAACCAGCAACGTGCCGTCCTCCCTGCTTTTTTCAGCGAGACCACAGTGGTTTGTACCAGTGGCCATTTGTAGCTTGACTCTTAGTGACCTGTTGCAAAATCTGCCACAGCCTGTCGTCTCCACAGCAAGACAAGAGCATCCTTCTTGATCTACAGCGATGCAGTTCCTCCGTTTTTCTTTCTACCACAGCCTGCAGGATTTTCTACGAAAAAATTGTAGTTGAACAGTGTAATGCACTGAATTGTCTGCGCTATACCATGACATCTGACATAGCTGAAGAAAGGTTAAACACGTATTATAGTTTAGCATGAATGTGAAATAAATACAACCCCTGACGGATGGCTGAAGTACAATTAGCTGCTGCTTGCAGGAAGGCAACTGGCTACCTGCTCCGAGTCATAAAAATGACATTTAATGGCATGACACGCGTTGACGCCTATTTATACTGCAGGAGGACAAGGGAGAAGAGAAGACAAATTACAGCTTCAAGGCACTGATCTATGTGATTTCTATAAAAAATTCTAATATTTCTTTTTAATTTAAGGGGGAAGAACTGGCCACGTGGGTAATCAGCCTTCTTTTATGCTAATGACATCAGCGCTAGAAAACGCTTAGCAAGCACAGCTCACCAAAAATGTGTTTGACAGCCATTTTAAAGGCAGCTGCTACGAGATTGGAACTTGGTATGAATACGGATCTCCAACGTTACCTTTTCAGCGAGCACTTTCAGTTCTCAAGACCAGAAAGAAGGCGCTAAGAACAAAAGAAAAGCAGAGGAGGGCAGAGCCTACAAAGAGAGAGAAAGAAAAAGAGGAAAGCCACTTACATCTGACACTCAGCATGTGGCTTCCCACAGCATCACGTCCTTATTTAAAACCAGTAGCGGTAAGTCTACCGCAATTAGCTTTGCTGTCACTTACATTTTTCTAATTCACAGTCAGGATGCAGAAGCACAGTTACTCAGCTTTATAATTCAGAGCAGTGGGCCAAGTTTTGCATTTGGCAGACATACCTGCTGCATTAGAGTAAAACAAGATGCTAATGAACCTGGGATGCAATACATTAGTGGATTGTTTTTTCCTGCTCCCGTGTCTTTCTCAGACACCTTGCAGCCTCTATTATTAATAATATAACACTGTATAGTAGAAAAACAGTATGAGCGAACAGGTAAACTAGCATTAAGAGCAGTTGGATTCAACCTTTTTGACTTCATATATTTGTTTCAAGTGAATTACTGTTTTTCCTAACAGGATATCTATCTATCTATCTATCTATCTATCTATCTATCTATCTATCTATCTATCTATCTATCATTACTTATTTTTTAAACTAACTCTTCCCAATCCTCCTTCTCCTTTCTTCCAGCACCACACAGGTCAGTACCAATCAGGTGTAAAGTCCAGGTACCTTCACAGGAGCTCAGGATCTGGAAGGACCTCGGAGCAGACAGCAAGAAGAGGAACAGTAACAGTCCCACGTTGGTCTTTGCCCTGGGGCCTCTGCCAACCGTGCTGTACACACTTTGCTGCAACACGTGCATGCAGCATAATGCTCTTGGGGCAAATCTTCATGTTCATAAAGTGTCTCTCAGCCTCGGGGGAGCTATAATTTTTTACGTGAAACTCTCAAGCCTACTTTTTGTCTAAATACACGTAGCAGGGTCGGAAGAACATCTGAACAGAGAGGTCTATAAAGCACACCTATAAAAGCTGCTCTGTGGGAATAAAACAAGCTCCAGACAAAGGGACTGTACTGCTGCTACCAGCTACCACTTCAAGGTCACTTGTCCCAGGTGACCTCCTATTAAATGTGGTTGTCCTGGCAGGCAGAAGTAACAAAGCAGGACAGAGGAGGCACTGCATGAACTGCTCCCCGTAGCACCCTGGTACTGGTTTTCCAAGGGCTGCTGAGAGCCTTGCCCTGTCTTCTTGTTTCTCTGTAATTGTGAACTCCCTGATGTGGAAACCTAGTAAGCATATCAACCCTGACACACGATTCTGCGATGGGCAGTCTCTGACATTTGTGTTTCGCTGCACCAGCTCACAATACACGGAACTTGACACAGCAGCACACGATGCTGGGAAAATTTAGAAATGGGATTTCGTGTGGAGGGTGAAAACTCTCTTCAAATAATCTTGAATACTGACGAGAGGCCATTCATTGTCACAGCAGGCAATTGTGGAGCATTAAGAGATGCAACTCTGCTGATCTAACAGGAATGGATGAATAGAAAACCTTAAAATTCAATATATTTTTGAATTCAAAAGCTTTAGCAGACACCATAAAGAAAATACAATGCTATTGCAGAGGAATTGTGGTGTAAAGAGTATGAAAAACACCACTACCACCGTGTATTCCACATCGGTATTTCCATCCCTGCCTGCTGCCCTTGAAAGGTTCATTTCCCCATGACTGCCAGACAAACTTATGTTGTTGAGTGCTGAGGAAACCAAAAAGTAACAAAAAAAAACCACCAAAAACAAGCAGCATACCTGGGGCATGAGAGAGACACGACCAAACATCTAGCTTTAACAAACTGGTTAAAAATACCCAAGCATTCCCCAAAAAACAGGCAGTCACATGATAGATTAATGTGATACTTGCTATTTTGTTCCATTTCCAGCCTGTCTCTACTTCAGCAGCTAGGCTGATAGGGGAGACTGCTAGAGATTGATAAGATGAAGAAAGAAATGGGAGCCTGAGTCATGAATTCATTGACTTACTACACCGTGGAGCACCAGGCTGTAGCTAAGTGTCACTGAGACAGCAAGCAGCAAAAAGCACAAAAAGGATCAGAGAGCATCAGATGTTAGGCACTGCTCAACGCAGAGGATGCAGAGCTTTTACACCTGGTCGTGCCCACAGTGTCCTGTGGGTTACTTGCTGCTAACGCCTCTGGGTGGTTAGGGACCATCACGCTCACTTTTGTTGTACCTTAGACGAGCCCAGGTTCAATAAATGAAAACCAGCTCACCAGGACCGAGCAGACCCCATCTGATTTCATTCTTTCTTTCCCAACATTCAGGTGGGATGCTGTCCCTTCAGCACAGCAGGTTCTGCAGTTGCACACGCGCTCTGTGTGACTGATGCAATGGCAGTACCAAAGGGATACGAGCGCTCCCTGCCTTTTCCAGCACAAAGATGAGACAAGCTCTGACACTTCACTGAAAACATTTCACTAATGATGATGGTGGTTTGGCACATCTGGAAGGAAGGGAAACAAAAATGAAAGCCAAGCAGATTCTCTCGCTTTGGATCTTCTTCCCAAGATCAGTCCAAGACAACTAACCCCCCTGCCTTGCTGCTAGAAAACAAATCACGAACCAGAGTCTGTAGCCCAAGGGATGCACCCCTTGCATCATTTTTCCTTCCCATAAGATGACAAAGTAGGAAAAAGTTAAAAAATATATATATAAATAAATCATCCACTCTGCCGTGCAGTTCAGGTGCACAGTTCTGGAAACCATGGGGTCCTCTGTGCCCTAGATTTGTCTTTCAAGAGAGCGAGCAGAGAAGAGGCAATAAAATGTTTAAGAGAAGGCAGAGAGAACAGATGAACACACACTGCCAAACTCCCTGTCTAATAACAAATGATTAAACACAAGAGACTAAATTGAGGCTTCATACCTCAGCAGTCCTCCGGTGTAGAAACTTGGTATGGTTATTTATTGACTCAATTAAAATCTTAATGGATGAATGACAACCTTATTTCTGTGACAAGGCGCTGGTGTTTCTAGGGAGAGGAAGTTTCAGCACCTAAAGTAATACCACTTCTACATTGTAGCAGATCAAAGGAATTACCAAAGTTTACACAAAAGACTCATATTTTAGGCAAAGGTTACCTGAAGAGATTATTTCAAGGAAATATTACAGTGATTTTCATCAGAGCCTATGTCCACATACTGAAATAGTGACTAAAACTTTTCATCCTAATTTAGCCTAACAGGCAATTTATGAGGTTCAGGGACAACTTCCATGCATGTTTTTCATATTTCACTTTGTTTTACTGAACATGTTTGTTTGTTTAGCCATTCCAGGCATTTAGATTTCCTTTTTTTGGTCACCAACTTAACTTTTTGATCATCACACATAATATAAGACTGTCAATATTTAAGATGCAACTGTTCCAGATTAAAAAAAGTGCAACCTCCACGTTACTAATATAAGAAAAACAAATACAAACCCATGAAAACTAAAGCTTTGCAGAATCCACTAGCACAGGAAGGGCTCATGCAGAGTCCTGTGCCTCCAGAGAGCTGAGAGAATTTGTCCTCACCGCACAGGATTGCAGATCCCAAGCTGACAACCAGGGTCCTTGCCTTGCAAGGTGAACTCATGTCCAGACCATGCACCCAATGGAGTAAAAACCAGGCAGGTAACTAGGATAAACCTATTAAGATTACCTTATGATGATGAACAGCAAGAAATTTTAGGGAATGAGCTCACTCTTCTCTCGTGTTTAATAGTCTGAAGGTCCCCTATCTAATCAACTTATCAGAAGATCATTTACCAGGCTAGGTTTTAGGCAATGCCCTATATAGTCACAAAAGAAAAATAAAGATAATCAGATAAATTCAGATAAACTCTTTGTACAAACATTTTTCATTGTAGCTTTCTTGTTGAATTAATCCAGCTGAATATGGATATTACAGTCTAAAATATTGTCCATCTTCAGACATACCCCAAAATACCAGATGGCGTGTACTAATGCAGCTTATTTACAGCAGTTCACCTACATGGGAACATCCTGAGGAAGACCTGAGTCACACCCAAATCTCTGTAGGGTGTATTTGCAAATAGGCTTTCACTGAATTACAAGGCAGAAGTTAACGAAGCAGCCTAATTCTCTTCCACTTACGGTAGCAAAGGTGGCATCGTTATCAATTCTTGCTATGTTTAAGTGCGGAATTCCATACTTCAAAGGCATTTTCAAAAAAAGTGAGCATAACCAAAAAATTAAGTACAAATAATCCATATGTAACGATTAAAAAAAAAAAAAAAAAGAAAGAAAAACCTGCCAAGGATTTAACTTACATTATAGTAAAGGAATGATTCGTGAAGCTACATCAGACAGAAAAGACAGACTTACCTGAGAAAGCATAAGATACACAGATTTGTTAAAATTGTAGTCTGCTTGTAGTGTAATACTGGACTTGCTTTTTCCCTCAAAAACCCTTAATAAGGCTTCCCCTCCCTCCTTCCAGATTCACTTTTGCATTTATAAAGAAAAAAGCCCTCGCATTTTTAAATGCCGTGCCATTTTCTTTTTAACTAAAATTCCATGAATGCCAAATGCGGCCACTTTGAGGTCAGAGTAATTGATACCTAAAGAAATGGAAGTGTTTGCACAGGAACGGAGAAAATCTGCATGTCTAAGGCAATGTATTTTGTACCCAGGTAAAACAGAGATTAGAAATGATGGTTCTATAGCTGATCAGCGTGCCCGTTATCCCCACAATGCTGCCACTTGAGCAGCACACTTAGCCTACAAGGAAAAGCTCTCTAGATGTAAAATTAACAAAGCACGAAGTATTATCTTGGTCCCCCAGCTAGTCAGAGTATTACGCCTCCCCTCTTTAGGCAGAAGAGATGACTCTTGTAACTCAAAATCAGCAAATAAGTTAATATCTTTCATATTAGAAGATGGTTTAGTATGTACACACAATACAGGAATGAAAAGATCCTCTGGGAGCCGCAGTGAGTGAGCAGAAGAGGAACCAAACTGCCATCCTGACCAAATTTGACTCACAAGAGCAATGCTGTGCCTGCAAAGGACGGGCAGCAGCTGGTCCTTCTTGACCAACACAATGTGCAGTGGCGTGCAGGCCAGGAGGCAGCCTCCTGCCGACACAGAGA